>NC_090295.1:34171250-34490000 GCF_037392515.1 Haliotis asinina
TAAGGTAAACAAGCCAGTGTCCTTGATGATACTGATACTGGATCTGCCAAACCTAGAATCAGGTGAAGTCAAAGTTAAGTCCCTCGATCCCATGAATTGCTATATTATTTTTAGTCTCAGTTTAGTCTGGACCTAACCACTCGACCCCGTTAACTGACTTTATGTAGGTGTATCCAGTTCAGTCAGAGTCTAAACACCCAATCCCGTTAATCAACTTTTACACCTTCTAATACAAATGAAATGATTGTTTGGGGCAGGTAATATTTCAGTTTATGAATTGTTTCAGTTTTACTGAATATTACGTCATTCAGTGTTCTATCAAGTCCCCCGATTTCGCTATTTACAATCCATTAGTGCCCGAGGTTTTTTAGTCCCTGGTTTATGGATCCAGACCCGATTATGTCCTACTTGTCGTGAAACATGTAATACTCGCTGAGCGAAAACGATTTGTCCATTTCAGTTGTGTTCCTTCCCGTCATTTGTTGTTGTTTGATTGGGGTTTTTTTCTATAATGGGAGTAGTCAGATGCCTAGCTTCCAATGCACACAATCGATGGTTATTTTTTTCCCAATGCAAATATGTTTTGTTTGTTTATAATGGAAGTAGTCAGATGTCTGGCGTCCAAAGCATACAACCGATCTTATTTCACTGCAGATATGTTTTTGTTCTGCGCCAAGTGCTGTGTTCATCAAGTTGGGGTAGCTTAGTGGCTAAGGCTCGTCACGCTGAATACCCGCTTACGATTCCACAAATGGGTACAACCTCTGAAGCCCATTTTTAGTGTTCCTCCCCATTGAAATATTGATATATTGTTATATTGCTAAAGGTCGTGCAAGCCCAAATTTATCCACTCACTGTTCCTCACATTAATATGACATTATCAGTTTCAATTATCCAAGCAGCAATGATGTGAGGAGTAGACAACGGCGAGGTTGCTGTGATAGTGTAGAAAGCTGCTGATATGTTAACACAATGGAGTTTTGTCTACTGACTGGTGATAATGCAAGAAATATTCAGTTGTTAATGTTCTGGTTGACAAAGTTTCCATTGTGTATTAAGCAAACAGTTGAATGACACATTGCAAATGATGTATTTGAAACACCTCATTGAGAAACATTGAATCAGCTATGTTCTTACTGATATCAACAATACAATATAACTTCCCTTTCAAGTCTATCTCACGTGTTCATGGATGCGTTAGTTGATTGGGTGTTTGTTGTATAAGGTCGAATTCTCTCTGTAAATAACCGTGTCTGGACCGGACAATTCAGTGATTGACAGTAGCAGCTGCTATTTTAGCGATTTGGATGGGATGACATGCATCAGCCAAGTCAGGTTAGGTATTGCCAGCACAAAGCAGTCATGCACCATCATGACTTACATATGTGTTACCTTTTCATATAATCTCTCAACATAGACGGATGACCCTTCCTAAAATTGTAAAGTGTTTAGAAGTTGCTTCAACATGTGTGTGGGTGCGCGTGTGCGTTGATACGGTGTATTCACAAGGTATATACATCTAAACCAGTATTGGTTTCACTGGAGTATTGCTGATTGTGATGTGTGTAAACACTGAGATACATGTATGCCATTATGCCATTATGCCATTATGATTATCCATTCAAATAGACAAATGCATATCAAAATCAGCCATAGTTATCATGAGAATGGCTACGTCATCATCCCTAAAGGAAAGGATTTTTGGTGAAGATAGCAGATGTGTCTGCTCACACTGTATATAGCAGTCTCATGCTTTAAACCACCTTGCACACTCCCAGTTTGTAGTACTCTTACTCACTAGACAAGTTAAGGTCTCTCAATGAAGTTTTAGTAGTACCGTTGAAGTTAACACATCCGTATGCTTATTGAGCAAGATCAGAAGCCTGGAAGAAGGAAACACACGTTACTGAATAAGAAAGATGTTAAGCAAGCTGTTGCAGCCCTAACCCAGGGAAACAATTAGCAATGGCAAGCTACAACATTACAGCCTACAATGTCCACTGTAAAACGATGGATAGATAGCACCTGACTGACATTATCAGTACAACTGTTAATTCATTGTTATGTAGCTCCATATCTATGTTTGTGACAGTCTCATTCAAAAGTCTCTCCAACACACACATGTACTCCCTGTAGGGGAGTGTGTGATAGAGTTTGGTTTTACGCCGCTTTTGTAGCATTATCACGGCGGGGGGCACCACAAATGGACTTCACTCGAGTTGAGCTTTAACCTCCAGGTTACCCCACTGCCCATTTACTCTAAGTGGCTGAGTGTGTTTTACGCCGTTTTTGTAGTATTCCACCGGTATCACCAGAAAGAATACTTGAAGAACATTTATGGTCAAGATATACTACCCATCAAACGTTTACCCTCACTTAAAACACTCACTTATATGTAGTTACATCAAAAACGAATTTTTCCACTAATTTGGGAGAACCAACTGCTTAGAACCAACTTTATGACAATGAACTGCACCAGAATCATGCACCAAAGTGCTGATAAGTATGTGCAAACACTGTGCATGTGAACAGCTGCGTTTTGGTAAGAGCTAACCAATTTGCACTGACTTCATCATTTAATAAACACATGGCAATAATCTTTTCAACAGGTTTAAAAGGAAAACGAATCTGTTTTACAATACATTACTTCATGTGTCAACTGTTCCTTTAAACAGTAAGGAATTTTTTGCAAAATCTAGTTCGGAACAGTTGGCTGAAATAACTTTAAACTTTTGATGGACAGTATACATTGCCCCTTCTCAGGTTCAACTTGAGTTCATCGATCACTGATCAGCCGTGATGACGATGACGACGGTGACGGCTGTGACACTGACGACAACATCTACGGTGACGATGTCCTTCGGTCATGTCAAAAGCCAATAAGGAACCTACAACATCGACGCAGTTTCCTATATTCGCACCTGCACATTTTAAAGTTCACAGTTGTCACGTCGTTTTTCGATTATTTGATTGTGTTTCTGAACATCTGTAGATAGTGCACGGTACTAATCGCCGAACAACATGGAAAAAACATCAGATACAACATATTCATCCTTTGTTTAGATTCTACAGCCAGATCCACCTGACGAACTTTGGGAAAGACTGCCAAGTGTTCACCATAACCTTTTGCGCATGCAAAGCCACCTTTTAAAACGAGTATGTGCCGCTCACAGCGCCTGTCGACTGTAGTCAACCACGCTTACTGACTACGGTGCTCTCCATGCGACCACCATCATGCTGTGTCGTCACCGTCAAGTACCTGCTGTCAACAACATCAACAGCAACCGCCACAGGAGGTACGTCTGTGAACCTTAAAAAACATTTAATATTCCCATGTCAGGTCACAGTGATACCTATTTATATTTTCCTTTCACGAAGCAACATTTACTAAAGTTAACCTTAAGTCTCATTCTTTAACACATCGTGACAAGAGGTACTGGGCCTAGATTTTCCTTTAGCGCTAGGACAGTCGTAAGTAACATACATTAACCTTAACTTACGACTACCTTAGCACTAAGAGAGCTTCAAAAACCTAAGGCCTGGTCATTTGTAATACTATAAGTTATGAATGATTTTAATGATGTGTAAAATATTGTTTGTTACTGTTGCAGGAACAACGTCTAAACAACTCCACAATAACCTCAGATTATTGTTCATGAACAAATTGTTCAATAAATGGACGCAGCT
Organism: Haliotis asinina; assembly: GCF_037392515.1. NCBI lineage: Eukaryota > Metazoa > Mollusca > Gastropoda > Lepetellida > Haliotidae > Haliotis > Haliotis asinina. The sequence goes on from NC_090295.1 coordinate 34,174,938, forward strand.
GTCTAAAAGTCTCCTGTTTTGTCTCCTGTTATCATGTTGACTTCTTCCGTTAAAGTGAACCATAGTGCAGATAGCATCTGAATGCAAAGAAATAATCTTAATTTTACCCCAAATGTCGTTATTAACTTCTTTTTCGTGTTAATCTCACAGCATGAGTTTCTCAAAGACAGCATGATGTGCTGTGAACGGTGTAGACAACTGTGAGGCTGCTGTGACGTGCAGGGAAACGTGTTGCTGCTGAACGTTTCGCAGGGTTTTAACACTGGGAGCTTAGAATCCTTCATCTTTAGTAGGTACAGTAGTTTAAACGTGCCTCTAAAGTTAATAGTGAAAAAATGGAGATAATCGTTGCGCACCGATGGGTGATACTTCCACATTCAAAGGTCAAATGGGACAGAATGTCGACGATAGGATCTCAGAAGAATAACACCGCAAATCTTGTATGCGGCATTAGTATAGTCCTGAAATGGGTTATATTTCCAGATGCAGCTGTTTTACATGTATACTCTATATGTATTCATGTACACAGTGGCCCTACATACACCTGTATTGTGCGTGCGTGCGTGCTTGTGTCTGTAGGGGATTAGGAAGCAGGAAGAGTTGGATGTAGCCTACTGGTTAAAGCATCCTTTCGGACACTCATCAGTAGTCCACGGGCTCGCCGCAGATTCGGGTTCGATTCCCCACATGGGCACAATGTGCCCTTTTCTGGTGTACCCCGTCGCCATATTGTTGGAATATTGCTAAAAAGGCGTCAAACTACACCCACCTACTCACTCATGGATGTAGCTAGAAACTTACTGACTTGACCGGTAATCAACAAACAACATTTTTATGGGGCATACATATTTGTTTGTTAACAACACTCATCAGTAGTCCAGGGGCTCCTGTAACAAAGCATCCTTTACTAAGGTTTACCTTAACGCCTATTCGTGAACATTGTACCAAGGTTACCTAAGTCTAAAGTAAGCTTAGTGCAATGTTAAAGAATGAGAGTCAAGGTTAACCTTAGTAAATGGTGCTTTGTAAAAGGGGCCCCAGGTTTGTGGCGGTTCTCTGTCAAATGAAAAGATCTACTCGGAGAATGTCATCAGAAGCATCGCTATAAACCTGGAAACCTGGAGTCCATGTCATTGATCGACAATGACAAGCATTGTGTCTTGTGTCTTGGTCTCCAACGTATTAAACAGACGGTGATTTCTGATCAAACTTTAAACTGCAAAACAGATGATCAATCTGGACCTGACCCTCAATATTTGGTGACATGGTGACGTTGTTGATCGTGACACTAGCACAGAAATCACGAATAACCAGAACCAACGATTAAGAGATCTCTGGACCAATGATGAAAGGACTTCCTCCATTAAATTACTGCAACAACATAAACGAAAGGGATAAACGTACAATAGAAAAAATAAGTCATGAATGACACAGGATAATCTCGCGGAATGTAAAAACACACAATAATATATGACTCATTTAGCACTCCGATATATTTGCCCTCATCATAGCAAAAGAGAATTTCAGGAGAGTGAGTGAGTTCTATGCCTCTCTCAGCAGGATTACAGTGAGTGAGTGAGTTAATATTTAACGTCACATCGGCAATATTTCAGCCATATCGTGATGAGAACATGTCTGTACATTAAAATGGAATAAGTGTATTGTAGACAAACATGTCGTCAAAGGACAGTAAAACAACTAGAATATCACAATCACATTAAAACTAGTGTGGAAAGGTAAAATAGCACCATTACAATATAAAACACGGGCTAGACTTTGCCAATAACTGAAGGTAGATCACTATACCAGGCTCCACGGGGACTTTTAGTACTTTTGCTACCTGCGTGGACCCAAGTTGGATCTACACCATCCCTTCAGCCGCCGACGATGGTAGGAAAATTTAGCCAAAATTTAAAATAACAAAAATACTACGATTAAAATGTATGGTTGATCAAAATCGACTTTGAAAGTTTGTAGGACTTACGTACCCTCTCAGGAGGACAATACTTTTACGATACTTCAACCTTCTTCGTACAGCCACTAACAATCGCAGTTGCTAATTGATATCACCATGCTAAAAACATGTATCTATGTACAAAACATATTATTCAAAATTTATCTAATAATTCTATTTCCTTTAAAAATTCAATGATTAAATGATAATTGATTTTATTAAAAAGATCGTTTACAGATTTGACATTGAAATACTTATCCCTTGTGATCAGCAGTATTACGGCTTAGTTGGGGCGGTCTGTACATAATCGAGTCTGGAACAGACAATCCAGTGATCAACTAGCACTGTATGCGCATCGATCTAACTGGGATACGATGACATATGTCAACCATGTCAGCGGGCTTGAACAATCGATCATGTTTGTCGCTTACTGAAGATCAGTTCTTATCCGGATCATCACGTGTAGGGGATTCCGAATCAGAATAGCACAGTCAAATACCAAGAGTCAGTATTTCCACAAAGGTTTAAATGAAACATTCCGAATTTAGGACAGACATCTGTTGTGTAGGCTCTGAGAACCTGTTTGTTATCGGAAGTGTGCAAACTTGACAGGGCATTTTCTAATCTCGATCACGACGAAATTTTATTGTAATGCAATGAGAGAATCTATGTGAATGTGGATTTTTTGTTTGTTTGGGATTTTTATATCGTGTCGGTGTGTATCAATCTCTCTCTCTCTCTCTCTCTCTCTCTCTCTCTCTCTCTCTCTCTCTCTCTCTCTCTCTCTCTCTCTCTCTCTCTCTCTCTCTCTCTCTCTCTCTCTCTCTCTCTCTCTCTCTCTCTCTCTCTCTCTCTCTCTCTCTCTTCTCCTGTATTTGTCACTCTGTGTTTGCCTTTTGAACTAGTCAAGGCATCAGCCGATTTTTTATTGCCAGTTCAAAAAGGCTAACAAGTATTCCACACTTACGTATCATACCTACCAGCTAATGGTTGGTTTATCTACCCGTGAAGGTCCGGGTTAGAGTGTTGGTCTTCAGTAGCCTATGCTTGTCGTAAGAGGTAACTAACGGGGTCGGTTGGTAAGGCTCCCTGACTTGGTTGACACATGATATCGCTTTCCAACGCACAGATCGATGCTCACGCTGTTGATAACTGGATTGTCTGGTCCAGAGTGGATTATCTACAGGCCACCGCCAAAAAGCTGGAATATTGTTGAGTGTGGCGTAAACCCAAACTCACTCACTCACCTTGCTTTAGCCCGTTGATGCCGAAAGTCATTTATGTTGACAACAAATGGCATCACTTTCATGACGCAGCCTTTGGAATCTATCCCCAGACCCGGAGACTTCCGACGAGCTCGATATTCTGCTGCTCAACCAAGAATCCTAATCAAAGCGGTTACTGAAACCCATTCACATAGACTCAACTGTTCAAAGCAGCCTGACGAGCCTTCATTGAATAGGCAACCCGTTTTCCCACCTTTACTCGCCTGGAGTAATGTATAAGCAATCAACAACAAGGAAGATTTGAAGCGTGCAATTTATTACAACCATTGTCATAATATTTGTGTTCTACAACGACGATCCTTGCTCTGAAATACAAAATCATGAATGGAAGACACCATGTCACATATTTACGATGTTTCAGCAGTAACGACCGGTGGGATTGCAGCTCCCGTCTTGTGAAAAAAGTGGCTTTAAGATCTCGCTAAATGGGTTAAGTTAGACACTTTGCATGGCAGTTTAATGTAAAAGTGAGTCAGTATGGTTTTAAGTCGCTTTTAGCAATATTCCAGCAATATCACATCGGGGGACACCAGAAATGGACTTCACGTGTTGTACCCATATGAGGAATCGAACGCTTTAGGCTACCCCACCGCTCCTAATGTAAAGGCAGTGATGTATGTAAAGCATGTTGTAGCTTATAATATCATACTGGTATAGTAGATCAAAGAAATTGTCGACTGTCTGTAACCTGTTGATCATTTCAGCCGTGGTGACGATGACGACGATGACGTCTATGGCGATGACGACGACATCTTCGGTGACGATGTGCGCCAGTCATGTCTAATGCCAACAACTAACCTGGAATGACAAAAATATACTATATCTGTTTAAACATGTCATCTATGCGGTAATGCTAATAATTCAGTGTCTTATATATACTGACCAGCAAAAGAAAAGCATATCTGCCTTTTTGTCAGGTTCTCAAATAGAGGCATAAATGCTTACTTTCATGTGATTTCATTTTTTTGTAAATTGTGTTTCTTTCGCCGTTCAGAATATATATACCTAGTGGAAAAGAAACACGGGTGTCACTATCGTTTAAGACGCAGAACTGGACACGGTACTGGACAGATTTCTGTAATCGTAGGTTCGAATTCTGATTCGATTACATCACTTTTCCTTTTTTGTCAACACCATGTCCGTCGTTATGATTTTCAGCCTATTTCCCACGGCAATGATACGCTTAATGAAATAAATTCTGTCAATTGTCATCGCGTCTATCCAAGTAGATCCGGTTTAGAACTCCAGTTACCCACGATTGTCGTAAAAGGATGTGGGGGGCAGCTAGGTTTGATGACTTGGTTCACATATGTCATCGTATCGTATCCCAACCCAGATCGATGCATCACCGGATTGGCTCGTTGGTTTACAAACTGCCGTCATATAGCTGGAGTACTGCTTAGAGCCGCGTTAAACAACAAAGAAAAAAAGTATACGAAATAAATACCCAGCAGCAACAGAACCATCAAATATGAAATCTTCATTTTCTTCGGTTTGGAAAAGCGAGCAAGCCAAACCAGTTGGTGGGGAAGATAATCAGATAAAGTGTGCCTCAGTGCTTACAGTAGCTAGATATATATAGTAAACTAGTCGGAAGTAAACGTGTGTAATACCGTCCATAACGCCTGTCGATTGTTGACGTTGACAACCACATTTACTGACCACTTAGTGCTCATGAGACCACCACCGTGCTGCGCATGTGTGACCCCGACAACGTCCAGTACATGTTCTTGATCTTCAGACCGAAGACATCAACAATCGATAGTATTCTTTTGGCTGAAGGGAGACCCGTCCATGAAACTTAACGTGGTTGTCAGTGTCAACAAACGGCACGTCGTCCAAATCTAACAAAATTGCGTTGGCATATTTTTTCATGAACTTCCGAGTTTGCATGTACATAAGGGCCAGAAGCCAGAAGGATACAATAGGTGATTCAAGACTCAAAGGAAAACGGGCCACTGCAGTCTTCGTCAGACGTCACTGAAACGTCTAAGTCTTATTTCATGAAGATATCTTACCTGCTTTTGTTTGGTGAGTAGCCCAAGAAACTGTGGCTTTTTATGTAATGTTGGGGTTTTGAATTGCATCTAACCCTGCGATATGTTATTTGTTTGTAGGATCGTTACTGGCTTTTGATCTGGCTGAGGCTCATCGTCATCGCCGATGTCATCGTCATCGTCATCGTCATCGTCATCGTCATCGTCACCGACACCACGGTCGCAATCGGCATTATGGTTGAGCGAATGTAACAAAAATCTCTTTTTATCTTTCCAAGAACGCATGAGCATAGATGTCAACATATCCTCGAATGATTTTACGAAATCAATAATGTTTATTTTTATGTTTTATTTACTTATTTATTTTTTCTTTTATTTTTTTCACTCTTTAGTGATTTAGGTCAAGATGAAACATACACGTGGCTATCAACATATAACTCACTCACTCGCCCTCCAACACATTCACTCAATCACGCACTGGTAGAGAACACTAAGGCAGATATGAATACCATCTATTGCTGTCTTTCCAAACAATTGTAAACTTATTGTAAGACGTCGTTTTACTTTCACTCCCTCAAAGTACTGACGTGTGTGTCTGATTTGTTTCACATATGTATCAGGGACGAAAATAGTTTATGTAAATAAGGCCGTTTATTGGTATTCATTGGTATTCCAAAAACATTTACGGTAAGGGTCAAGAAGTTTTTAGTTTGTTTCAGATATTCGGTGGGGTGGTGGTTAAAGCGTTCGCTTGACATGCCGAAGACCCGGGTTCCATTCCACACATGGGTACAAAGTGCGAAACCCATTTCTGGAATTCCCTGTCCGTGTACTTATGCGTTACGCAGGTTTGAGTGTTACAAGTTAATGCACTCTTTTCCATCGAAATTACTTCAAGAATAAGTTTGCATCTCTGAACACCTTGATGTCTAAAACGAGACATTGTGGCGTATACGGTGCCACTGAGGAAGATTACAAAACTACCTGACACGTCACATCATACATACTGTATCCATCTTAAAAGGTGGCGAATAAATACCGAAAACAAAGTATCAGTTTTCTGGAAAGCAACCTAACGTTTGTTAATGATGTTTTGGCGCAAATTCGGAACACCATTGTCAAGCTGGAATGATAGGCTGTTTTCCTTATACATGTATATATTCATGACGATGTCAGTTTTTGTTGCATCATGGTTGTTAACAAAGACATGTGCTGATGTTAACGTGAATATTTTATATACGCTTCAATCCATGATATCGTCATTGCCATGCCTCGATTTCTTCCCTTTGTTCTGAAAGTAGGGATGGTTTGTTGGTTTGTTATATATTCAGTCATAGGGCTTAATGCCGGTATATACTAGTAAATCAACTTTGGACCAGAAAATCCAGGGATTAACAGCATGAGCGTAAATTTACGGGACTGGAAATGACATGTATCAATCAAGTCAGCAAATCTCACCACACGTGAACTGATTCATATGGCAAATATGAGTAACTGAACACGAATTAGATTGCATTGTCCTCTAAGTCATCCCCGGAGCTTCTCGGGCTCTGAAAGGTGCGTTCATAATACTGACTGCCCAACGATATGTCCGCCTGGTGTCGGTGATACAGGTTCCCCCTGCATGATAACACCTCCACTGCGTGTCGCCGAAAGAATTGCGATTAGCGCGCTGACAGATGCCATCGATTCAAAATGTTTTGGTGAACCTCGCGTGTATACTGTGAACTAAACGAGACAAAGATCAGTTACTGGTACAAATTCGGAGCAGGGAAATTTTCGAGCTTCCGAAGACCCCAACTCCCGCAGTAGTGCTTCGATTTTTGTGCTGCACGCCTCATTTGTACATAAATCTATTGGCTTGAAATGTGTGCATACTTTTAATAGGGTAGATACAGTGATCATTCTTGAATTCGCCCTGAAACGAACTTGGTACGTTGATCTCGTTGCATCTCTTGCCTTTTATATAGTTCTGAGACCTAGTAATAGTATAGATCTTGATTGCAGTTCATAGCGTTACAAGCCCCCGTACATGATCTATACTCTCCTTTAGTCATGCCTGGTCAAGACTCGTCGAAACAAGATGGTGATTAATTTGAAACTGTAAAGTGTTGTTGTATATTTATATTCCTTGCAGGACATGATTTCACATATCGGTATTTGAGACATAGAACAAACTGAGTATGTTGTTCTGTCATGACTATGTTTTGCCCTGATCCACAACGTTTTGCCCTGAACTATTATTATGAAAGAACGCAAAAGACCTGTCGGCGCAGCTGAACGTTTCAGAACCATCTTTCGAATGCCTGTGTATGTTGTCCCCGCCATATTTTCACCTGTAAAGGATGGGTCACACAGCGCATAAGCTGTTTTCCTCATTCTGAACACTGTTCGATTCTCCATATCAGTATCATGTGTGAAGGTTTATACTGGGTTTCGTCAGTTACGAGGGCCTTTTATAAAACACATGTCTGTGTTAAGCTTTATTGTTTACTTCAACGTTTAGTCTTTTTTTAGGTGTTTGGCAAAACGTGTCGCCCACGGACGGCAATTATGTACTTTTTCGACTATTGCAAAGTCGTGCTATACAAAGTGTGAAAATCATTTATTGCTTTCGACTCCTTAATAATGTTTTAATGTTATATGTTCACTTAACGACTCACTAAACTTCGATATCTATCATTTTGTTCATGACATTTTCCTACATATCATTGTCATAATATTTGTGTTCTACAACGACGATCCTTGCTCTGAAATACAAAATCATGAATGGAAGACACCATGTCACATATTTACGATGTTTCAGCAGTAACGACCGGTGGGATTGCAGCTCCCGTCTTGTGAAAAAAGTGGCTTTAAGATCTCGCTAAATGGGTTAAGTTAGACACTTTGCATGGCAGTTTAATGTAAAAGTGAGTCAGTATGGTTTTAAGTCGCTTTTAGCAATATTCTGATTTGTTTCACATATGTATCAGGGACGAAAATAGTTTATGTAAATAAGGCCGTTTATTGGTATTCATTGGTATTCCAAAAACATTTACGGTAAGGGTCAAGAAGTTTTTAGTTTGTTTCAGATATTCGGTGGGGTGGTGGTTAAAGCGTTCGCTTGACATGCCGAAGACCCGGGTTCCATTCCACACATGGGTACAAAGTGCGAAACCCATTTCTGGAATTCCCTGTCCGTGTACTTATGCGTTACGCAGGTTTGAGTGTTACAAGTTAATGCACTCTTTTCCATCGAAATTACTTCAAGAATAAGTTTGCATCTCTGAACACCTTGATGTCTAAAACGAGACATTGTGGCGTATACGGTGCCACTGAGGAAGATTACAAAACTACCTGACACGTCACATCATACATACTGTATCCATCTTAAAAGGTGGCGAATAAATACCGAAAACAAAGTATCAGTTTTCTGGAAAGCAACCTAACGTTTGTTAATGATGTTTTGGCGCAAATTCGGAACACCATTGTCAAGCTGGAATGATAGGCTGTTTTCCTTATACATGTATATATTCATGACGATGTCAGTTTTTGTTGCATCATGGTTGTTAACAAAGACATGTGCTGATGTTAACGTGAATATTTTATATACGCTTCAATCCATGATATCGTCATTGCCATGCCTCGATTTCTTCCCTTTGTTCTGAAAGTAGGGATGGTTTGTTGGTTTGTTATATATTCAGCCATAGGGCTTAATGCCGGTATATACTAGTAAATCAACTTTGGACCAGACAATCCAGGGATCAACAGCATGAGCGTAAATTTACGGGACTGGAAATGACATGTATCAATCAAGTCAGCAAATCTCACCACACGTGAGCTTATTCATATGGCAAATATGAATAACTGAACACGAATTAGATTGCATTGTCCTCTAAGTCATCCCCGGAGCTTCTCGGGCTCTGAAAGGTGCGTTCATAATACTGACTGCCCAACGATATGTCCGCCTGGTGTCGGTGATACAGGTTCCCCCTGCATGATAACACCTCAACTGCGTGTCGCCGAAAGAATTGCGATTAGCGCGCTGACAGATGCCATCGATTCAAAATGTTTTGGTGAACCTCGAGTGTATACTGTGAAATAAACGAGACAAAGATCAGTTACCGGTACAAATTCGGAGCAGGGAAATTTTCAAGCGTCCGAATACCCCAACTCACACAGTCGTGTTTCGACTTTTGTGCTGCACGCCTCATTTTATAGATAAATTTATTGGCTTGAAATGTGTGCATACTTTTAATAGGGTAGATACAGTGATCACTCTTGAATTCGCCATGAAACGAACTTGGTACGTTGATTTCGTTACATCTCTTTCCTTTTATATAGTTTTGGGACCTAGTAATAGAGCAGATCTTGATTGCAGTTCATAGCGTTACAATCCCCTGTGCACGAACTATACTCTCCATGAGTCAAGCCTGGTCAAGACGTGTCAAAACAAGATGGTGGTCGATGTGAAACTGTAAAGGGTTGTTGTATATTTATATACCTTGCAGGACGTTATTTCACATATCGGTATTTGAGACATAGAACAAGCTGAGTATGTTGTTCTGTCATGACTATGTTTTGCCCTGATCCACAACGTTTTGCCCTGAACTATTATTATGAAAGAACGCAAAAGACCTGTCGGCGCAGCTGAACGTTTCAGAACCATCTTTCGAATGCCTGTGTATGTTGTCCCCGCCATATTTTCACCTGTAAAAGATGGGTCACACAGCGCATAAGCTGTTTTCCTCATTCTGAACACTGATCGATTCTCCATATCAGTATCATGTGTGAAGGGTTATACTGGGTTTCGTCAGTTACGAGGGGCTTATATAAAACATGTCTGTGTTAAGCTTTATTGTTTACTTCAACGTTTAGTCTTTTTTAGGTGTTTGGCAAAACGTGTCGCCCACGGACGGCAATTATGTACTTTTTCGACTATTGCAAAGTCGTGCTATACAAAATGTGAAAATCATTTATAATAATAAAAATTGCTTTCGACTCCTTAATAACGTTTTAATGTTATATGTTCACTTAACGACTCACTAAACTTCGATATCTATCATTTTGTTCATGGCATGACATTTTCCTACACATCATTCATTTCGCTAGCGCGCACGTACGCACACACACATACATACATACATACATACATACACATATACCCCCCCCACACACACACACACACACACACACATACCCGTGCACACATACTCATGCATTCACGCATACACGCAGAAAGATATTCTCAAAGACATACACACTAAGAGCTCTCTCACACACTCTCGCTCTCTCTCTATCACACACACACACACACACACACACACACACACACACACACACACAGAGTTCACACGCACATTATAGGAATGCAGACACGCATGTTTTCATTTCATTTCCATATGCACAGATCCGAACCTTTCAGGTGTACAGGTTGAAGAATAATTATTGGTTATGAGGCTATTTACATCTTTGCTGTAATTCAACAGAATATTAGCAGTTGTAACTATTAAGCGGAACAGACGTACTGAAAACATGTAAGTGACGCAGTTAGGGGCGGTGGGGTAGCCTACTGGTTAAAGCGTTCGATTCTCAACATGGGTACAATGTGTGAGGCCTATTTTCTGGTGTCCCCCGCCGTGACATCGCTTGAATATTGCTAAAAGCGGCGTAAAACCAAACTCACTCAGTCAGTCACCACGTAGTTTATTTCTAAATTGAAAACGATGGAAGAGGAGGTTCGAGTATAAGATTTATATATTTCCTTTTCTTATGGTAGGATTTCTACTCACAGTTCAACGTACAATTCTAATTTGGAAAAGAATAAAGAACAAAAGAATAAATTTGTTGTTCTTAGTATGTGATTGTCCAGGTGTACCTTTTTATCATGATATATTCTTGTCATAAAGTATCTTGTGAGTATGAGCATAATATTTTTATCTCTAACCTCAGTTTTATTGCATTCTATTATTACCCTTAGATCAACACAATACTCACCAGTTTAAGTGACTGTTTGGTGGATGTGTGAAATCTTCACTTGTTGCCATGACAATGTTTTCACATGATCGTTGTTATGGGCACCAAGTTTGACACATTTGTGAACGGAATAATCTCACCGGATAGATACTACAGTAGAAATACACACCCAAAGATTTTATATCACAAGCAAGCTAGCATTAGTGGTGGACATCGCAAAGGTAGGTATAGGAGTAGTATAGACATTTCATTTTAATTCTTATGGCGATTAAATACTATTAACTGAATGGTCCGTATTTTGAGAAGATGTAGTCAAATTAAAGGTCTTATGTGGTCCCGGTTGTACAATATTCTGTCAATATGAGAAAGGTTTGGGTCGGGGTTTTGAACGTTGCATACAGATAATTGCTCTTATATGGCAACATTCATGAACGAGTGAGTGACTGGGCACTGGTCCTGGTATAAACTGGTTCCACCGTGTAAACGTACAGAGACTGAACGCCACAGTTTAACATGGCTGCCATACACATTGTACTGACTTCGACAGAACAAATCTTGTTTTATTCAGTTCACGTAGAACAACGAGTCAAGAGAACAACGACTTCCATATATCAACGATTTCCAAGGGGTCGGTTGGATAAATTATTCAAAGTCCGCGGAAATATGAGTGTGTCAGGTTTCCTCAAAGGCATACTACTGTTCAAACTTTAAGAGCTATTAACATTAGATAAGACAATGTACTGATACAATTTGACCCAATGATGGATATAAAGCTATTAGGCCGTCCTTATATATTTCTGTGTTTCTCATCTCGCGACCCACCCTTTCGACGGAAGAATTGGGTTTTTTTTCATTTCACAAAATGTCGCCGACAGCAATGATTTCAAACCGATCAAACGAAAACATTGTCTTAAAACTCAACTTAAGAAACTGTATTTCATTTTGGAAAGTCTCTCATTCGAAACAAGGTGGTGGAATCAGCTGATCGTTTTCGGGTCATCTTTTGTCGTTTGTTGTTGTAATTTAAATTTAATTTAAATCTGGCACTAGATAACTGAATATCATACTTTTAAGACTGAAGTGTATTTTCAGTACCCTATTTACTGAAACCTATATCGTATTACGCCAATTAGGCTGCACTCATGAAATTCAGTATGGCCGGGAGCTGACACGGTGAGAGAAATGTGAAAGTATTGTTATGCACCGCATGTATTTCGTCTTGAATTTATCGAATAGTTTTGTATGTATGTACAATCACATTACACATGTATAATTTTATTCAGTCACTGTACATAAGTACTATCTGCTCAATTTGTAAAAATATAAATACATGTACACACCTATCTACATGAAGTGATTCTTTTTAAATTCAAAATTATGTTATCAAAAACATATTCGATTATAAACAGTTTCTACATTAGTTCCTAACAGACATTACGCTAAAGTTTTCTTTGGGAACTATTGAATCAAAATCAGAATTTAATTAGAAAGTATATATTCTGACATATGAAATATTTTATCAGTAAAATCTTACCTAAACAATAAGATACACAATTAATTACAGACCACCGCTATATAGCTGGAATATTGGTGAATGCGGCGTAAAACTCAACTCACTCACCCATCATGACAAGTTGTATTGCAGTTAAGACAAACTGTTGACCTACAACGACTGTGCTACCGGAGGACGACAGCCTTTGACTCGTGGCAAAAAAAAACCTTCAAAAAGATCTCCAAAAATAAACAAAAGGACAGTGTCACATTTAAGGAAGCTTTATTAAAAGTATGAAACATAATTTGCATTCTCTCGGAATTTCATACTGTTTCCTTGTATTTAATGATACATTATGAGCTGTCTCTAAAATTGAGACAAAAAGATTCTTGCAATAACGGAAGCCTCTTTATATGGTCTGTCAGTAGTGTCAAAAACGTTGTTTATTCGTTTGAGGTTTTGTTTTGGTTTTGTTTGGTTTTGGTGTGTGTTTTTTTTCTTTTTTCTTTTTTGGTTTTTTTTTGTTGTTGTTGTTGTTGTTTGGGGTTTTTTCTTCTTTGTTTATTTCTTGTTTGTTCGGAGATGAGAAACATCAAAATTGTGCATGGCCTTTGGCCAGTGAGTGAATCAGTATGACTTTACGTCGCTTTTAGCAATGTTCCAGTAATATCACTGTCGAGGATCCCAGAACTGGGCTTCACGCATTGTATCCAAGTGAGGAATCGAACCCAAGCTTGCAACATGACCCATTAACCATTAAGTGACCCCACGCCCAAGGTTTTGTCCAAAAGATTATTTACGTTGTTGAGGTTTCTTTGGGAACTGTTGAATCAACACTCTTATCCTCTTGCTTGATAGCAGCGTTAGCATCTACTTCGAAACGTCTCATCCACTGCAAGAAAGAAGTTGTCTATCCATAAAAGTCTTCATCCTCATCATACCAACTTTTAAAATGCCACTTAAAGAAATTATTTACGTTGTGTGAATTACTTTAAAGCTATTCAGAGGATGCCATGGACGGCCAAAAGGGGGGCCAGAGTAGGCACGACGGACAACACAGAGGGAGACACAGGCTCCTTGAACTCTTCCCAGCTCAATCTGGCAATACGAGACATGCTGCAGATGAACCAGGCGCGAAACCAGTGCGAGCAGTTTTGTCGCGGTGAGTCAAAAACAGGTGTAGGATAAAGAAACATTTTCGTTTCATACCAATTCATATTTGTATCATATGTACCAGACACATGTTTTGATGTATTGAGGGTTTCTGGATTAGAAAAGAAGAGTTGTCTTTCTTTGTCGCCATAATTGCAAATCATGCTTGCGTTTGTTGTTGAGGGTTAGCCAAAGTCATTTCCAAACCGGGGTTGAATGAGTTTTGTTTTAACAAATAACAAATAACTGACAAATACCCAATTTTTTTCTCAATAACAAAACGAATGATGATAATGATTATAAAAATATACTATCAACAGACAGCCAAGCCCGAATTGCAGGCAAGCCACGTCAACTGCTAAAGACAATTTCTATAGTCATAATCCCAGTGGCTGTGTTGACGGCCCTCATCGGAAACACGTTCTTCCACACGTTCACAAGGTACGTTCAGTCGTTCGGTATTCGCGCCACTTTGCTGTACAGTGTCGAACTGGGCACGGTGATCCATTCGCTTCAGGAAGAGCGGGACATTAGCGCCCTCTATCTCAGTTCCATCGAGGAGAAGACAAAGAGTCTGCTTCTTCGTCGGTATCCAGAGACTGATAAGTCCCTCGAGAAGCTGACCTTCTGGACAACTGGACCAACCCTCGTCCTTCCGGAGTTCCAGTCCAAGGACAAGTTTTTGTCCTACCTCAACAGGCACAGGTGAGCAGAGCGAGACATAAAGAGGTAAAAAAAGATGATTGGAGAGGGAGAAAGTGTGAGAGTGAGTCAGTTTAGTTTTACACCTGTTTTAGAAATATTCAAGCAATACCCCGAGACGGAACACCAGAAATGAGCTTCCTACATTGTACCCATGTAAAGATGTGATCATATCAAGTGGATAGCGCATGCGTAACTGATAGTCTGTGGGCTTTTCGAAATATTGGAGACACTGGAAATTGACTTCACACATGGGGGAAAATCGAACGGGTCGTCGGTGTGACGAACGAACGCTTTAGTCACTAGACTACCTCCGTCGAGCTGAAAGGGTGAGGGAAAAAAAAGAGACATTTAACGGCTGTTTGAGTCCGTATGTCAGTATAATGTTTAATATCTCTCTCTCTGTCTCTCTGTCTCTCTGTCTCTCTCTCTCTCTCTCTCTCTCTCTCTCTCTCTCTCTCTCTCACCTGGACCACAACTCATGAGGCAATCAGCTGAATCTTTTGTTTCGATTACTAAAGGTACGAGTTAGATACACTCAATCAGTCAGTGACGATGGAACTGGAGATGTACACGTCCTTGATCAGTGTGTTCATCTCGTGGTTGTACGATGCCGTCACCGAAGACCACTCTGGGGCTATCTGGAGAAGCTTGGTGGCCTATCAAGAAGTCATAGTTGCGAAAGAGTACATGGGACTGGAACGAGCGCTTGGCACCGTCTTCTACGCAACAGGGAGGTTCCCGTCCAGAGAAGCGCACCTGTGGTTTTCGGAGAGCCAGGATGTGACAAATGCTACTTTTCTGTCGGCTAGGCGATACTCAGGATTAGTCCATGCTTTGTACGAAAAGAACATCCATGTAAGTAAGATTCAACATAAAGTCATGGCATTTCTTCAAGGTAAGGTCGTTACGATATATATGGCTGAAATATTGCCGATGTGAGGTATTTTTTTTCTCACTCACCCTACAATTTATGGCCAAGCTACTTTGTGGACAGCTGAAAGAACAATTCATTCGTTCTTTGAGATGACTGAGATTAATTATTATTTAACCTCTTTAAAGTATTGCAATTCTTATGTTTGTGGAAACAACCCTGGCCTATATAACAAAAATGAGCTATGAGGCCAAACGATTGTCTATGTTCAAATAACATAAATACGTCTTATGGAAACATTCAAACGTCACCAATTCACAACGACTTTTGTCCATTTTGCCGTATATATGATTTTACCCGAAATCGGACCAAGTCCTGCGAAGAAGCTATTAACCGATGAATTTGTATCTAATGCAGGTGACAAAGTCGCCATGGCTTCTGGGAAATATAGCAAGGAATATAGAGTTCTGCTGCCATATAAGCTGCTGGTAGATACAAACATGAAGCATGCCTGCAAAGATCAGCAGCTGAACAAAGCGTTATTTTGATACATCAAGATATGGCCTCTGGCATTGTAGTTCCAGTTTACACAAATCTAATTATATTTTTTTACTGCAGGAAGCCCGAGAGCACAGTGTAGAATTGTATTGCACAACGGGCACATTTTCATCCAGCATGTCCAAGTACATTTTCTGTCAGTTCTGTATATCTTTAAAAGTGAATCCCATCTTTCACCCGTAATGTAAAATGTTCAGCCCCTGAAGATTCAGTCCCGGGATATTCTGCTCCACAGGGTAATGAGATGCTCCTGGACGTCCTGGGAAGGATGAGGGCAGAGATTCGCCGTAACGATCTGAAGGGCAAGGGGTCGGTGAAGATGGCGCAATGGTGGTTCAACAACATGACCATGTACATGGATCTCTTACTGACCACCCAGACGGACTTGTCAGAGGAGATCACACAGATCATGGACGAAGGACAAATCTACACATTCAACAGAGTCATGGGCATATCCTTCGTCCTGGCCTGCGTCTTCATCCTCTGCCCAGTCATCATATACACCATGTATTCCTTGACGAACGAGTTACAGCAGTACTCCACAACCCTTACTCAGAGGTGGGGTCGAATGACATGTTCTAAAAAGCTGTTGTAGCGCTAGGAAAGGGTGGGATTCGCAGTCACCATAGCGCTTCTACTGGGAACGTGTCCCAGGGTTGGAAGAGTAATTTATATCAGTTTCAACGCAGATTTGTTAAGATGATCATGGTGTACTCCTAGACTCTTCTTATGGTCTTACATGATTCTGTCTCGTTTAAGATTTTTGCTTTAAAAATAATGTAACAAATTACCAATAATCCAACGAGTGAGTGAGTGTGACAGTCAGTCAGTCAGTGCCGTTTCGTGTCACTTTAGCAACATTCCAGCAATATCATGGTACGGGTCACAAGAATTGGACTTCACACACTACAGGGATTTGAACCAGGCTTTGACCACTGGGCTAAATCCAACAAAGAACAAACAACACCAAAGGCTATAACACCAAATACAAGGAAGCAAATACAGAACTGAACAGAAACAAATATGAACTGAACATAAGCAAACATATCAGATTGATCCATCCCCTATAGACAAGTATTTGTTTACAGAGATAGTTTCTAAATATGAAGGACACACTGTTACTCTGGATAACACGTACTCAGGTCGTAAAGGTCGTGTTTGTAGGTTCCACTGTGTTAGTAACATCTACGATCACCATCATTAAGAAAAAAGAGCTCATGTGGTGCAAAACAACTGAAAGGCTGTTCAATTCATCCACTAACATTTCTCTTCAGAGCAAGGGCCCTGGATAAAGAACAGAAGCGAACCGAAATGCTCTTTTATCAAATGATCCCAAAATCAGTGGCAGAGAAAATGAAACAAAATGAAATCGTGGGTGCAGAACATTACAGCGAGGCCACCATCCTTTTTTCCGACATCCAGGGATTCACGCTTATCACAGCGAGAAGTTCACCACTACAGGTTGTCAACATGCTCAACAGTCTGTATCTGTGCTTCAATGAGCGTATAGACAAATATGATGTCTACACCGTGGAAACTATTGGAGATGCATACATGATTGTCTCGGGTATGTTCAGTTCCTATTTTTGAAAATACAATGGAAGCTGTTAAAACCGTCATGTGTCTAATCCAGCAGGTTGTCATCACTGGCATAAAATCTGTCCCTTTCGTGGCTTTTACATTTATCATCAGCTCTGCAATCTGGTACATTGTCTAAAACAGATAATGTTTTCAGTCCCACTGAGTGCCGGATTAAACAGTTTCCACTGTACATGTATTCAGAAAAGTCGCTATTTTACAAAGAGGATCATCCATAAACACCTGACATTCATATTGTGTACAAAACTTACAAGTTTAATGTCATTTTTGCGGCTGACAGAATCTGTTTTCAGGGATTAAAATTGCCATTTCTTATGGATTTTTCACAAGTAATGTGTTTTGATGAATGACTGCACACCATTCTTGGTCGTCAGGGATACCGAACCGGAACGATCACAGTCATGCAGCTGAGATTGGCAAGATGGCGCTGGACATAATGGGGAATGTTAGTCAACTCGAAATACCTCACTTACCGGGCACAAAGTTTAAACTGAGAGTCGGGTGTCATACTGGTAAGCTCACACGTAATTCAGTTTTAATGAATCCTTTCAGAACGAAAAAAATGGCGAATGCGGCAATCAAACTGTTAACACCAAATCAGTTTAATATAGTTTTGAGCAGGCCGGTATATGAAGGCCACGCTTAGCGCGAATATGTAAGTGACTTCATGGCCACTTATATCCAGACCCTGGAACAACAACAATGGTGGGTGGAATTTATGCGTGTTGCAAAACACTCGCGCGCTTTTGATCCTCTCTCTGTCTTTTAAGTACGTTTTACTATAATTGAGTTGGATGGTTAATCACAAATAATTTCGTCTTCTACCGACCCGAGAACATCCGGGGTAGAATAGGTGTCCAGCAACCCATGGTTGCCATAAAAGGCGACTATGCCTGTCGTAAGAGGCGACTAACGGGAGTCCCTGACTTGGTTGATACATGTAATCGGTTCCCAATTGTGCAGATGGATGTTCATGTAGTTGATCACTGGATTGTCTGGTCCAGTCTTGATTATTTACAAACCGCTGCCATGTAGCTGGAAAATTGCTGGGTGCGCGTAAAACTAAACTCACTCACTCTGCTTCTACCACTACTGATGGTTGACTCTCTGCCATAGTTACCCATTGACACCCATCAGTTTTCACGATCTCAATCGTTGGAATGGCATTCACAGGCAGCTGTGGTGTAAGAGCAATATTACTTACTTAGTCATCCAACACTCACTCATTCACCCACTCACTCCATACTACAGGTCCGTGTCTAGCGGCAGTGGTGGGGCCGACCATGCCGAGGTACTGTCTCTTCGGCAACACTATCAGCATCGGAGCCAAGATGGAGTCTCTCGGGAAACGTGAGTTGATCTGTATAGGAGTATTTGACATTATCTGGGAAATAAAGTTATGCTTCCAGAAAGCTTGGAGATTAATCGGCATTGCACTGCGCAAGCCATACATGTTTACGAGCCGGACGGATTCTGTGTATGTAGCATGTATACGTCATCGATCGAGTGGTCGATAACAACAGCATATCATCGTTCCTGGCGTTTAAATGTCGTGGCCACAGTTTACAAATTCCCTTTGCAACACATTGTAAAAGGCTTGGGATAATTCAGTGACAACTCATATCCTTTGGTATAAGTCGTTAGCGTACTTAGATATACTGAACAGCAGAAGAAATGCTACCCTGGCTTTTAAATAGAATACATAAATATGAACACTTATTTGTATGAGATTTCATTTTTTCGAAGGTTGCGTTGCTTTGTTTGTACAGCAAATGTCAGAATTCACTTACAGGTAGATCTTTTTTAATTCAACATTATACAAAGATAAGTTTCCACAAACGCTGACGTTTCATATTTGTTTGAACTAGGTCCATATATATGCTCGTCTTCTGAATGAATGAGTGAGTTTAATTTCACGACGCACTATCCCAGAAATATCACGGCGGATATGGGCTTAACACATTGTATCAATGTGGGGAACCCGTGTTTAAAGCGCGACGAGGGAACGCTTTAACCAGCAGGTTAGTCCACCGCCCTCGTCCTCACAAGTCCACGAGAACCATCATTTTTTCATGACAGTGAATCTATACAGAGTCATTTAGCAAAAATATTTTGGGGTAACGACAATAGTATTACACACACACGCATTCTCAAACGAACACGCACACGCACACGCACACGCACACGCACACGCATACGCACACGAACACGAACACGCACACACACGAGGGGTCCTGTTCAAAATACAAAGTGATTAAGCTGAATTTTCCATTCAGTGAAATGTCTGATTTGCTTCACGCTGTTGCTGGTTCACGAATACATTGTGTGAATGGAGAGTTGTACCGGTAGGACAGCAGTATTCTCTTCGAAACACCTGGTGTTCAGTAATCTATTAAAACGTCCGCAGCTATTTTTCTCTTTCTATTTTTCTCTTGTTTCTTAGAATGTTAAAGACTGGGTGGTCTTTTACCCTGAGGTGTTGTCTTTCCATGTATGTGTATGTAATTATCAATATCTTCTTTGGTTTGGGCGGACAATGGAGGTTTGAAGAACAATGGCTAAAAAATCCCTGACCCTACTTACAGGGTCAATGATTCACATCAGCCCGACCACACACGACGCGCTGCACCTCACAGGGGGATTCGTGACTGTTGAAAGAGAGGACCGCGTGGCTAAGGTAGGCCTAGATTGACGTGGCTTGTTCAAACCTAATTCATTGTTTGTCATATCCTCTGACTTAATACTTCCTTTGGTTTAATACTGTTACGTCAGCGGCGCTGAGCCCCAGGGAGCGTCTACATTTGGGTTTTTTTCTTAGTGGAATCAGGTTTATGTATAATTATGATACAGATTAACTAAACCCAACAACTAACAAAATGTGTTTTAGAGGCATATGAACTACCCCCAAACGTCGGTCCCAAACGATATAACAATGCACAGTTTCTGATAAGTACAAGGAATCCCAAACATCGATGCATAGCGATATATATAACATTGCACCGTTTCTGGTCAGTACTACGAATCCCAAACGTGGACCACAGGCCATATGGCGTTCCACCGTTTCTTGCCTCTGCTAGGAATCCCAAACGCCGACACCCAGCGATATAACGTTGCACATTTTCTTACAAGTACTAAGAATCCCAAACGTCGACACAACCGATATAACGTTCCACCGTTTCTTACCAACACGAGGAATCAAGACGTTGAACCAAAGCAACGTCGACGATTCACCGTTTTTTCATTACTAGGACTCAAACACGCCGGATCCCAGGCGATAAACTTTGCACTGTTTTTTACCTATAATAAGAGTCTGCCAGGTAAAATGGTGCACCCTTAATGACCAGTGACAGGAAATGCGAAGGAAACAGTTTAACCATGGTAATCTTGCACAGGATGACTGGCAGCTGAAGACAGCGTTCGGTGGGCGTATCAAGACGTACTGGCTGACGGGCCATGAAGACATCCAGCCAATCAGCCGCAGATCAGACTCGCTCAGTGACCTGTCGGATAAAGACTGTCACAACGACGATGGTAAGGTTACACCAAACTGGAAGTATGCGTTTAAAAAGACCCTTCTCACTTTGCTCATTATCTGTGTTTCTCATCGCCCGTCTATCTGTTTTAACCCAAACACTACCGACACGAACCTAAAACGTACCGCTTGGTCATATAAAATGTTTAGCGTTTAATCAGTCGCTGCCAAAAGTCCAAAGAAAGCGAGAATTTGTATAATAAACGAGAATCAGCAATATTATTTGGATAATTTTGTTAAGTAAGGGTTTTCTTTCACACCATCGACACGAACCGAAAACGTACCGCCTCGTGTCGTATAACATGTTTATCCCTTAATAAGTCGCTGCCACAAGTCCACAAGTATGATAAGAATTCGCTAAATGAGAATAAAGAATATCATTTAGATAGGTTTGCCTTTAATAAGGTTGGTTTTTCTTCACACATTCGACACGAACCTAAAATGTACCGCCTTGTCAACGCCTAATCAGTCGCCGCCACAGTTCCAAAGTACGCGAGAAATTGTATTCAGAATACAATTCAATAAATGAAAATCATGAACATTAATCAGATAAGTTTATCACAAAGGCACTCAAACATTGTAATGTTAAAGGGAACATGTATATACTTATCCAAAACGCCATAAAGCTGAAATATTCTGAGTGCGGCGTCAAAATATACTCACTCACTCCCTGATGAATAATTAGATATCCAGGAATTCTTTGGGATCACAGGCTCCTTTCACGAAGCAACCTGTTCTAAGGCTAACCTGAACTCCCATTCTTTAACACTGCACTGTTACCTTTGTGACTTACGATCACCTTAGTGCTTTGAGAAAGGACACCTTGGCTTATGGCTTATTGGGGCGGTGTGGAAGCCTTGTGATTAAAGCGTTCCCTCGTCGCGTCGGAGACCCGGGTTCGATTACTCACATGGGTACAATGTGTGGAGCCCAAATTTGGCGTCCTCGCCATGATATTGCTCAAACATTGTTGCAAGCGACGTAAAACCATACTCACTCACCCATCCTAGCTTGTTACAAGTTATTGCTTTGGCGGTCTATATTATACATAGATACAACCGCAAGTTCAACACAACGATGTGTGACAAACAGCTTTAGACCAATCAGTCAGTGACTTGTGAGTGACAGTGACAGTGATATTCCAGCAACACCACAGTGGGGGACACCATGAATTGGCTTCGTACATTGTACCTATGTTGGGAATCAAACCGCCGCGATCGCTTTAACCACTAGACTACTTCAGCTCCATCACCACATCCACGTTATGACTTCCTATTGTTTGCAGGTGATGAAGTTGCAAGAGGGAAAACTGCCGATATTCTGGGTGGAACATCCATCACTTCTGCCAATATGTTTTGGCTCAAGCAAGAATATTGTGAGTCCACGGCGAGCTAGGATTTATGACGTGCAATTTCTTCAATTTCTTCTCGATGGCGTATCAAAGCACTGCACTGTATTTTGTTCCACGTTCGTGCAACATGTGTACACTGGAATTTGCAAACACTTTTTATTACATTGCACAGCAGTTTATATTTGCTCTTTTCAAGCTCAAACATAGACAGACGAGTATTACCATGATCGACAAAAGTGTTTTAAAGCATGACATCATATACCGTAAATTAACTGTTAAGCGCACCCCGGTATATTTTGCAAAAAGATAGGTTGGCACATAGGAAATCTTTCAGAAATATTTGGTTTGGTACTTTTAGTTTAAAACAAAGCCATAATGGGAATTATCTTTTACTTTCAACAGGATGCATGCGCTCTTGGAAAATATGCATTTTGTTTTCCTTAGAAAAGTTACCTTCTTTTGAAAAGTGAAAATCAGAAATGACTTTTATATGGTCACAAGATTGTCACTTTTAACAGGTGAAACCTAAATTTAATAGTGTTGTCTAAGCACAGCAGGGATAGTTATTTTGATTTGAAAAGCAGTGTCATCATATCTGTAACATTATTTCCTTTAATTGTAAATACAAATGATCATGACATCCCTAAAACAGTTCCCAGATGAACCTTCTCTAAATATGGATTGGTCTTCCCAATTAGTTCAGCCTAACAATATCCACAGCTTCACATATTAATTTTGAAATAGGCTGGTGCTTAACTTTTTATTCTCGGTATATAACAGAAATAATCTACGGTTCTGCATGTCCATGTGGAGCTGTATTGCGTACTAAGTGCACTCAAGGTTAGTAAAGGTACATTTCGTGTATGACTCAATATTTGTTGCATCGTTGTTTTGATGGCTTAAAATACATTCATGTGAGACGTATTGGAAGTAGTATTGTCTTGTATAACGTCTCAATTTAAATTTATGTCCCCCTATAAGCCAAAAACAAATTTGTTTGTGTTTATGGTGTCACATTTACTGAACATGTGTGAGCAACAGTACACATTGCATGAGGGATTCGCTATGTTGACGAGCTCGAGGTCCAACTGTCAGCTGCATGCCTAATCATTGTTTTAACAATAATTGTAATTGTTAACCAAAAGACACCATGTTCTTCAACCTGATTGTTTGAAAAACAAGAATTGAATGGTATTCTATTCACGGAAATTGCTCTTCACTGCGTATTATTACGTCGCCAGCAGTGGTGACGTCATTCAAATCATATTATGATGGAATGACGTCACAAATGAGCAGTTACAGATGGAAATCAGCTGAAATGGCCAGCTGATGACACTTCACTGTTGTACCCCTGATCGATGTCAATGAGTGCAGACAGCGTACTGTACTGCATAGAGAACGTCCGTTCGCTTTGACCGTACTTCACCGTATAAGGAACGTCGGTTCGCTATACTCGTAACACTACCTTACTGCATAGAGAACGTCGGAGTTCGGAAACCTATTTCCTGAAAGTTTATAATACAACATATGTATTTAATCTTGTAACCCAATGAATAGCAAAATGTATTTGTTCAACTAGTTGCAAAAATGGGTACCTGATAGGGTGAAAATATTGTTGTTTGCACCTGATGAAGACTATTTCATAAAATACTTTCCATTGATCCGACATGTTAGCCCAGTAGTTAAAGCATTCTCTCGTCACTTCGAAGGACCACATAGGTACAATGTGTGAAGCAACGACATTGCTGGAATAGTGCTGAAGGCGGCATAAAACTATACTTACTCACCCAATAGATCCGGAAAAAAATAAAACCGTTTTTATGTCACTTCTTAAAACATCAGGAAGACGTCGTTATTTTTTTCTTATTTCAAATTGGGTTGGTCAAAACTACAGAAAAAAAATAATTTTAACATTTATTCTGTTCACCACCATCACCTTCCAAAAACATTGAACCAATCGTGCATTCGTATCCACATCAACAAATTAGCATATCAAACGTCGATAACAATTAGCTGCTATCTATATTTGATAAATCAATATCAACATCACGAAGGGTAGCATGGTAGTCGAATTTGTACCAAATTATACATATATGTTAAACACGACCGTCCACCTTGAAATAGGTAACTATGTGATCTCCCAATTATGGTGATACACACACCGCTTACCTTTCAACCCATGACCAATACACCTTGCCGGTCCCCGACTTTGGGGAGGGAGGGGATAGCGTAATTGACACCCGGCGCTCTTTAAGGTTATCGACATCAGCCAGTCCCTCCTGGATTCCGCGGCAAATTTTCAAGAATTCCGCGGCAAATTTAAGCAAATTCTGCACCCCTTTTTTCAATTTTCTGCAAAACATTCTGCGGTTAAAATATTTAGAAAAAACAACAAAACATTATACAGACATTCATAGTTTAATTCTCAAACACAGATAAAAAGATAAGTCAACAGTACACATCACATCTTGAGTAAGTTTGATGACAAAGCACCGACACCATTTTCTGTGTTTGAGAATTAAACACTCGCTGAAAGTTATTTCTCTCCTCTCATTCGTAACTTTGATGCAGACGAACAACTTCCGGTTTCAGGCAAATAACAATTACATATTTAAACGAAATCTGAAATAATTTCTATTTTCAAAACGATCGATTTTGAGAAAGTAACCGCAGTGTCAAATTCGCCTATTTTTTTAAACATGCCTAAAACTTGCTTTATTAATAAAGTATCTTTAATCGTAATTATTTTGAAAATGCTGTCACAATAATATGTCAGATCGTTTTATGAGTATCCCATCCTACTTCTGACACTAACTCTATTTTTTGTTTCGGTTGTCAGTCAGTTTTCACTCAGTTTTTAAAATAAGCAAATTCCGCGGCAGAAAAGTGGTAAATTCTGCACAATATGCGTTTTCCTCGGGCCAGACGTTTTTTTCTGCATGGAAAGGTAGATTCCGCGATTTTTTCTGCAACCGCGGAATCCAGGAGGGACTGATCAGCAAGGAGAGAAACAACCAGGTGTAACCGAAATAGGTGGACAAGTACCGACACAGGTATTGATTCAATGCCTAAACTGTGCCGTCCTCATCCTTTCTCGCACACCTGGCTGTTCCTTTCTTTGCACTCCTCCCTCGTAACATACAGCACGGAGACGCTAACAGTTGTAGATTGTCCCTGCATCTATATAGTCAACTGTGACAATATTTTAATTATAGTTTCCTGAACATTTTTTTTTAATTTCAGGATATATATCATGTTTTGATTTTTATCTGCGTTTAATTAAGTATATATTTGTTACTTTCCGATTTACATTGCAATTCGATAAAAACAGGACGGTTCGTTTGGAAGAAAATACCCACACATAAAAACTAGCCCTTTCTTATGAAAATTGTTTGATGGTTGCTTTGACAGTTAAAATTGTTTGATGATTGTCAGTTAATAAATATATTCTGCAAAACCTCAAATGTGGTTTTCATATGTATACTTTGCGGATTGTATAAATAATAAACATGTTATGATAAGTAGCTGAAAAAAAATCCACGCCATTGTCACTGACCGAGGTTTATCATTGTACAAAAGAATCAATCGTATGTCAAGGAAATGGATGAGCTTTTATTCATTGTTTTGACGCGTTTTGGGTATATTTTGTCAGTACAGTCGTGTCTCGTTACTCCGACACCGTTGGATATAAAAGTGTCGGATTAACAAGGATGTCGGAATATTAAATTCTGAATGTAGATTACAATCATGGTCTAAAACAGGAGCATCATAATTCAAATTTAGATCACACCTTTTACAGCTAAATGATACGTGTGTACGTTCAACTGCTTACAGAAAACACTCCTGATACATAAAGGCATTAGAGATTCATATTTGTATGAAATTCAGCAAAACATCGCAAATATTTCTAGTTGGTTTTTTTTACTTTTGAGCTTTTGTTCTGTTATATATGGTTTTCTGTTTAGAGTGTTTTGTGTTTTGTTTGTTACTGGTTTATTGTTTGTTTTATGTGTTTTGTTGTTTTGGCATTTTGTCTTGTTGTTTTGGCATTTTTTCGTTCGCTTTCTTGGTGTGTGGGTGGTTTGGTGGGGTAGCAGTGGGAGTATTTGTTTGTTTGTTTGCTTGCTTTTGTTTCGTTTGGTGATTTTTTATTATTATTATTATTATTATTGTTGTTGTTTTGTTGTTATGGGTTTTTTAGGGGGTAGTGTGTCTGTGTGTGTTGGGGGGGGTAGGATGGAAGGGGGCTGGCTGGATCCTATTTGTTTTTTTTCTTTGTTGAGGTGTTTGGGCTTTTGTTGTTGGGTTTTGTTATTTTGTTGTTGGTTTTTTTGGAGGGGTTGCTTTGGTTTTACGATGGTTGTTAGAAGGGTGAGATGTGGGTCGTTTTGTCTTTCTATCAGAGTAGGTCTCATCAGGGAAACTATAAGAAGATGCTGTAGATTATCAATGGTTTTTACATGAAATCTGCACATCGATATGACCGTGGGGTCGAATCTGCACCTCATCCCGATTGTGTTTATATGTTCGTCAGCATTCATGTGTGACAGGTCCTCGAATCTCGTTCTGATTACTCGTCTGCATTTATCATGCATCTAGTTCCTACGCTTGCCACCATGAAGGATTCTAAACATGTGGATATTCCGTACAGGGCCTGTAAGTCTTGCGAGGCGCTACTTCCGGTACTCTGCTGGTGCCCGACTCCCTTTGAGCGCACCAGCTTGCGATACGCGAGACAGGGTCCAGCTTACTTCAAGAGTATAGATAAGAGTATAGAAAGTAAGCACTCCATATTGTTATGTATACAGTTACATCAAAGATGAATTACTCCACTAACTTAGGGGAACCAACTGCAAACCTTATCCAGATGAAATGCATAAAGATCATGCATCAGATTGGTGAAATGCATGTGCAAATGTTGTGTATGTAAACAGCTGCGTTTGGGTGTAAAAGTTTGTTAAGAATTCGCCAATTTTCACCGAGTTTCATCACTTACTGAACTAATGGCAATAATCTTTTCAACGTTATGAACTTGTTTTACAATACATCTATCCGTGTGTAAACAGTACCTTTAGAATGAAAAGCATCAAATAATTTAGTTAGCAAAATCGAGTTTAGAACAACTGACTGAAAAAAGTGGCTACATTTACACTAGAGAGTCTAAAATGTTGATGGGTACAATATATGTACAATGAGAAGTGTATATTGGTCTTCAAACTGCGCGGCCGCCAAATACGACTTTACTAGTCCGGACCAAGTTTTTACCATGATTTGCTTTCACAGCTTTTGACAGTCGTAATAGTTGGCTAATTTGGGGATGATTAGATTGGAAATTTGTTATGTCTGTAAGGATTATTGGTTCCTTGCTGTCAACTGACTACCATGTGATCAGTTGAAAAGGTATGAGGCGTTGTCACTGGAAATGATAAAGTCTCTTGAAGCGTCATGACCTACGTATGGATCCTGTCCAGCGAGAAAACACCTTTTATTGACACTATCAAAAAAAGAATTGCTTTGCAATTTCTTTTTATTATTTTTGTCAATTCTTTATGGTTGCAGATTTGGGAACTGACTGAGTGATAAATGAGGGGTTTTCACCAATTTTGTGTAAGTGTGTAACAGTTACGATATTTATTGTTTTATGTGTTCCTGTTGTCTTCATTAAAATTTTACATTCTTTGAAACTTGTCGACAATTTTGTGTGAAATTCAGTTAATAAAAAAGAAACCTGGACTGTGTACATATTTAGTGCCACCATTTGTACTCCGAAGCGGTATTAATACAAAGTATTGTACATTTACCGATCCAGTTTTGCTATTTTGATGAAGCTTTTGTTCTTTGGCAATGTAAATGGATGTAGCCTAACCCTGGCCAGTAAAGTCATTTTCTCTGGAAATAAACAAACATGTCATTTCTTTCTGAGGTACAATTTAGTTGCTTATTTCTACTTATTTCTTTCTTATTTCTATTTCTTATTTATGTCACTCCGAAACGTGTGAAGTCACGTTCTGCAATTATTATTCACAGAGTTGAAACCAGAAGATATGTCAGTTTTCTATATCGTTATGCCCTCGGTTCCATCCTTTAGCCTCTAGCCTGCAAGGCAGTGACTGTGACAAAGCAAGAAGCAAAAGTCACCTGTCAGGCTGTGCTGTTCTATAACATCATGCCTCTGCGCGTGTTGCTCACAACTCGCCATTAAAATACATTCCCCTGGGGAATGTTTTCTCAGTAAATGTCTGTTAACGAAAGGTCCTGTCACTTAAAACCCTTCTAAGAAAGTTTGCCTTTGACACCGCGTTATCACAGTTCATTAAGAGCTACGAGTGTCTAACAGGTAGCGTGAGGAACAGCACAACCTGATGGGAGCCTGCTCATTCATTCAATTCTTTGATATGAAGGATCAGGCTCCGAGTTTTTGTTGGAAAAAGTAAGCCCGCGGCAAAAGGAAATTTGGTAGGGATCACCGGGACCGTAGTAATTATGTAAAAAAATCTCTGGGACTTCTTTGAGAATGCACGCGATACTGCCTGCGGAGGTTTAAGAAGGTAGCAGGAGAACCAAGGAAGACAATAAAGTGACGTCACCGGAGATGTATAATGATGCTTAACCCCGCACTCACCAATATCCCTGCTATTTGGCATCGAGGTTGGACCAGACAATCCAGTGATCAACACTAAGTTATGATCACCGATCTGCATAACTAGGACACAGTAACATGAGTCAACCATCCGATCCCGTTATTCTCCTTTTCTCATGTAGGCGACTTTTGTGACATTGGCGTACGCTGATGGCAAGAAGGAAGTTCAATTATCACTTTAAAGTGAACAGGGTTCAGGATTGGTCGCACTGCTCACACAAGTTAGTTCAAGTAAGTTGTTCGCACCAGCCCTCAGCAACAACAGTTTCCCCAAACAAGAAACATCAAAGAGCACCGACATTCGCAGCCTTCCTGTGAATAACTAAACGTCACTTTCATCGCTGGTAGAAACAGGTGGTTCCAGTGTGAGAAACAGTTTCTAAAATTTGCCAGCCAGTAGGGCTAGATATAACGTTAGTAACCCATCAAATAACCCTTCAGCCCGAAATTTGAATGTAAACATATTTTTCATCATTAAGATAGTAGTATGATGAACATTTTTATGAGGCCATAGTCCTACATGATTTAAAAGTGTTTTAACTTACTAACCATTCGGGCTGTAACTGTGGAGATTTACTGGTCCGACTGAATTTGAACTAGCGACGGTGTAGAGGGCCAGGGGCTATTTCCCAGACTGCTGTGGTTCATGGAAAGTCGACGTCGAGCACGACATCTGTCCAGTACAAGGATGACAACAAAACCACGCAGCTATTGACAGAAACTCTATATTTATTTTTAAACGTATAGGTGTTAACTCAAATTGTTAAATTTCACTTAGATATCAAATTAGCTCTTGGTGACAAAATTCGATGTGTGCTTACTTACGTATTGTTGATCGGTAGTTTATCTGTCATACGTCTAAAATAGATATTGTATTATTCTTCTCTAACCCCCTTTTATGTCCATTATTATTGCAAATGCATGTTGTGGAGAGGATATCAACCCACTACTGTTCTTCAGTCAAATAGACATAAAGAATCACGATAATAATGTGTGAGTGAGTATGTATGTTTTACGCCTCTTTTAGCTATATTCCAGCAATATCGCAGTGGGGACACAACCAGAAATAGGCTTCACATATTGTATTTATGAGAGTCAATTTGTAAAAGTTTTCCTATATCCCTCACTCCGACTTGCTAGGGTATAATACTTTTAAATCACGAACGATTATGGGCTGATAAAAAATGCCCATCACATTACCAGCTTAATGAGAACAAGTCAAAACATTGATTACACAACAGTCTCGTTTCCTGTTCACTGGGTCTCGTTTCCTGTTCACTCCGTCCTTCTGCGCAGCCTTGTGCAATAACCAGTCCATAATGCCTAGACTAATTCATTGCACTAGATAAATAAACATTAATCAGCATGATCTGACACATCTAAGTACTTGCATATTGCAACACTAATCTCCCTCTAATCCATACAAACACGTCATACAGCGAGCTCTGACAAACGGAAACCTGGAAAAGGTGGTACTCTAAAAACGAGGCTCTGCCGCTAGAAACGAGGAAATCTGAAAACGAGGCTCTGCCGCTAGAAATGTTTGGCGGTCTATTACGGAATTGATATTACATCAGTCTCATTGTGCCTTGCAAACTACACTGGATAAGCGGACAAAACACAGGTGTAACCAGTGATCCAGATCATTTTACCTCATCAAACAGTCAAACAGGGACAGTCTGTAACCTCTGTGGCAAGCGAACACTTTAACCACCAAGGTACCCAGCCACCCCATGTGTGTCTGTGTTAAGTTGAAGATTGCTTGGTGGATGGTGTAGTTGTTGCTGTCACTGAGGATGTAGGTTCCAGACACAGTCGTGAGTCTGTTTTATGAGTGAGTTTAGTTTTACGCCTCTTTAATAATATTCCGGCAACATCACCAGAAACCAGAATCTTTTCACAGTGTACCAATGTGGCATATCGAAAGGTCTTCGACGTGACAAGCGAACGATTTTACTAGGTTATCCCATCGTCCGAATGTGCTTTATGATTATAAGCAAATGGAAGGCAAACATTCCAATTAATGAGTGAATATGGTTTTACGCCGCTTTTGGCAATATTCCAGCAACATCACAACGGGGACACCATAAATTGGCTTCACACACTGTACCCATGTTGGGATTCGAACTCGTATCCCTGGCGTGACGAGCGAATGCTTTAACCACTGACCACTTTAACCCCTCCCATTAATGTGACCTGTAGACAAGAATACTGTAACGCAGACATTATGTCAATAAATTTATTCTTTGAAAAGATACACAACAAAACATTCAGAGATAAATAGAAAGAAACCAAATAAAATAATCTCATTACAACGTGACGTATTCTGGCAAATGACAGCACAGCGAATCAAGGAGCCTCGGACCACGGTCCACCCGTTCTACCCGAAACAAACGCATGGAAGAAATGGGTACTAATTCCCGGTTGATACAACTTATATCACATACCAGATTAAACCATTAATAGAATGACATCACCATGTCCCGTCCCATAAAGCGAGCTTAACTCACATGCCTTAACATGACCGCTGACAGTCTTTGTGCTTTGACTGCTTAGTGAGACTGTGACGATCACAACAGATACCTCGCAGTATTGAGACAGATTGATTGCTCGCTAACATCTGACAACATGGTATATAACAATATGTACATGAGTTCAATATTTATGAGGACTGTTAAATAACGTAATGAAAGTTATGTACTACTACTCAAGATAACACCATGTTGTTGCTAAATAAAAACATCGAGTGATAACCAAAGACTGGCAGACCTAACACAACACGTGGCCTAGACCCATATGAATGGAATTCCCTGCATAGGACACTGGTGTTGTAACTACAAATTAGGTGTTATGTGTTAAAAAATAGACAAGTATATGTGCGTTCAAAATAGGAGTGTACCTTGGGATTAAGCAGCGACTGGGATGAGCGTTCGATGACTACCTATGTGTTTGCAGTTTGGACTTTACATAGCACGAGTAAAGAGCACGACTCGTGATTAATAAATTAATATTCTGCCTATGTGTCACGCTATTCCTCATGTTAATTAAATGCGTATGTCACGTTCTTCTTCATGTTAATTAATTGTGTCTGTCATGCTCTTTCTCATGTTAATGTAATGCATCTGTCACGCCTTTCTCGTGTTAATTAAATGTTTGTTGTGGCTGTCCAGCTGTTTCAACCACGTTTCATGCGTATACCACTCGTATACCACTCGTTATACCCTCGTTATACCCTAGTTCACTCGTATGGTGCTCACAAACCAATAAACAAGACCGGAAGAGACCTGGATTCGAACACACGGTCATAGGTATATTGATCGTGAAAGGGACAGAACTCTACACTGCTAATTGCTGCGCCTAATGCGACATGCATCGACTGTGTTTGAAAGAGTAGCGAAATGCAACCTATCTGGAATTGTCATGATAAGGTACATGCTGTTTTTCCGCAATAGCGTTTCTAAGCTATAGGTAAGCATATCCGCGGGTAACTAACCACATATCTGTTCGAATGCAATTTTTCGTCTTGGAGTGAGAGAGTTATGCTCAAAAATGGCTCAGTTAATAATTACAGTAATGAATTACAGTAATGATAGTCATTTTACCGTGAACATTTCTCCACAATCTGATTATCATTATTCCGGATAACCAAAGTTGGAGCGCTGGAAGGTTAATGGTTACATGACTTATCCCACCGGGTACCCATGTCCTGTTGGGTGAACAGAGGCAATTTTGAACAAACCCACCTGCCTGAGATGAGACTACATGTCACCATGCGCTACGTTGTGGGGCGATCGATGTACGTCTGGGATGTTTGTCAATCTTCTGACCCAAATGGTGGTGCTGGTAATCACGAACAATAAATAAAACGAATCTGGGTTCGACTCCAAACGACGCAAAATCTAAGGGATGCTACTCTGTACGAATTACGAAGTCTTTTTCGATTGGGCTACCAGTTCCTTGACAACAGAGTGATCAGTGCAGGTCTATGCTAATCTACTCTTTTCTCAAAACATTCGAGTCATTCGTGTATTAACTGTTTGTATTCCACAAGTATTCGACAAAACCAGGTTTAGAATACGTTTTTCAAAAGTACACTCATTACAACATGTATATGTCTCTTCATGCATGAACTACGATAGTGGAGCGTTCTAAATAAAACACATGAACGATCTCTTCAACCAGACTAATGAGTCATCACGTCGACAGTTTATACATAATGTTGATATACGACACAAAACGGTGGCAGACAGTTTAGTCAGTGTGTTACCCACGTTGATATATCTCCGTCTTTTATAACCTGATGCTTCGCGCCGCCAGGGAGTTAGTAAGCTGTGTTTTACGCCGCTTTTAGCAATAACCCAGCAATATCACGGCACGGCACGGCACGGCACGGCACGGCACGGCACGGCACGGCACGGCACGGCACGGCACGGCACGGCACGGCACGGCACGGCACGGCAGTATGGGCTTCACGTGTTGTACCCACGTGGGGATTTGAACCCGTGCCTGTGGAGTGACGAGCGGACGCTTTAACCACTAGGCCCTCGCGATAACCCCACCAGCCCTCGCGATATCAGGAACTTCACGGGCAATTGTCTCCTGGACCAAACGTCTATGAATTTGTCGTCATCGTCGTCGTCATCATCATCATTAACATCATCATCATCATCATCATCATCATCATCATCATCATCATCATCATCATCATCACATAATAATAAAAATATACAGTAATTTTACAAACATCCCTCGCAACCACCAGCGTCAAAACTTGCTGATGCAATTTTAAGCAATGTATACTCACTCATCATTATCAACTTGTTATATCATTGTTGTTTTCTGTAACTATAATTTAGTTGTGTTCCCACCTTGCAATTATTGATTACCTGGCTGCTTAGTGACGATGTCACAGTTTGACCTGTTTCTTTGCCTTAAGAGTCTGGAATATTAAGGGCATGTCTCTGTACATTCTCTTCCCGAGGTTACTTGTCATATCTTCCTACGAACCTCTGTTCTACCATGGCCCTTCCATGGTGCGAGTGTTCAGGATTCGTGATTAGTTGAATTCAGATTCAGTTGTGCAATCAGGGACGTTGTTTCGAAAGTGGTCATTCGCAAGGCCCCGGTAGTTTCCGTATGCTTCAGGAAACAATAACCTATTCTAGGTTGTGATGCGCAAACGTCTCTTCCAGACAGAACTCAGTCATGTAATAGTCACCATCGCTCTCGCTGACCACGGATGAGCTAGCCATTATAGGTCCCTTGCAGCTGAGGGATATTTGTGGCCTTGTATTAGTCAGTTTGGATCTAACTCGATGCAACAGGTGTTCTGACTGGATAGAAAGAAGGGAGATAATCTATGTTATGTTTTTTGCCGCTAGGGGATTTTCGAGAACCGGAAAATATGGCCGTATTAGAACAGAGGTTCGTAGAAACATATGACAAGTAACCTGTGTGGGAAGATAATGGTCTCTGTACAGGTATTCCATATGCCAAGCATAGCCTAACCTTTTATACTACTGCTTAGATATTCCCTGCGTAGCATTTAAGACGTGAAGGCACAACACAGGTCTTCGTGTCTTTGCGAGGATTAAACTTTGAGACGACTGGAAATTCTTCACAGTACAATACATCATGATCTGTTGTTTTGTGGCGGATCAGATTTAATCTTGAAAATACACGAATGCCTGCGTGGCACAACACACTCCCCTGTTTCAAAGCCAAGCGTCATTCAGCGCTTAGCTTCTACTGAGCAACTGACTGGCATGGCGTTGTCTGATTCTGATTCTGATTCAGGATTTGACCACCAGAGCATTCAGAATCGTCCTTGAACCCCAGCTGATCAGCCAACTTCTCCTGCAACTGACCCATGGAGAACATCTCCAGTTTCCCAGCTTGGACCTGTGATGGATAATACTGCTGTATCTCGCCAGGAAGTTCCTCGTTCGCGTCGCGTGCGTACGTGTTGTCGTCGTTCGGCGGGAGTTCGTCCGAGATCTTGCTGCCTCCGTCACATGTGCCGACAAGCCAGAACGTCTTCATGGTTCCTTTGCCCTGCAATTATGTTTCATTTTGTTGGCATGTGGGGATGTCGGCGGTAGATCGGACGTAAATACGATGCATAATTCAGACTTTAGCGTTTAAGTGTCTCATAGCTTTTCTGACATACAGCAAAGCACCTGCGTATATGTTGCGTATATGTATAATGTTTTTTTTGTGTGTGGTATGTACTGTATGTGTCTCCGTGAGATGTAAGTGTTGCTGGATTGGGGGTATTTGTGTGTGTGTGTGTGTGTGTGCGTGTGTGTGTGTGTGGTGTGTGGTGTGGTGTTGTGTTTGTCTTTGATGTGTTTTGTGAGTGTGCAGTGTTTGCTGTGTTTTATATATGTGTGTGTTATGTATATGCTTTGTGGTATGCATTAATGAGCGTGATGTGTGTTAGTGTGTTGTATATGTGTTTATGTGTGATATAGTGTTTCGTGTGCATGTGTGTAGAGTGTTTTGCGAGCATCCCGTGTGTTTGTTTTTGTGTGTTATATGTTATGTGCTTTGTTTGCAAGTGTGTTGTACATGTATGCGTGTGACGTCGGTGTTTTGTTGTGAATCAGTGTGTGCGGTGCTGTGTGCTGATTATGCGTGTTGTGCTAATTATGTGTTTTTGTGCCAGTGTGTGTCACTCTCTCTTCTGTGTCTATGTGTATATGTGCCTCTGTGTATATGTGTGCCTGTGTGTTCACGTGTGTGCGTGTGCGTTGTATATATGTCTCTATAATGTGTATATGTAATCCAGTGTGGTATATTTGTACCTTTCATGTGTAACTTTGAAACTGAACAGTAGCTCACACCTTCCCATTCGCGAATGGAAAGGTCTCTGCACAAATACCTAAGATATTATCGTTATTGATCAGCCATACTACACTGCCTTTCATTTCAAAAGGATGTGAACGATGGGGTTCATCCACCCACGCTTGTTATATATCTTGTCACAACCAATGTGTATCCACCCATGCTTGTTATATATCTTGTGGTAAGAAGCTTGGTTAATGTATGTCAGTGTCTCACAACTGTTCAGAAGGATGTTCATGATGTCAATCACTGGTCTGTCTAGTCCTGACACGACCATTTACACCTCGCAACCATACAGCAGGTGAGCGTGGTATAAAACAAGCAGACCTCCAAACCTTGTTGATCTTACCTTGACTTGTATGTTTCCGCGGTGACGCATGACAAACGTTCCGTGTTTCTTCAAGGAACTGTGTGTGCTCGAGCTGATGTGAATCTTGTTGGCTGAAAAGTTACGTTTTCTGTCAAGATCTGTCTGCTGTATACACGGTGCTGATATTAATAGTAGTTGCAATATCGCCCACTGAAAATGTATTTCACGTGTAATTGGAACCATTACTTTAGGAGATGAAAAGTTATTTGTAGTCCTTCAGGGCGCCGATTCACTTTGATCGGTAAAGATATGTAATCTTAGGATTCTCTGCATGAACAAAATTCTGAACTTCGTATCCTAAATGCATATATCGATGTTCATGCTGTTGATCATTGTACTGTCTGGTATTTGCGGACAGCCGTCATATCGATGGAATATTGCTGAGGGCAGCATAAAACAACAAGATCACCAAACAAGATCACCAGACCAGTGAACAACAGCTAGTCATTATCATATCGGTGTATTTTCAACATGAATAACTGCGCTGGATGAATCTAGATTCTGTTCTGCAAGTCGTTCACAGTGTCAGTTATGTTTGTAAATGGGTCGTTGACATTGTCCTATTGTAGGGTATAACTCTTGTACACTATAACCAACTTGATGCCCCAAGTCTATGAACACATGACAAGACTGAAAACAATCGCTGTACTCTGAAAACGTAAATTCCCAATACATCAACACTGAATGGCCATTTCTTGTTCCTCACGTAGTCACTGCCTCAGTAGTGCAATAGTTAGAGCGTCCGCTCGAGAGAGCGTGAGGTCGCGGGTTCGCTCCCTGGTCGCGCCATACCAAAAATCATTAAAATCAGGTACTTATTGGTCCATGCCAGGCGCTCGACATTATTGGGTACAACAAAGACTGGTTGGTTCAGTCAGTCTATATGTCTGAGTGGGATATTCATGCATAACTGCGGCATGGTATCTCAGTGAGCTGGCACTATGAAACCAGCATACGTCTGGGCTAGAACAAGCAGCCACGTGTGTACATACACGTCTTCATATGAGCAAAATATTCTTAAGTATGAGGTTAAAACCCCATTTCACCAAGCAGGGTTCCATCCGCTGTCATCATCCCCTCATGCGAGAGGATGAGTGTGGTTTTACGCCACTTTTAGCACTATTCCAGCAATATCGCGGTGGGGGACACCGGAAATGGGCTTTACATCTTGTGACCATGTGGAGAATCGAACCCGGGACTGCGCATGACGAGCGAACGCTTTAACCACTAAGCTATCCCATCGCCCCTAATCACCATAAGAACGTTGATACCACGCAATATTCAAGCAATATCTTGGCAGGAAAAGCATTTATGGGTTGTACCCATGTGAGGAATCGAACCCGGACTCGGGTGATGACCGAACGCATTAACAATCAAGGCTACCCTACCGCCCACATTATTCAACTGCGTGTATGGTTTGGTGTTAGTATTGTTTATAATGATCACTGACATGGAGTCGTCGTAGAACGTTCGGATACTTACGCAGTCCGTAACTTTTCATTCGTGAGGCCGTGTTAACCGTGTCTCCGAACAAACAATAGCGGGGCATGATTGTCCCGACAATACCAGCCATACAAGGACCTGAAAAGACAAAATGGTATGTGAGTGAGTATATGGGGAGGACGTTTGGCAATATTTCACTTACATGACGATGTCAGAATCATTTTGAATGAACTCTCGAGATTATAGTGGTCCCGACAGCCCATAAGCTAAGACTGTAGGTATCCGATATTGGTAGGTGGTGGACTAAACCACCATCCCTCCATACTGAGCGACGTGTTGAGTGAGTGAGTATAGTTTCACTCATGTTCAACAATATTACTTCGTTGTCACCTAGGAACAGTCGAAATTACTTTAACAATAGAAATAGTTGAAATATGTCAACTAGAAATATATTGTTTTCATCCCAAACTACAACCATCAGCCGCAACCCGTGCACAGTCAACACCCCATGTGTCACCCAATTCAGTAGAGGCAAAGCAATCCAAAAAACCACCATACGGAAACACCATGCCCAAGCCCGCGCCATAGCCCACGCCAACGCCAAAGTCCACGTCACCAAGTCGTGTTTACTCCTCACCTGTGTTGACGTCTTAAGAAGTAGTCCCCACTCCTCCTCTGTGTTGACGCATCAAGAAATAGTCCCAAATCCTCACCTGTGTTGACTCCTCAGGAAGTCGCCATTACTCCTCACCTGTGCTGACACCTCAGGAAGTCGTTGTTACTCCTCACCTGTGTTGAGGCCTCAAGAAGTTGTCCTTACTCCTTACACGTGTTGACGCTTCGGAAGTCGTCCTTACTCCTCTTCTGTGTTTATGCCACAGGAAGTCGTCTTTAACCCTCACCTGTGTTGACGCCTCAGGAAGTCGTCATTACCTCTCACCTGTGTTTACGCTTCAGGAAGTCGTTCTTATTCCTCGCGTGCGTTATGCTACAGGAAACCGTCC
This sequence comes from Haliotis asinina, assembly GCF_037392515.1. Lineage (NCBI taxonomy): Eukaryota > Metazoa > Mollusca > Gastropoda > Lepetellida > Haliotidae > Haliotis > Haliotis asinina. The sequence continues at coordinate 34,213,696 of NC_090295.1, forward strand.
CTACCTCTCACCTGTGTTGACGCATCAGGAAGTCGTGCTTACTCCTCACCTGTCTTATGCCTCATAAGTCGTCCTTATCTTCACCTGTGTTGACGCCTAAGGAAGTCGTCCTTACTCCTCACCTTTGGTGGTGCCTCAGGAAGTTGTCCATACCCTTCATCTGTGTTGATGCCTCAGGAAGTCGTCCTTACTTCTCAAAGCGTTGATGGCTCAGGAAGTCGTCCTTACCCCTCATCAGTGTTGATGCCTCAGGAAGCTGACCTTACTCCTCATCTGTGTTATCGCCTCAGCAAGTCGTCCCCAATCCTAGCCTGTGTTGACGCCTCATCAAGTCGTCCCTAATCCCCACTTATGTTGAAGCCCCAGAAAATAGTACTTAGTCGTCATCTATGTCGTCTTCCCATCATGTTGTCTTCCCTTAATCCTTACCTGTGTTGATACTCCTAAAAACTCCTTATTCCTCACTTATCCAATAAAATCCCCTAAACGTCCTTCGCACTCTTCACCTATTTTTATTCCCCTTCCGATCGTCCCTACTCCTCACCAGTGTTGATGCCAATACGCAGTTTAATGAGTCTTTCGCCTGGCGTGGAGAAACGCCTCTGGGCCATCATGTGCTGCAAATCCAGAGCCAGTGCTGCGACTTCAGCAGAATGACGATTACCGATACGGTTCGGGAGGCCTGGAGATCATATCAGAGAGATCATATTAGCGATCATTGGGTCAGAGGAACAAGCAAATTTTAACAATTTTAACAACAATGGCCGTTGTCTCTACAATGTATCTCGGTAAATCAAACAGTGCTATCTAATTGCAACGAAGCCAACATGTTGTCCAGTTACCTGATGCGACCATGTACGAATCGTTGATAGTTTCCACCTTGTACACTTCATGGTTGTCGAGACGCTCATCAATGGCCGTGTAGAGATGATTCAAAAGACTAACGATTTCAAGAGGGGAACATTCGGTTGAAATTCGTGTGAAACCGAAAATATCCGAGAACATTATAGTCACTGATTTGTAGTACTCAGCATCAACGTCCTCTGCCATTTTCAGCTTGTCAGCAACCGGCCTTGGAACCATTTGATACAGCAAGCTGTCCGTCTTCTTCTTCTCTCTGGACAACTCCTTTGTCTTGTGAACAAGGGTAATGGCGTACTTTTGGATGTCGCTAGTCAGGGCTTCAACTGAATAGATGACGAGAGGACACATCAAGATGACTACAACTAGGAATGTTGCGCTGATGATCAGGTTCTTCTCTTCTCCTTTAATAATCTCTTCCAGCTGCCCGTTAATCAGCATGGCCAGATCCATCTGGATTACCAACAGTGTATCGAGGTACAGCGTCATGTTGTCAAACCACCACTGACCCTTGGTAATGGAAGGTGCAATCTCCAGGGTGTGCTGGATCTCGAATCGGAAGCGTTCTATGACAGCAGTGAGATTAGTGCCGCTACTAGTGACTCCCTCCTGAAAGATAGGATCGATTATCTTAGAGTAGAGGACAGCAGATCTGTAGTTGGCTTTGAATACGTGAACTTTGTTATTGTAGTTTTCGTAATCGCTCTTCGTAGGGAAGCCTCCACTGACGTAGTACACAGCGCCCAAAGCTCTCTCTATGCCAATCTGTTCCATTCCTGTGACTATCTTCTGATACGACACGAGGATCTTCCAAATAGACGCCATTTTGGATTCTCGAATGGCGTCGTACATCCATTCAACGAAACGTTCTATGAGGAAACTGTAGAACTCCATTTCGACGTATATGTCGAAGTTGCTTGGATCGAGACTCTTCCGGTGTTCTTTGAGAAAGTTGTGAAAGGCTTGCTTGGAGTGGAACATGGAATTGACATCGTTCCTCACAGGCCAGTCAGAGAGCTGGTCCAAAGCCTGGTCTGTTAACAGATATTCGTTCATCAGAAAAGTCTTGGTTTCAGGTCCCAGGATACTCAAATAGAGGACAGACATGTCTCGCTCTCTTTGGATCCTGTCTAAAAACTTCCCGATCTCCACACTGAACTTAACAGCATACTGAGTCTGAAGCACAAAGGATGAAGGTTTGTTGTTCAGAAAAGAAATATTTGAAAAATAACTTTTAATTTATGTAAATGAATTATGTAATAGTTAGGAATAATCAAACTGTAAAAAATGTTCAAAGATTAACATGTGATGACTTGGGTATTATCCTCAACACATTAGAAAATTAAGCATTGATTTTGCCTTAACAAACGTTATACACTGACAGTGAATTTCTGTTATTTCATCGCCTAAACATAACTTAATAGGTTGACAGGTGATAAAAGAACCAAATGACATCAGTAGTGTCACTGAAAGTGACGTCACATGTCACATGTACTTAGTGAGTTAGTGAGTAAACTACAATGTCACCTACCTGTTCTATGTCGGCCTTTCCTTGGATGCTATCCGACAAGCTGTACACAGTGAAGGCCCACAGTCCAAGGATTGGAAGGAGAGTCAACGCCAGAATCTTCAAAAGCTGAAGTCGTTTACCTGAATCTGTCAGGGGCTCTCCTCGACATATACCAACTATAAACAAGAACAGTATTTCAACCAAACGTCCACAAGACTAGCAGGCTAAGATCATCCCCCACCTAAGCCCAAAAATTATACCCAAAGAACGTTGACTTTAAAATAAATGCCAGTCCTGAAATCCAAACGAATTACCACCAAAGGGAAAAATATAATGTTAGTGAGTTAGCCAGTCGGGTCAGTGACTGTGGAAATTTCATGGTCCGACTGGATTAGTACTAGCCACGGGCTAGCCGACCTGTGGCTATTTCTCACACTGCAGCGGAGGAAGTAGTACCCCTCTAGTTCCTTACATCCTTAGCGGAACATTGACTATGTTGTATTCGTAAAAGACCATTGTGAGTTTGAAGCAGCTTTCAGCGGTATGTTAGTTACTAAACAGCATGTTAGCTTTGATGGGAAGAAAAACCCAATATGGTGCAGATCGAATACCTTTTGGCGAAACCAAGAATTGTGGAATGGTGCTCTAAGGCCCTGGGTTATTATGGAATCGGATGAAAATCGGAACAGAAAAATATTTTACACAGTTAGACATGAGTCGGATCTTTAAGGAGGCATTCTGTAATTCCTTCCTTAATTATTCAAACATATTGTTCAAACATTTTTTTTCATAAATTCTGCAGATTCTGATCAAGAGAATGTCCTTTGTTGATGTATACTACTGCTCACACGTACCTACCCATCAGTGTGATTTTCTGTGACATTTTATCGAAGCTAAAGGGACGACAAAACAGTTCCGGAAACGTTCCGACATGCGAAACAGTCCCGCAGAGAATACCTGGTAATTCTGCATCCGCAAATGTTCTGTGATACTTCCGCTGTCATTTCTAATGTTAAGAATCTATTCGTGGGACTTGTTTATAGTTACGTTTTTTTTGTTGTTTTTGTGTTGGTTTGTTTGTGGGTTTTGGTTTTTTTTGGTTGTTGTGGTTTTCGTTTGTTTGTTTGTTGTTATTATATGATTTGTTACTCACGCAATATCTCTGTCTTCCCAGTTTGAGGATGCATCACATCGATGATCTCCTGGCTGTTGAGACTCTCCGCCGTCGACATTGATCTAGGAGATGCCGTGCTCATCTTGTCATCAAGGAAAGTATTGTCTTGTGAAAAATCTGCAAATAAATATTGACAACCTGTACCTATGTAAAACATGAACGAACTGTGCGACGATGTATTCCCGCTAACCTGATTTCAGAGGAAAAGTACATGTCATGAATTTGGGGTTAACGAAAGTACCTGAATGATTGAGGATTTGAGAAGATACGCCCGGAATGATGCACCACGTGTGTGCGTGCGTGGCTGTGTGTGCGTGCGTGGTTGTGCGTGCGTGCACGGAAAGGTTTAACAGATATGTTTTTATTTAAGTGTAGAGTATTTTTGACAAATGTTCTAGGAAATGGGCTCACATCATAATAAGGCCAACCCATGCTTTAGTAGATAATATGACACGTCACTTACTCCGCAAATATCCCAGAGGCTTATTCTATCATTGCAAGTCAATATCCACCAAGTGAGGCACGGCGAAAGATCAGTCTCGATTTTCAACAGATTGTTTAGACAAACAACCAATCAAATAAATAAGTCCGATAAGTCTCCACTATACCCTGGACGCATCTACGGGTCGGCCCGATAATTTTATTACCTCCCTTTGCTGGGTTCACTTTCTCACAGTAGCCAATCGGCAAGGCCGCCGAACTTGCCAGTGTCATCAAAGGTAGCAGTTGCAACTGCGAAGGTTTGCTCGCCGTGCGACTCACAATTTAGGGAAATCATACAGACAAATTTATAGGTCCGAAACCTTTTTAAAAACATACGCAAGTAATCCATCTATCTCTTTCAGAGATTCTCTGAACCTCATGGTTTGTTTGCCAAGTTTAATCAGTTAATCACATATCAGTAATCAGATAATTTAAAAAGCGAAAGTGAGTTGTGATTGGTTCGCTCAACTTCCCAACGTAGACACCTGACTGGATAAAAAAAAGCCAGCCAAGGGAGGTAATAAATTTATCGGGCTGAGCCGTAGACTTTTCGGAACGTATACCCTGGAGATATCGAGGATGGACCTTCACGGGTCCAATGAGAATTTGAACTATTCGAAGCATGCCATCATACTCTAAACTACTATGCTGTTGATCACTGGTTTGTATGATCCAGACTCAATTATTTACGGCTGGAATACTGCTGAGTGTAAACCTACATTCACTCACTTTAACCAGCTAATGCAGTTGGATTCTTCTCAGTAGCAACAATAAACAGGTCTCAGTTTCCAAGTTTGCATGCTCAATGTTCCAACTATACGACGTTGGTCTGTACATAATGTTCATGAACAACGGTCTTCGTAAATGGGATAGGAAGACATATGTCAATCACGTCAGTGAATCTAACCCTTTAGACGCGTCTTAAAACAAGCATGGGTAGCCGAGGACCAATTCTAACTAAGCCTAACCCGGTCGCCCACGATTAGTATTTTTACAAACCAAAATTAAAATTATGGAGAATCTAAAATGGTAACAGGATTACAGGAGTGAGTATAGTTTTACGCCGTTTTCAGCAATATTCCAGCAATATATCAATGGAAACCAAGAATGTATTTCACACACTGTACCCTTGTGGGAATCTGACCCGGGTCTTCGGTGTGATCAGGGATCGCTTTAACGTCACGGCTAACCCACCGCCCAGCTACAGATAAAAGCAGCCAAAGTTACGAATTACAAAAAAAACATCTCTACTCTACTTATGAAGTGACAACCAATTTCTGCTTACCCTGTCAGCGAACATCCGGGGCCTTCGGTGATTTTTCAGTTGTTCATTGATACATTTTTATATTGTTACCTTACTTATAGTTTCAACGCTCAGACTAGCTGAGGTAACCAAGGCACGTTTTCACTTACTTATGTCAGAGTGGGTTATCACCGCCATTTTGTTTCAATCCACACCTTCCTGTTAAGAATAACTGTTATGTTGGTTTCCATAGCAACACTATAAATAACGACGCGTGATGAAAATCATGACGTCTATCAAAGCAGTTCTCCTTTCATTAGAAAACAATATTTGAAATTGCTAGTACAACTGCAGGACGTGCGTGCATTTTACGTGCAGTAATCGTGCATTTAAAAAAAAACTTTTCGCCTCGCCTTAGGTAAAGTTGTTCCTTAAGACATCATTGGGAGGGCAAACATTCGGTAAGAGTCCGGATAAATGACATTACACATTTATAAGTTTTCACAAAATTGCACATTAAATTCATATACCTAATATCAGTTCCAACTTTTGGAGAAGAAAAATTTATCGTCAGTAGAAGATTCCGTTTTCTCTCCATACGTTATGCCAGCCAGTAGTTCAAGAAAAGTGAAAATGTCAAAAGATTTCTGCAAAGATAATGCGCAGGCAGTGCGATACGAGAAATATAGCAATTATTTTTCCCAGAAAACAAGGGGAAAATAAGGGTTTCTAAAATGCATTTATGTAAAAATTATTCAACTGGAAAATGTTTAGAAAATACCAAATAGAAAACAATGGTGTACTACCTTCGAAATACGAGTCGCTGAATGTAGGTAAGGACCTTCTGCAGGTATGCGTGCCATAAGGTGCCCGGCAAACTGGCAAAGGATTATTCGACTGTCTACAGCAGCGCTTTCGTGTTTGTGGCGGGTTGGGGCACATCTCTCTGAGACGAGTGTGATTTTCACAACTTTATCATTGTTGCCACGCAACACGGTTTATGTGAAATCATAACTTATCGATTTAACTACTTGCACATTACAGTGAAAATAATTTGATATTTAAATACGAAGTTTTTTTGTACTGTTTTTGTTTTGTTCTTTTTTTTTTGGAAGGGGGGGCGGGGCGGATGGGTGAGTGAGTATGGTCTCGCTACATGTAGTCAAATGTCTGAGTATTGTTGCTTGATTTCTCCGGAAATGCGGAATGGTGGGGTAGCCTCCTAGTTAAAACTTAGCTCGTCACGCCGAAGACCAGATTTCGATTCCTCACATTGGTACGCTGTGTGAAGCCCATATCTGATGCCGTGATTTTGCTTGAATATTGCTAAAAGCGGCGTAAAATCATACTCTCTCACTGACTGGACGTGGTTTTGGCAGAACTATCCCGATGAGAATCAATGACATAGCTTAACAGCCATTAAACAGCGTAGAGCCGACTATCCCCGATTGCACCATCATTACCGAGGTCGAGGTAGAATAGAATAGTTTTTCAATAATCTTTTTGCCTATTTTGCAATGTCACACTACTTTTTTCTTGAACAAGAAAAATGTTAACAACATGTATTACGACAGACGTCACTAACGACAAGTTTTAAATACGGTTGTTATGGTAACCAAAATAACAGTTTGTCCTATCCGAAAGGTGTCGATTCAAACAAAATGGCAACTGCTGACAAACTCACGGTGCAGGAACGCTGAAGAAACTCACAGAGAAGAAGAATATTGCAAGGTAAATGTAACCTTCATTTTGTTTTGTTGAATACAGCGACATTAACATCAAGCTTTGAGATTGAATGAGATACGTATTTTCATGACATGCTTTAGTACAAGTGTAACAAAAGATGATTGACGATTGGTGTTCTAGTAATACGGCTAATTGTTTGTTCGTCGTTTTAATTTTGGTGTATGATGAACAGGGTACGAAATAGTTTCCAAATTCTGAAAGTTCCTACCCCACAAAATAATCCACGAGCCCGAAATTTGAATGTGAGGGCATGTCTTTTCCTTTAGCTGCTAATGTTATGAATATTTTTTTATCAGAGCATACACTTGCATGATTAAAAAGTATTGTAACTTGACAAGTCGGGGAGAGTGATATATATACAAACTGACCCTCGTAAAAATTCACTAGCCAGTCGGGCCAGTGACAATGGAGATATACTGGTCCCACTGAATTTTACTAGCAAGTTGCTATATCGTACACAGGTAATGTGGCAGATGGTATAATTGAAATGACCGTTGCTATGACGAGTCAATTTCATTGATTCTAATGGAGCACTATATCAATATCGATGCACGGTCCGGCTGTACAAAGTGATGTTAGCGCTAAGGCGATCGGAAATCCCATTCCATAACATAGACTTATGAGGGCGTAGCGCGAAAGTTCCTGTGTACAACGGGACCCTCACCAGACACCACCAGACATGTTTGATTCATCCGTGGCCAATTTTATACTGTGAAGGACTCTTTTACCATAGACTCTGTTTAAAGAAATTGCACGGCTGAACAAATAAGACAGAACGATAGTATTAGCGGTGGTAGTAGTAGTAGTAGTAGTAGTAGTAGTAGTAGTAGTAGTAGTAGTAGTAGTAACCGTAGAAATAGATGTAGAAGGAAGAAGTAATAGACACTAACACTGACAGTAAGTAATGAGTTTAAATTCAAAGTCACCTCGTCAGTATTTCAGCGATATTCTCATTATGAGAGTTCCATATTAAAATAAACTTATAAATGCGGAGAGAGTTTTGTCGCTTTTGTTAGTCAAAATAAATACCTGTCACCGTAGGGCAGTAAAATAGCTATACTATCAAAGATGAACATTCAGAACTAGTATATAATCATAAAAATATATCACTACAGAGAACGATGTAAGAATGGGGCCACAGAACGCCACACATGCTAACAATTAGCCCGATCAGATCATGTCGCCAAAAATCATGAAACATAAGAAAGAAAGACGGGAGGTGGTCTGAGATAGGTATAATTATACGGGTTCAAGAAATATTAAGGATTTTTTACTTCTCCAAATACTCTCTCTGAGGACAAATTATATTCTCGTAGTTTCCCGAAACAAATTTCCATTACAAAATTCCTTGCAAAAGAATCGTTTTTTCACGGTGAAGTTGGCGGTGTTAGAATGACAAAAACGTTGTTTTGACAAAAACCCATGCAAAATCAATCGCCACCTGCCCTTTCCTATATGTTTCTTAGCATAACATTAATTTAGTATTTCAATGCACACAACAGCTGGCACAGTCCCACACCTCCCGCTAACAATATCCCACCTTTGAATTTTTTTTCTCTCTCTCTCTTTCTCTCTCTCTCTCTCTCTCTCTCTCTCTCTCTCTCAATAGGGGATGCTCTAAATAGGGGACAAAATGCTGCTAAACAGGGGAGGCATGTACAGAACGATACTTACTGCAACAGACCATTGTTTCTAGCTGATGATGATGATGCCCTTTCGATGATGCTACCGATGTTTCACTTGCGCCCCGTATTCATTCAATGGCCAGGTCTACGTATTGCGTCCGGGGTTCGCATGGTTGTGGCAGACTGGCAGCAGAATACCGTCCACACAAATTTCCTCGAATCTAACAAAGACACGACGTCAGCGTCTGCATGAACGCATCTGTCGAGGAGATTTGTATTTCCAGTGCACGATTCGGCCGTTAGCTTGATTATCATACCACGGACGTGTGTACATACTTTAATTACCGTGCTGCTGTCGTTATACAGTTGATATTAAACAGTCATTCAGAAAGAAATGCCTTGTATGTTTAATGATGGTGCTAAATAAAAAAAATAGGGGACCCTCGTCAGTAACACAGATGAGCGAGTCACATGTTTATTTTTTTTTTGTTTATATGTCTGTTTGTTGTTTGTTTCGGTTGGGATGGGGATGGGTGTGTGTGTGTGTGGGGGGGGGGGGGGGGGGGGATGCAGAGAGAGTTACTTTGGTTTTGCTGTTTGCCCATTTTGCAATATGGCGGCGACCTGTATGGACCTAATAATCCAGTGATCAACAACATGAGCATCGAACCGGTGACGTTAGTCATTCAAGCCAGCGAGCCTGACCATCCGATCCCGTTAGTCTCCTCTTACGTTAAGCATGGATTACTGAAGATCAGTTCTAACCCGAACATCACGGGTACTCAATATGAATCTCTTAAAATGCTTGGGTAAATGTTGTGAATCTTAAAATAAATTGCTAAAGTAACGCAGATACTAAATGTAGGAAACTAAAAGCGAATTTCTTTTCTAAACTAAAATGTGATAAGGAGCTAAATATGACTAAACAACATAATAACGAACAGTAATTTGTCAGCACGTATGTTTACTCCACGAAACAATTCGCGGAGTAAAAGGTCTGTTTCGGTTATTCGTTCAAGTTGAAAATTGCATTTTTATCTGTTGTATCGGCTTCACGATCTGGTTAAATTAATGAACCTATTGCTTATTAAGGAGATTTTTCTCTACGACATTAAGTGTTTAAATCGATCGTGACTGTGTACAGGTACATCTGATAAGCTTCTATTAGCCCACATGACAAGGGATCACTTGCCTGTGAGACTCGCTGTGGGCTCCGCACGGATAACTTTCGCTGCACGGATAACCGGTATGTTATAACAGTGTCTTTCATCATATTCGGCCTTTAGTTTCGCCGCGATTTTCATACACGTATGTCAGCTTGTTAATAATATACGTTTCCAGTGTAAGGATAATATTCAATATCAAAAACTGTTATCCTTTGCATTTAATTTAGATCATAACAGTTTGAACTGTTTTTAATGTTTGCAAGTCTAAACAACCTTTCAAACGTTAACGAACAAACAATAGTCAAATAGCTTAAGACTCATTTGTGGCAGGACATCAGAATGAAATACATTGTACATGAACGGTCTTCACTGAAGCTTTCATGTTAAATTTTGCATATACACTCTTCAAATTAAGAAACGCACAGTACAAAGATAGGGGAATGGATTAAACATACCTAACTGTTAAACGTCGGTTAAACTTGAACACAGATGAAGGAAGTTCGATACACGAATGAATAAATGAATTGTTATACTTGTCAGCGTTAATCCAGTTCAGTTGCATTATATGTGTGGACAAAAGGGGGCCTTCAGGTTAGTGCACTGCTGTGGAAGGGATTGCACAAGTAGTTGGATTTCTGCTTTGGGGATTTTTCGCCATTCATCCCGCGTAGCGTTGGCAAGTTCTGCAAGTGTTTCAAGACGATGGTGGCGTTTTTGGACTCGTCGGTTGAGGTCAGATCTGGCAACTTGGAAGGCGAGGAAGGACACTGACGTTTGTATTACCGAGATAGACACATATTAAATGAGCTGTGGGGGTCCTTCGAGTGGTTCAAAAGTGGGAGTGAGGTCGCAGGATTTGGTTGATGTAACGATTGCTGTGAGATTGCCTTGAACCACCCCTAGCTATGATGAAACCATGTAGTACATGGCTCCCCACACTATGTTGCTGCTTCCACCAAATCTGTCCATCTGTTCAACATAGTTCGGAGCAAAACGTTCGTGTTGACGTCAATAGACACGTTGTCCCCCATCAGTTGCTGCAGGGGGAAACGTGATTCATCACTGAACCAAACACGTTGCCAGTTCCCCATGTTCCATGTATCTACTTTGTTGCGCCATTGGAAACATCGCTGTCGGTGTAGTCGTGGCGGGACAGGTCATATTTTTGGTCGAAGACTAGGCAAATGTTCTGCAGTGTCAAATTATATCGAAATGATTAAAGAGTTTGTAGAGGGTATATTTCATATACCTGAAAGCCTATCCTATTTTCATTATTTGAAATATTATCGTGTTCCTAGGATCCTAGCAAGTAGTAGTTACTTCAAACTAAGTGTATCAAATTTCACGTACAGATTTGTTCAAAACAAGACAATGGGCTAGTAACAATCTCCCTTACAAGCGTTACGTTCTTCTACATCAGGGTGCTACAATTTGCTTATAAACAGATGTCCATGATACTGTCAAAATCGACTCAGCCCCCACAGCAGATTTCTTATTGATGTCTAGATTGTTTTGTCGCTTTTATTTCCATGATTGTTCAAACAAAAGTTTGAACAATCAAACATTGAGTTTGTGAGTGAGTTGCTTTCAACAATATTCGGGCAATATCACGACGGGGTACAACATCTCTATAATTCTGTATTCAAACTGATAGTATAGTGTTCGTTAAATGTAAACCAAAACGAAAATATACCATTTTAAACACCTTCAAATCATAAATGCCAGAAAGTGACAACAAGCCAAGCCAATATATTATAGTTTGCGATGGAATATATACGCGAATGCTATACATTTATTAATCCTATCTCTCATTCAAGCAATAGCAGTGTATCAAAGTGAAGAGAGATGCATACCTTTTTCCGTATTGTCTCTGGGTGAAGTATTGTTAATTGCCTGCATTTCTATGCAAAGTGCTCATTGATTATGTTTCATATGTAAATATGTAAATGTATGTAAATATGTAAATGTATGTAAATATGTAAATATGTAAATGTATGTAAATATGTAAATGTATGTAAATATGTATGCGTAAGAACTAACGTTAGAAGATCGACCTAGAAATGTTTTTCAGCAACTCATGGAACGGGCTTGAGTTGTAAAGCTCGCTTCGTGATTTATTTATGGCAGCGTATCCCAACTACGTATATTGACGCTCATGATATCGGTCACATGATTGTCTGGTCCTGACTTGATTATCGACTTGCTTTCGTCATATTAACTTCTAGGAAAGGGAAAGCACGCTTGAAACTTTTATTTGAAAGATAATTTTGATATTTATGAAAACGTAAAAAACTGCAAATGTTCGCCAAAACGATTCCTCCTTTCGCTGTTGTTGTTCTAGTCTGTCTGCAGTGAAAACATAGCTATGAATTTCACTTTAAACAAAAAAGTAAATCGAATAAACTGAAAATATCATTGGGATACCCCATAAATTTACAATCGCTTACTAAAAATTTAAATCGCAGAATTTTATTCAGCTTAGGATAATTTTTTAACAAACGATCATAGATTCCAACTGGTATTATTGGTTTGTATTACAAGGGGGTATTAAAGTAAATTCATCACTACATTTTCGCTTCAAATAGACCATAGAAAAATGATCATTATTTGGCTGAGCTAATTCTTTATGGAAAACCCCTTTATGGAAATTGCCTATATAATCAGCTTTTTAATATAGTAGCCCATCCACCTAGACATACAAACAAAACAAAAATAATGATCACAGGATTCTATCGTGTATTACAACTTTGACCAATGAATATGTCATACTTCAGAGTTCAACGTCACATTCCGTCAACATCAATATTAATTTAAATTTATTTCCATACTCAGGAGGCCTCAAGCCTATAGTACAAATACAGTGAGCAATTTATCAGTTACTATATCTTTTTAGAATGTACTTTTCTGTAAGTGGTAGCGTAAAAGATATACATTGTTAATATTTCTAAATGCAAGTAACTACGATTGGACAAAGAGGATATGAATTTGTAAATGTCAGGATGTATGTATAGTAGTAGCGAGGGTTCGAATTGCAGAGGTGTCAGTATGTGAGTAAAGTTTTGCGCCGCTGTAATATTCCATGGCAAAGGCCACAGGGTGATCTTCACTCATATGATCTTCGTATATGGGTCTACATTTGCCCTCACGATCGCTTAATCCATACGCTACCCCTAACCGACCCAAAGTTGGGAAAGAGGAGGCTATAGAGAGAATGCAGTAGAAACTCTGCTGAACACAGCTATGATATAAGTATCAACTTCATTACCATCGAAAATACATTACCAATCACCTTTGCTTTAAACATGGTCACGCGGGTGTATTGTTTCTTTGCGTGGACGTTTAGCAGTGACATTAAAGAGTGGAAAAAAATGAACAACATTCAAATCCAGCAAAACAGGACAGCTAGGTTTCTTAAAGGGTTTATTAAAAGTCGTTTCGTTCCGTGTTGCAGACTCTTGAAAATGTCCTGGTTGCTCAAAAAGAAGAAAGGCCAGATTGAGCCGATACGACGTAGTCAGACGTCCATGCAGTCGACCACGGGGTCTATGACGCCGTCACAGTTGGATCTGGCTATCAGAGACATGCTGCAGACCAACCCACCTCGTTACGCCTGGGAGAACTTCTGTCGAGGTGAGACGCCAGCAGCTGCTGACATGTCGTTGTCTTCGGCGGAAGCTACAACTTTGTCTGTGTTTGCTTGTAATTAAGCCAATAAATTGTGCTTGTTGTGTACTTTGCATTACGCTTGTGAAACGACACAGATCTGCCTTTAGTTAAATAGTTGAAAAAAAATTAGTAGGATATGATTATTTTTCAAATTATGTTTCAGTGATCTTTATCTGTTCCCTTTCCACTAAACAGTTTTAGCTTAACGAATACTCAGTCTCTCAGTTCCGCAATTATTTCACCCTTCCCTCAACCCTTCTGCAATGTTAAAGCTCTAAGTGGAGCAAATCTACGTTTCAATAGGTTCTGAATCTTCTATCTCACTGTCTCCTTTCCAATCTAAAAGGAATTATTTACCCCTATATGGAGCAAGGCTAGGTTTTCCTCAGGTTCAGTCTCCCATCTTACTGGGAACACATTGCAATGTAAAATGCATTATTTCTTTCTATCAAAACATGTCTATTCAGAGACTAAGCGGTCGTCTATTAAACGACTGTGGTTTACATTTGATTACAGAAGTCACTGTAGTCTTGGCGCTGAGATCGCTTTGTGGAGCCGCCGGGGGGTTGGGGTGGGGGATGTCCTTTGCACAGACATTACGTTGAGTGACACATTAGGAAAATCGCCTACAGGTTAAAGCGTTAGCTCGTCATGCCGAAACCCGGGTTCGTTTCCCCACATAGGTGCAATGTGAGAAACCCTTTTCTGGTGTCTCCGCCGTGGTGTTGCTGGAATATTGCTAAACGCGCCGTAAAATCAGACCCACTCACTTGGGGTTTTTATATGGATTACCGATAAAAATCTCCTACCCTAATTCATGCACTCACTCGCAATAGGTATCGCGTTGTTTCATCCTAATATTACACCATCGCACTTTTCCTCTTTACAAAATAAATAATTCAGCCTAATCCCTCCTTTCCCAGGCAACCCTATCACTTCCTCCGGAAAGCGGAAGCAGCTGTTTAAGATGGTGTCCATAGTGATGATCCCGGTTGCGGTATTGACAGGGCTGACTGGCAACACCTTCTTCGCCACCTTCACTAACTACGTCCAGTCGTCAAAGATCAGAGCCACTTTGCTGTACAGCGTGGAACTCGGCGCTGTGATCCATTATCTACAGGTTACAATACTAACATGCCTAAAGTGAAATTGTCCGTCAACAATATGAAGTGAAACCTCGTGTAACCTCATAATCCCCCTTTGTGAAACATTTGTTTGAAAAATATTATGGTTCTTTGTGGGATGAGATATATAAAAATATTATAAGAGTTCAGATTAACAAGGGTCCGTTGACACAAGGTCGCACTCGAAGGCATACGGCATACATGCATGCCATTATCTCGCGTTACTACACTTTGTGATGCTTGTTTTGTTTCTTTCAACATGTAACTAACCATGGCTGTTAACATGGCAGATTTCCCTACGTGTGACTTCACTTGAATGTGAACCTCCAGACTACCTTATGAACCTTCATGGGGATGAAACCAAGTAGGATTAATGGCAACATTTGTGACCGAACACGCCACTCGTTGGTTTCACATTAATTTCAGACTCGCTGTGCGCATGCGCAGAGCGTGTAAAAAATAACTACTGGTCAATTCCGCTTTGGACGTACGTTTACCGATAGTGTAAACGAAAAATCAAAACCAAATACATAGTTTTATGTCTATTACACCTTATTTTTATACCTGTATGTACAAAAGACCGGGAGTAGAGAAATAGATAGCTTGATTTATGTCAATAAGTTCTTGTATAAACACATCTCGCCACTACCGTTCTTCACGCACATCCCCTTCTCACAACTATCCAAACACACATTTCTGATGCAGTTGCAACCAAAATAGCACATCAATACATGAAAAGCATATGTAAATTGATATATTTAGTCAGCTATGAACACTCGTAAATAATTATTATTTAATCACTTTGTTTTGAGTGTATTTGCACTATCGGTATGCGTACGTCCAAAGCGGAAGTGACCAGTAGATATTTTTACACGCTCTGCGCATGTGCACAGCGAGTCTGAAATTAATGTGATACCAACGAATTGACTTTGCTATCTTTGATGTAAGCGACTGGGAGGTGTAAGTGGCGGAAGTTCTATTCCACACATGTGCCGCTTAGCGCATATAAATCAAGAACATCTAAGTATCCTTCTAACTTAGCTTATAGCCCCTTACTTTTATGAACTTCAGATTTTCTGTATATGTTGCATGTTACATTTCGCTGTGCAGGAGGAGCGTGACATGAGTGCACTGTATCTGAGCTCCATAGAAGAGAAAACAAAAACATTGCTGCTACAAAGGTATCCTGAGACGGACCGGTCATTGGAGAAGTTGACCTTCTGGACAACAGGACCCACACTGACCAGAACGGAGTTCCAGTCTAAGGACAAGTTTCTTTCCTACCTCAACAGGCACAGGTAGGACTCTCTTTTGATTTATACTGAACAGCAAAAGAAACGCAATTTGGTTGGTTATGGTTCAAGGCTTCTCAGGCACAAACCTCAAGGAGCGAAAAGATGCACAGTGCAAAAGATTAATCAATCTTGACTTGCCTTCGAACAAGTTGTGAAGGAACAAAGTTGCTGTAAAAATTATTTGAATGGATCACTAATTTGTGTTCCTGCCATGCTAGTCATCCTTTAAAGATGTAAAATTTGCAAAAAAAAACACGAAAGTTTTTTTTCTGTTCTTTCTTCTGGTGCATTAACAAACGTAAGCAGAGACATGTGACGCTAACCAATTATTCTCGATAACTGAAAACCTGTTGTATTGAACCAGTTATCATCAATTATGAGATTATAACCAATTCCTAATTCTATACGCTACACAGCAACACCCTTACGATGCAGTGGCGGCCTAAAACACAAATCACTTGGCGCTTTTAGCAAGTTGACATGCCTGGGTTTGACTGTAATGGCGTTCGCCGATAACAAATATCATCGTCAAACCAAACTCACTCACACATGCTGTATTTAGACAATTGGTCTGCGTATTATTGTATATGTACATGAAAAGCACTTAATTCCAGTACTGTGAAAATATCCTCCGAAGTAATTTCACTAGGAACATTTGTATTGATGGAGGGACGTTTCAATAGGGTCTGTAAGTCTCGCGAGACTACTTCCGGTAATAAGATAGTTCCCGGCAACCTTTGCGTGCGCCAACTTGCGATATGCGAGACAGGGCCTAGCTTACTTCGGGTACAAGATTTCCGACACCATGCATATTTTCAAAAACCAGTTCTGGATCCAAACTGCACGACCGACAAATATGATTTTGCTAGATCGGACCAAGTGTGCAACCATGTTTGGCTGTCACAGCTATAATAGTTGGCTAATTTGTGGATGGGTAGATCAGAAATGTTTTATTTCTGCAATGATTACCTGTTCCTTACCGTCAACTGACAACGTGAAATGTATGAAACATTGTTTGTCTCCGGAAGTACTAAGGTCTCGCGAAGCACCGTGACCTACATACGAACCCTATTAACACTCACTCACTTCCAACCCACTCACACATTCATCCAATACCCAATAAACGGCGACTCAGCTTGTCGTAAGAGGCCACTAACGGGATCGGGTGGTCAGGCTCGCTCTCTTGGTTGACACATGTCATCGGTTCCCAATTACGCAGATCGATGTTCTTGTTGTTGATCACTGGATTGTCTGGTCTCGATTATTTACAGACCGCCGCCATATAGCTTGAATATTGCTGAGTGCGGCGTAAAACTAAACTCACTCACTTATCCAATACCCACCGACCCACATACTCACTCACTCACCCCTGTTTCAGATACGAGCTGGACACCTTGAACCAGACCGTCACCATGGAGCTGCAGATGTACACAACTCTCATCCGGGTCTTCATCACCTGGCTATACGACGCCGTGACAGAGGACCAGTCTGGCTCCATCTGGCGTAGTTTGGTGGCATACCAGGAGATCATCATCGCAAAAGAGTACATGGGTCTTGAGCGAGCTTTAGGAACAATCTTCTACGCCTCGGGCAAGTTCCCCTCACGTGACGTGTACTTGTGGTTTTCCGAGAGTCAAGATGTGACAAATGCTACTTTCCTGTCGGCAAGGCGATATTCGGATCTAGTGCATGCATTGTATGAACGTAACATAAACGTGAGTATGTCTGAACGGCTTCCCCGGCAAGCTTCACTCCACTGCTAACTAACTTGTGGAAGGGGGTTCCATCTTGTTTGTCCATTTTCCAAAAATCTACTAAGCTTGCTTATTTTACTGATATTGATCTGACATCCTGTTTGAAATATGCCCTCCACAAAATATTTCACTTTTATGAAATTTCCTCCATCCCCGACGTATCATATTTCAGGTTTAGTTAAAACGTTTTTGCTTAATATTTCAAGCATTAACAGTAGTTTCCACTTATTTTTGTTTCAAGGGCCTCAAATGTCTTTTTTCTCATTTTTCTCTTTAGGGCATACACTACTTCTATTTTTAGGGACAACTAGTGGGGTATTTGCTGTCATTTCGCTTTCAAGGGCATCTAGTATGATTTCGCTCATTTCGCTTTCAAGGATAGCCAGTATTATTTCTCTTATTCGTATTTCAAGAGCAACCAATATGTTTTCAATATCATCCTCGCGAGGATTAACCAATTTCTTTCAGGGGCAACCGGTGTGTTTTCTCTTATTTTTCTCTCACACGCTCAACCAATATATTCTACCCTATATTTATCTTAACATTTCGATTCTCTCTGAAGGGTAGCCAACATGTTTTCTCTATTTTTTTTTTCTGTGAACGTGATCCAAAATGTTCGTTCTCATTTCTCCTTGAAGGGCAACCAGAACTTTCAGTCATTTCTCTCTCAAGGGAAAAGTATATCTTTCAGGGACAACCAATATGTTTCTCTCATTTTTCTGTCAAGAGCAACCAATATGTTTTCTCTCATTCTCACCCAGTCTTTCAAGGAAAACCAATATGTTTCTCTCGCTCTTCTCTCAACAGAAACCAATGTGTTTCTTTCGTTCTTCTTTCAAGGGTAACCAATGTTTTCTATTGTTCTTCTTTCAAGGGTAACCAATATGTTTTCTCTGGTTCTTCTTTCAGGGGCAACCAAGATGTTTTCTCTGGTTCTTTTTTCAAAGGTAACCAGTATATTTTCTCTGGTTCTTTCAAGGGTAACCAAATGTTGCTGGGCGTTCTGGGCCGAATGAGAGCAGAGATCAGACGGAACGACCTGGCAGGCCGCGGGTCAGTGAAGATGGCGCAGCTGTGGTTTGGCAACATGACACGCTACATGGACCTGCTACTGGAGACTCAGAAGGAACTCGCTGATGAGATCACACAGATGCTGGACGAGAGGCAGGCTACCAACCTACAGAAGATGGTGGCTATCTCCATTGTGTTTGTCTGCGTCTTTATACTGTGTCCTGTCATTATATACGCCGTGTACTCTTTGACCAACGAGATTCAGAAGTATTCTATAACACTGGCGGAGAGGTAAGTCACGCGTTACTACTGTCTAGCAATTGTGGCTAATTTATTTGTTAAACAAGGCTTTTTGGATATGATTCTTACCCTTGCACATGAATCGTCGATTTTAGCAATTAAAGTTGATATCCAAAACATCATTGACTCGCGTTCACTAGTTATAAATACCATTCAAAGATTTCAACTCTGTTTTGGATTCATTGTGAAAAGCATAATTATCATAGGACATTTACACAGTGAACATATCCGTGCAACTAGTATATGCTCAAGACGCTCGTATTTTTCGATCGATCGTTCATAACGATCGATCGATATCAACGATCGATCGATATCAGCGGCAAGTCACATTTTCAGTCTTAACTCCACGGGGATCATACAGCTCTTGCAAACACTAGGCGCACCGAGTTTATTGTGGCTCTCTCATCCGTACAAGGTACCCATTCACAGCTGGGTCGACTGGGTCATAAAGTCACAGTACTTTGTCAAAGTTTAGTGAGCAAGTTGCTGTACCCGTATTTATGTGGCTACCTTCTGGTCATATACTAACGGATTCGTGGGTTTGTTTTTAAGTGCACAGGGTTGTGTACTGTGCATTAGGGGTTATCCAGACAACTCGCCCACAGTGTCCCCCTCCCCTCTTTTGGCCTCGTTTCTTTTGGCCGCTAGTTTATGTACAATGTGAGCCACCCACCCCTCACGCCAACCACACACATACACACACCCCTCCCACCCCCGCATGCCATGTACAAAATCGATGACACCTCCCCCTTCCCATATTGTTTTGGGGAAAACGGTTCCTAAGCTTGGTTCTGTTTTCTGTTCATGCACACCCGAGGAAGTTAACACACGACTTCCACCGGTTGTAGCTCCTTCATTCCTTTCGTTTTAGGACAAAAGCTCTTAATAAAGAGAAACGGCGAACGGACACGTTGCTGTACCAGATGTTGCCAAAGTCCGTGGCTGACATTCTCAAGAGCGACGAGGAATTCCACGCCGAAAACTACAATGAAGCAACCATCTTCTTCTCCGACATTCAGGGCTTCACGCATATCTCGGCCCGGAGCTCACCTGTACAGGTAGTACAGATGCTCAACAGTCTCTACTCCTGCTTTGACGACAGAATCGCCCAGTATGACGTCTACAAGGTGGAGACCATTGGCGACGCCTACATGGTGGTGTCAGGTATGGCAATGGCAGGGATATGGTACAGGGTGGTAAACATTTTTGGTTTAGTTACGCTGTGTGTATGGTTTCGGGTATGCTGACGGTTTCATGAAGCACTGAAACTTCTGTAATGTCAGCTAAGACAAATCACACATATACATCTGATCAGCAACACATGGGTACCCGGTTGGATAAATATGCAATGTGACTGTTAACTTTCGAGGATTTCAGTGTCAGCATGGGTTTTATACTGTAGGGAGCTAAGAATAATTATCAAGTGTGCCTTAATAAATTGCGTTGTGTATGAAAACTAAGGCAATATGTGTACGTACACTGCGTCATTGTGTCAAGATTGGTATATGCTTACATAGTAGCTTCACATATTCGGCACGTGTGCTTTGGTGTTCAGAATAACAGATGATGACGTATTTCCAGGTATCCCCAGAAGGAATGGACAGCGTCATGCAGCCGAGATCTGTACCATGGCTTTGGATTTGCTGCACCACATCAGTCGCCTGGAGATTCCGCATCTCCCGGGAACGAAATTTAAACTGAGGATTGGTTGCCATTCAGGTCGGTGTAAATGTCATGACAGTTGCTTTGTCTTTGTTATACCTTAACATGTACAGCAACGTACTGTTCTCTATTTTGGTATCGTAACTGGCCTTGTATCTTGACCTACATAAGATGCAGTTCCACTTTTTGATGTGACTGCGTCCAATTAACGTGTACCCCTTCCCAACGTTCAATGTAGCCATGCCCTATGGCAATGCACATAACGCTAAGAACACAATGTTAAGCTTTTTCGAGTGAGTGAGTTTAGTTTTACGCCGCTTTTGGCAGTATTCCAGCAATATCACGGCGGGGGACACCAGAAAATGGGCTTCACACATTGTACCCATGTGGGGAATCGAACGCGCGTCTTCGGCATGACGAGCGAACGCTTTAACCACTAGGCTACCCCACCGCCCCAAGCTTTTTCGACGATATTTTGGTCTATAATATATATTGAGGTGCATACACTCACTTTAGCATCCTAGTGATGCAGTGAGACTTATTATCCATTACGTGAGTGAGTTTAGTTTTACGCCGCACTCAGCAATATTCAAGCTATATGGCGGCGGTCTGTAAATAATCGAGTCTGTACCAGACATTCCAGTTATCAACAACATGAGCATCGATCTGCGCAATAGGGAACCGATGACATGTGTCAACCAAGTCAGCGAGCCTGACTACCCGATCTCGTTAGTAGCCTCTTACGACAAGCATACTCGCCTTTTATGGCAAGCATGGGTTACTGAAGGCCTATTCTACCCCGGACCTTCACGGGTCATTATCCATAACTATACCGGTAATTGAAACTTCGAGACGAACACTTCCAACCAGACAACACTTGCCATATAGGGAATGTTACCGAAGCTCGTTACATCGACAGCTTTCGCACACGGCGTTGTTGGGGTTATAAGTTGCGTTATAGGATATTCGTAAAAAGCGTTCCAAGGGACATAGCTCCATCCCCATTGAGTGAATGTAGCTCTAACTTTGACAACGTAACCTGCCATCCAATCAACATGTAGCTCCACCCCATTAACGGAATGTAGCTCCACCTTTGACAATGAAAACCCATCCTGCCATGCAATCATCATATAGCTCCACCCCTTTAAATGAATGTAGCTCCACCTTTGACAATTAAAACCCATCCTGCCATGCAATCATCATATAGCTCCACCCCTTTAAATGAATGTAGCTCCACCTTTGACAAAGTAACACCATCATGCCAACATGTATCAAGCGAAGATATTCAAAACGCAATACTTTAAAATATGGTCAAACATAAATTATACTATACTGCGTGAAAAATTGCAAAGCTCTCAATTTGACTGTCATATCAACAGATACAAATAAACAAGTTGCCGGGGAACGTTGCAAATGGAATATAGTTGAACTGTGTGTATTACACAGGTTCTGTAGTGGCTGGAGTTGTGGGCGCAAAGATGCCGAGGTACTGTCTGTTTGGCGAAACCGTCAGCGTCGCAGCCAAAATGGAAGCCCTGGGGAAGCGTGAGTTAATCATCATATCGCCATACTTGTCTGGTTTATTGATGGAGTATTGGAACTTTATCAGAATCTGTTACAATGTTTTGGTTCATTATAGATGAATAAATATCGCTGTTCTCCAATAATGTGGTGGAAGCTACACTAATGTCAGGTCTTGATTATGGGATGACAGCCTAAACAACGACATGGTTTGCTGAAAACCACGGTGGACAAGAAACTCGAGTTCATTATGATATGATGATTTTATCAAAGGCGCAAAGGAGAATGAAACAAAGAAGTTTTTTTAATTGCTCGGAATAAAGCAAGCCATAAGTACTCAATCTTTCCAACCATGGCGCACGGTCTTCAGACTGTGTTTTGTCCAACGACTACTGCCCCGAGTTTGTGCAACTGCACCATCGGATTGTGCACCATGATGCCTACCCATTGCACTTTGGTTATTTGTGAGCTGGGGCATACTGGCGTTTTCATTAAACTTGTAATGTTAACATGTCTTCCTGTTTAGCAGTGTCTATGAAAGATTAGCAGTGCTGATTGCTCACGTGACCACGTGATGCCTTTCGGGTGACTGGCGTGATTCTCGCTTTTTCACGCTTTTTGAAGAAACGTTTCACGTGGAAAGCCAAGACAGTGTTCAAACAGAATCACATCAGAGGCGTATTTATTGTTCCAGCTGGTCGGATCCACCTAAGTCAAACCTCTCAAGACGCACTGACGGCCTTTGGCGACTTCTATGTTGAGGAACGAGAAGACCTGTTAGCCAAGGTAAGTAAGCTACACAGATATCGCAACCCCAAAACTCTCACCTCAAGACTTCCTCCAAGATGTCTGGCACTACGTTTATGACAACTCGTTGCTGTTTTAATTGTTTGTTGTTGTCGTCAAAGGACACCATAAACTGCACCTGCAAAACAACACTACACTACATTTGGCGTTTAAGACCACAAATGCTTATAATCTTCTAACATACAACAAAAGTTACCCGAACATCACATCTCCAGTATTTCCTCGAGCACACCCGTAGCAGCATTGGCTGGCTGTCCAAACCGGAAATGCACGCATTTACGTTTAAGTCATGAACTAGCAAAATTATTGATATGCGCAGCGCAAACTGGGCTCTAAATATTCTTAGAAGAAAAACTGACTGGCTGTAATTTCCCATATCTAACCTAAAATAAACCAATTAAAATATCCTAACTCAGTTATTGAAGAGATACCACTCACTCACTCGGATTTTTCCAGGAGGACCGGGAACTTCAGATGTTCCTCAAGGGAGACGTCCACACCTACTGGCTAATCGGAAAGTCGGGGATGACTCCAGCCAGTCCCAATTCCAGATTAGGACAAAAATACTCCTCGGCTGAATCCACGGACAGTGAGGAAAAACTGCACCAGGATGGTCAGTTCAGACTACACTACGTATATATGTCCTTTGTGTTATATACTGAACAGCAAAAGAAACGTAACTTGTATTCTTTTTCTTTCCTTTTTTTATGGGGGGGGGGGTCTTTTTGTTGTTTTGTTTGGGGAGGTGTTTTATTTTTTATGAGATTTCATAAAAATCTTGCGTTTCTTTGGCTGGTCAGTGTATGTTTCCCATTATATTTGGGTTAACGCAAGATTATACGAACCTACCTTCAGAAACACATCTTTTAACTACATTTTTCTAGTGTTTCCAATCACGTTACCTACGTGAGAAATAAACTTATACAAATAGCCTTAAATATGCACTCTCTCATTAAAGGAGGATGGCGTTTGAATATTGTGAATGCCATCCTTCAAACTAATGGTCTAAGCTGTCGGGCATTGTGCTCCGTATTGTGATTGTCCGCGTTTATTTTCAGTGAATTATGGAGCTCGCTCATAGGTGGTAAGGTATACGTTTATGTAAAAGCATTGAAAGTCACAAATAATTTGTTTTTTCTTATAGTCTAGGAAGCTTATTGCGCCTTTTCTTTAATTTGACTGGTTAGAACTCACAAATGCTCACAGTAGTTGCGTAATATGCATTTAAGATTGGCATGTTTCACCAAAAACGTGTAAGTTGTTAGGGGGTATAGATTAGGCTGGCCGACCTTATTTGTTAAAGTATTCAAATGTCCCAAAAAGAATTAACCAGATTTTGTGCTTTGATGAAGGTTCTTTTCCTACACATTTATGTAGTGATACATCTATCCTCGATAATCTCTAGCGTATACATTCAGATGAATCTCCACTGGTACCCTGGATGCATCTACGGCTCGGTCCGATGATTGTATTACATCCCTTAGCTAGATTTGTATCCAAGCAGGTGCCTACCCTGGGAAGTTGAGCGCACCAATCAAAAGGCTTCTATCATAGCTCACTGTCGCTTTTTCCGTAAACAGTAATGGAGACGGAAACAACTGACTTCGATAGGATGTGTTCTCGCTTCCACATAGAAAAACTGACTCCATTGCAGGAAAAATCTGATGATTTTTTTCCCTAAATCAGAGTCGCACAGCGAGCAAACCTTCGCGGCTGCAGCTACTATCTTTGCCGACAGTGGCAAGAGCGGTTGTGACGGCTTATCCGATTGGCTCGGTGAGAAAGCGGAGCCAGGAAAAGGAGGTAATACAATTATCGGTCCGAGCCGGGGATGCAAGGAGTTGGCAACAGTTGTGGGATACAGGTACTACCGGCCGACATAGGTACACACATAGACCATCTTTAAAATCTGGTCATAACATTCGTCGTCGTAAATGCGTGGTGAGCTTATTCTGTCACGTGTCAGGCTTGGACACTGTGGGCGAAATGATTACAGATGTATTATAGATAAGACGATCTTTTCTAAATATCGCCATTGGAAACGCCTGAACACGATATTGAACACAATCTAATTCCATGTTCTGGCCATAACAACATAAGACAAAATCTCAGAAGTCCTCACAAGGTGATGCATATGTCAGTACAACGAGCTGTTTTTGTTTTTTTTTTCTCGTGATCTGTAAAATGTGATGTATTCCAGACAGACTCAAACAAATTTTGTTCTGTGATTATAAATCATTTTAACGCGCCGACATCTTATCCTACTGATTTATCATGAATGAGCATCTCATGTTTCAGAAATCACTGATTACTCAAGGTTTTCAGTCGGTGCCCAAAGCCAAAGTTATTCGATATATTTCTTCTGCCTAAATGAATATTAATAACGCTGTCGTTTCTTTTATGCTATCTGAATTCCTTTCGGGAATGTGATGATTTTCATCAAGTCAACTGAATGTGGGGACGCAAATAGGCCTCTTTGTGGCCCACGTCGCCCTAAACTATAAACCCAAAACAACAGCCGTGCGTGCATTCAGGGTACTAGCGCAGATTAATCGGAATGCACTCCCTGGAGATTATCGAGTATGTGTCTATGCAAAAGGTGCGCATGTGCGAAACTAGATGAATATGTCGGGCCTTAAATAACACAGGATTAAAGGATGCACTGTGTATGCGAATAAAGTTTGTCAAAAGGGCTGCAGGAAATCAACTCACTTTAACCTTTCTGAACCCACGCCTTCTCTGAAATCACATTGTTCTGCATGCTCCCATGTTCCCCTATAATTAGTACTCGAAAATTCCATTCGTTACTTCCAAAACCTGAAATGCATTTTCACATTCAACCTTGCAAAGGAAAATATTGATCTGTTGAAGAACTATGCATCGATACATGAAAATGGTTACAGGTAACACGTTTCCAATCACAAAAAGAGGTATCTAATCTAAAATAAAACAACCTCACGTTCAAAACACATAAGGTTTATTTGTCGGATGAATGGCTAAATTGTTCAAATGAAGCCAGTTATAATTCTCGAAAATGCATTCTGTTCCAGCAATTAAAATACTTCAATGTTGATTGTGTTTTCATTGCTTAATTTATCAATTTACGCTCTTGAGTTGTTGCATGTTGCATATATTTCTTTAGCCTATATTTATGAAATTAACACTTAGCTCAAAGCTCTTGTGGAATGTCTCACACATCTATCAGCATGGGTATTTCTACACCAGCTAAATTGACCTAAACAATGCGGAAATTTCTTTCAAAATTAATATTCTGAACCATTTCACCGTTATAAAAAAACAGTGTAAAGTCCAATGATTATAATAAAGATAATAAATTTTATTAGGTGTGAAAGATCGACATAAATTAGTGTGCAATAATTCATTATATTTCTTATGTATGTTTCAGGTAAAGAACACGTGTGGGGACATCACTAGGAAGATCTGGTTTCTACTTCAAATAGGACCACAGCCGACAACGTCCTCTTTTACATGTAGCATACTACACAGCAAACGAAACGCATTTTTCGAAAACAATCTGAAATCTCATAAAAAGACAGGTTCGCGTTTATGGAACGTTCATGGTAGAGCCAGACCTGCTTTTCTTATGATGTTAAGTATATTAACTTAAAGCATTGTGGGGCACAGTATTCCTGTGTTTTTATGGCGTTTTATATAACGACATGGAAGGATAGGGGTTGATTTTGGTCCACGGAATCTGCCAAACAAAAATATCGAACCTCAACAGCTGAGAACATCCAGATCATCCAAGGAAACACATTCGCCTGCGGGAAAAATAGAACTGAGATGACAATTATATTGATTAACTTATCACTAAATTTCAGTGTGAGTAATGAGTTAAACAACGGAAACTGTTGAGTACTGCCACGTTAATAGTCAGTGATGAACGGTTGGTGATGAATGGATCATTAAATGTCAGTGTAAAGAAATGAGCAATAAACTAGAAATTGTTACGAACATTATCACTGGTGAATAGTCAGTGATGAACGATTGGTGATGAATGGATCATTAAATGTCAGTGTAAAGAAATGAGCAATAAACTAGAAATTGTTACGAACATTATCACTGGTGAATAGTCAGTGATGAACGATTGGTGATGAATGGATCATTAAATGTCAGTGTAAAGAAATGAGCAATAAACTAGAAATTGTTACGAACATTATCACTGGTGAATAGTCAGAGATGAACGATTGGTGATGAATGGATCATTAAATGTCAGTGTAAAGAAATGAGCAATAAACTAGAATTGTTACGAACATTATCACTGGTGAATAGTCAGTGATGAACGATTGGTGATGAATGAATCACTAAGTGTCAGGGTGGAGGAATGAGCACAAAACAAGAAATTGTTACGGGTTTTTTTTCAGTGGTCAATAGTCAGTGTTGAATGATATGTATTGATCGTTGACAAATGGTAAGAAATGGGCAAAGCAACCAGCTGACTTAAATGTATAAACGAGAACTGAATTTTTTTTCATCCACGGCATGTTGGGGACTTCAGAGAACACTGAATATGAACGATATAGAATATAAAATAATCAAAATATCCAAAAAATATTTCAGAGGTTTCCATGAAATATTTTCTCTTATATTTGAACATGCTGATTTTCGTGGATTTACAAGAAAGAACATTACTATATATAGTAAACAGACTATTGGGTCAAATAGTTGCTAACTCTGAAACCTAAATTTGACTTTTAAAAACTCTTCCTTGCTTTCCTCAGCAATATTGTTCTATTTGATTTGAGATCCAAAACTTTTATTTATGACATTTATTATTTGATATTCCCATGGAACCAAAACGAACCCTTATACTACCTCGTCCGTTATCGTATTTGTAAATTTTTAATTATGGAGTCACGCACTCATGATGCATTCATAAAAATATACAAATCGGATATGTACCAAGGATCGCAAGCTTGGCTGATATGTGAATGGACGCTCGTGTCGTGGGGTCTGTGTGTTGGCAAGTGCTCAAGCTGCAGTTGTTAGTTCAGTGTTTCTTATCTTATCTCACACATAAATGACGCTTTTTGATTGGCTGAGCGCTCTTCTCTTATTTTCAATGTACCCTGCTTACAAGCGAGATGCATTGGTATGCACCCCGTCGCCTATAGCAACTCATTCGGTACTTCATGGTTGTACTTCTTTATCTCGAATAACCGATGTTTTGCGAATTCATGTTGATGTGTGTGTGTAGGACTGGGGTGGGGTGGGGTGAGGGGTGGGTGGGCTTGGGGGTTGTTGGTTGGGGTGGGTGTGGGGGGGGGGGAGGGGAGGGGGGGATGGGGAGTTATTGTGTGATTAACAGCTCATCGAAGCCACCTGTGATTATAAGTCGTCACAAAGTTCGTAATAGTTTTGGTGTAAATGATATCTTCCACACATTCTTTAAAGCACAATACGTTTAGCACGCGCGCTCTTATTATAACGAATGGTTTGTTTCCATCGCACCCATGTATATTTTAGCGGTAATGTGTATAGCCATCAACTGTTATAACGAACTGAACCCTGCGAGTTCGCTATAACCGATCGTGCTCATGTATATTTTAGTCGTAATGTGTATAGCTAAAGTCGGTTATAACGAATCAAAATTTGTGGTCCTTACGAATTCAATATAGCCGCAGTGTACAAATACGTTGTCATACTCTTTTACACGAATTTAATGTGTTCGAGTATTTAATAATAGTATACTTGGTAATCACTTTTCCATTTGTCACACAAGTTTTCATTTTGTGAATTTTTTGTGAACTGAAACGAAATGTGTTTCTTGGAGGAAAGAAGTTCAACTTCAAAGCGAGACAAAACAATAGTAGGTTGTAGCGAATTGAGTGGTAGCTTGTCGAGAGAACCTAATAATAGTGGAATGTTCGGTGCATGTCATATATTATTTAATGGCTTGGGTCTTTGCTCGTGACTTCAGCCACTGGTTTGCCTGATCCAGGAACCGCTTTTATAAAACATTCTTACGATGATTGTAAGTCAAGGCTAAAGTAAGGGAGTTACGATCACTTAACGCTAAGATAGTCTTGTACGAAAGGACCTAGTTTTCACTGATTACAACCGTTGTGACATAGCGGTAATATTCCAATCAGTGATGTTAACGAACATTCCTTCACTACATCACTGATATTTACAGAATAAACAGTTAGGTCTATGGACTTAAAAGGACCCCAAGCGAGAGGTACATTTGCAGGGTATCTGGTCTCAACTTAACTTAAGACCAACCTCACAGAGATAGACAGCAGCGTGACTCGTCTCGATAACAAGGCTCTGGGTTACGGTGAAGCCGTCGTGGGTACTGTTGTATTTTTTCAATGCACGTTTATCACTGTTTTTTCACAGTGCCATTAGCATTACATGGGTAAGCATATGTGTAGATATGTTTTGTTTGATATTGATGTTAAATATTGTGTGGTAAATATGATTGAATAAACCGTATCTATTAGTACATTTGTGTTTTGTTTTCGTTTTGTTCCCTATTGTCTTCACTTTGTGTTTATATTAGTGACCGGCATATTGTAATTCGTTCATTGTTTCTAAACGATAGTTTAGTAAATCAAATGGGAGTGACGATATAGAGGATAATTTCCCAGAAATATAAAGAAACCAAACCCTATTACTAAATGGTATTCTCGTCAAACATGCGTCCAAGAACATAAGTCTAAACTGAGACCAAAGTCCCGCTGGAAACAGGCTTAAACAATGAGCTTATACACACATGGTCAATTACTTTCTAAATATCGTATATGTACGAAATATATATAATATTAACACAACAAGGTAGTGAGGCCTCGATATTAGGGTGTGACACACCTTATTGACTGAGTGAGTTTAGTTTAACGCCGCACTCAGCAATATTCTAGTTATATGGCGACGTTGATCCAGTGATCAACAGCACGGGCATCGATATCTGCATTTGGGAATCGATGACATGTGTCAATCAAGTAAGCGGGCCTGACCACCCGATCACGTTAGTCGCCTCTTGCCACACCTAATTGAATGTAAAAGGCACGTAGTGAAAATTAAATTCATTCATGAGTGAAAATCAGCGGTGACAACATAGGTGTTCACGAAAAGGATCAACATGACCTGCTCTAACCGTAGCATCAGCCACCCATTCAGTCTGTTGTGTAGAATGAGCGACTCCTTAAGTGCTACAGCAATACTCGAGGATCCCGACCCACATAGTGTTCGTAAAGTTACGACCTGTCGTAACTCCATACTTTATCATAGGCTTACGAACAGCATAGCGCTTTAATGGAAAGGGTCACTTCCACCAATCCTGACCAAACAAGGCATCGGACTTCATCGAAAGATTTGGAAGTAATCTCAATATTCTGATCACGGTTCTTTTGTCTTGACATGCGTAGTTGTTATTATGTTGATTGTATCGTAGCCTGACAGTCCCTTCCTTCTATTTAACACACTGTGTAATGCCAAATACATTCATGGGGAAAGTATTTGGAGAGTCTGAAACACCGGGCATATTTTCAATTTAAATGGAGTTATTTGTTTCTGTTACATTAATTTATTTCCTACGAGGATCTGTCAAAAAATAGTCGGCCGAACTCTACGTTCAATGTTTGAAAAGATTTTATTTTGAGGGAATCATTAGCAAATCCATAATCACAATTTCACATATTTGGGTAATGTGTCATCCCGACACATTGGGGCATAATAGTTCTTACAAAATTGCAGAAACTGAAAAACCATCTGTCATTTGGCACCTCTTGGATAATGATATGCCCTCAGATATTATCATATATACAATATAAAATAATTATGTTCAGCATATATAGACGGTGATTGTTTTTGAAGGATAGTCCCATTTTAATCTGTCAAAGACACTGTGTCCAAATAATGAAGCTGGCCCTGTGTTTAATATAATGAGAGTTGACACTTGTGTCAATATTCAGTTTTTCGTTTGAACCCTTGGCATTACGTGTGACAAAGTAAAACCTTTAAGAATGTTTATGATTACGTCATCTGAAATCAGCTTAGTTGTGTCTTCAAAATAAACTCTTTCCCTTAACCTTAACAGGAAGAAGTCATTTTTACATGAGATTGTAGTTCAAACTGCTATTTTCTGCATTAATATCTAATCCTGATTCTGACGGACCTCTACCTGTCTCAAACACACACAACATCTATCTCTCTCTCTCTCTGTGTGTGTGTGTGTGTGTGTGTGTGTGTGTGTGTGTGTGTTTGTTTGTTTGTTTGTTTCCTGAGTTTTGTGTTGCAGATTTTGTTGAACTGTTTTGGTGATACCAAGATAGAAAGTCAAACAAAATGGGGATCATGGGACTGGGACATGGCAAAACCAATTTGCAGTTGAGGTTGATAGATAATATGTTCCAAGTGAGGCTGACTGTTTTTGACCGATTCTTGAATTCTGCAAAGTTAACGCAAAATTGGTATTCATGTATATGTTTTACGCCTTATATAAATTATAAATGTAAACTATACATTGTTCAAATCTAGCACAACTCATTGGCACTGAGCCAGGTTCATCGTGGCACACATGAAACATTCAAATGACAAGGCGAAGGTCATCTGTTGTCACTATCTTGTATGGTCCCTATGAGAGCTCACAAAAAAACAAGAACTTCATATCATCCAAAAAGCTTTATGTTGCATATTTTATTCATTCATGTATAAACGCAACATCTTTCCATCTCTTTTACAGCAACTTTAACACAAGGCTTGTACCTCAGTGGAAAACTGAGTGACGCAATTGGTTTCTGTCAATTCCAAAAAGCCGTAACACACTTCTTGTGTTAAAGGTATCTTGTTATAAGGTACGAGTCACATGTCACATGTTCTAATACCCTGTTTAGTTTCAGTAACTGGATCCGACCTAGACATTGAACATCAACATGTTTAAATATTCATACAGGTGAGGCAAATATGTAGGAGAATTTATTTCTTTATTATTCTTAAACTTGGTCTGCTTATTTCAGGTTCAAACATGACGCCTTAGTCCCCACTTCCCATTAATGCTGTGGGGTACCCTAGTGGCTGAAGCGCTTTAACTGCCCACGTTCTATTCACCTCGTCATAAAAATTCGCGAATTGTAAATGCAGTTTTCTCAATTCTAATGCCCCATTACTAGAATAATACCAACACAGGCTTCATACTCACTATGTCTGTGCCACTATACTCTTTATAAGGGTCGGTGGGGTAGCCTAGTGGTCAAAACTTTCTCTCGTCACGCCGAAGACCGGGTTAGATTCCCCAGATGGGTACAACGTGTGCAGCCCATTTCTGAATACATCAATGGTACACCCAGTGATTTTTTTTTTTAATTTTCTTAACTGAACTCAACTGGTATATCACATCTGAGTTCACAGTCATGGAACGTGAACCACGATCGTCTGTTCCTGATAGGACAAAGGGAGGGAATCGCCAACAGAAATAACGTTCAACATTGAGAATTCCTGTCGCTGTTATTGGAAGATCTAGACGTGGATGGGACAGCTTCATCACGAGTCTGATTTAGAGCACCTGCAGCAGCACCAACTGAACCAGCTGCAGTTGCAGCATCAGCAGCTGTCAGACGTCGTCCGTAACCAGCAGGGTGAGAGATGCTGACGTCAGGCATACTTGTCCTCTTCCGGCGAGTTGCATACCTCTGTGGAACTGTCAGGGGAACGGTACCTTTTGCTGTGACCCTAGCTTGATTGCTAGTGCCCTGGTTGATGAAACAGGTGATCTGGGATGACCTAGGGACGTATATGTTTTCCTCGGAATCATATCGATACAAGGGATTGATAACCATCTGTATATGATCATTTACGGACTGGGTGCTGAATGTGCTTCCTCTCTTGTCTGATTGTGCCAAGGGTTGGCACGAAACGCGCCTGCCCAGCAACCAGTAACTTTCACAAGTATGGCCATTCTGGAAACCAAAATAATGCGAAATATTTATCTGATGAACCTTTCCCAAAAAGAATAATGTTGAGTGAAAGTAGTCATTGCATTCCAACCAAGGGATGTTCATAATCAAGTATGAGGGGATAAACCAGTGGTCGATGTAATGTGCATCGGGTAAGTGAGTTAGTGAGTTTGTATTTAACATCAAACAAACAAATTTGACGTTTATAAAGAATATACACAAGAAGTTTCTGAAATAATCTCACGATACGGATCTTCACCGTGTTCTCGGGAGACAATCCGTGTCCTGTGACTATTTCAGAAACTTCTTCTTATATATGTACTACTGTACGGTCAGTAATCTCATCATTTTACGTCAATCTCATCACGTTCACATGCATGATAGTTGCACGTTCACATGCACGATGGTTGCACGTTCACATGCACGATAGTTGCACGTTTCTCAGAAATTTGACGCATGATCCTTATGCAGTTCATCTGAATAAGTTCTTCGATGTAACCATAGATAGACAGGTAGATAGACAGATAGATACATACATACATACAAACATACATACATACACACACACACACACACACACACACACACACACACACACACACACACACACACACACACACACATACATACATACATACATACATACATACATACATACATACATATTTGGTCGCAGTGACCAAATCACCAAGCTATAGATCCTATGTTCTCATAAACGAACGAGTTTTTAACTCCTATTTTAGTGTTTGAAACGCTTGTTATATCTATAGACGTTGTCAGCACCTGAAAACGTTCCAATTCTTAGAAAACTCCCTTCCTTTACTTAAATATCATGGCTAAATATTTCTTGAAGACTCTTGGAAGTTTTTGTTCATGATATGTTAGTCTTCACTTTAGAGTAACAATTAAGTTGCATCATTTTAAACACTGAATGTAAAGTTTGCTCAGTGTCTGAACCAAACAAACAACAACGGGAAACCACTTGTATTTCCATTCACTTATGCATCAACAACTTATACAAGAAAATCTGAAAAATGAGGCTCGTTGGTGATGAGCCAGTCATCACTTATGAGACTTCATCCAATTTCCAACACTATCACAAACTTCAAAAATGATCACGACATATACACCAACTCAGTGCGCAACTAAGACGCCGGGCCACCTGTGTACCTGTTTTTGTCTAAAGTGTCTAATATTGTTGAAATGACGTTGATGGCTGAATTGACTTTAAATTTTACTACCTGGGTTATCACGTGACCTGTTTTGGTCAGTCTGTAGAAGCCCTGAGCTTCTAGTAGCTCAGCAGTCGACTCACTGAGGTGGATGGCGTTCACTGAAACACAAAATGTTAGATAAACAAGAAACAAATTCCTATTTCCAATCAGTGCGCGAAATAGCCACGACCCACTTGCCCGGAGCTGGTAGAAATCCAGTTGGACCAGTAAATCTCCACAGTCACTGGTCCGAATGGCTAGAGAATCTTAATTGAAAATATTTCATTCTCTCCGACTTCAGTGGCAGTACCTTTGAATCATGCAAGTTATAGCCTGATAAGAATGTGCATCATATCAGCAGCTTAATGATGAAGCCTTGTCCACATTTAAATTTACTGGAATATTTTGTGGCCAAGCAACTTTCAGACACAGAGCGTTCTATTGGATAGCAAAATTTGGAAACTGTATCGCAGATCGTTTACAATCACCCCATTTGATCATGAGTGAGTGAGTTTTGTTTTACACCACACTCACCAATATTCAAGCTAAATAGTCGAGCCTGGACCAGACAATCCAGTGATCAACAACATTAGCATCGATCTGCGCAATTGGGAACCGATGACATGTGTCAACCAAGTCAACGAGCCTGACCACCCGATCAATTTAGTCGCCTCTTACGCATTTAAACTAAAAGTGCTTTATGGTTCAACTTCTTTATTATACAAGGTCACAACGTTTCGAGACAGATTCTAGTCACTTCTTCAGGTGAGGTGAGGATAAAACTAAAGGGTTGTAGTATATATACACATAACAGTAGACCGATAACAATGGGTAACAAGATATACAGGTTTGTATACAGGTACGCATTTGACAATGACACTGAGAATGCTTAATCTGGTTAGATAGATCTGCTAAGATAAGTAGACAACCTACTTCTTTGTCTTGTCTGAGTAATCACTCGATTACTGACAGCTCACTTTTAACATCACTATTCGTATTAAATAACACACGCACACGCACACGCACACACAAGCACACACATGCGCGCGCGCACGCACGCACAAGCACACAAGCACACACACACAAACACACACTTCCGGGGACTCAAAAATAGCCAAACCGAATAAGATTTGGGGTAATATCAAGCAGAAGATCGTGATGATGGTAAATATTACAGTCAACGTACGAGCAACAGACAGTTTGACGCTTGAGGAAGAATCACACATACTTACACTGAGAAGTTTGCTGTAATTTAGCCGCCATCTGTACAGTTCTTCCAACCAGGCAATACCGAATTGGCCGTTGGTCAGGTATTGTACCAATACACGGCCCTGAAATATTTGAAACCATGTCAGTTGTAATAATAAACATACATATATTTTCATTTATATATGTGTGTGTGTGTGTGTGTGTGTGTGTGTGTGTGTGTGTGTGTGTTTATATCAATAAACATTGCCAATATGGCTGTGTACCAATACACGGCCCTGAACTATTTGAAACTATGTCAGTTTATAACCCACCATTGGTGATTTTCAGCGATTTTCATATTTTGTGGGTTGCCAGACCATAACTAATCATGTGAAAGGAAATTATCTCCCCTTACTCTTAAACTTCAGCTATTGCATCAACACCCAAAACATCACAACCCACACCCACATAAACCAATTTCAGAAAAACAGTCATAACACACAAAAACATGGCGGAACACATGTTCACAGATCAGCGAGTTTTAGCGCAATTGTCTAGTGACAGTGAAAACGGTGACAGCACAGTTGATCCTACATGTAAAGGGACAACTTCTGCATCAAGAGACAGTAGTTTCCCAGAGGAAAGTTTTGTTTTGCTTTAGATTTTGGTATTTTCCTGTATTTTGTGGGTTATCATTTTCTTTCCCAAACGCTCAATTCGTCAGTCGTGACGTTCTATTACGGAATAACAATAGCATTTTCACCAAAAAATGAAATGATACTTTGAAGTTACTTATATACATATGCATGTAAAAAGGTTTGGGGTGCCTTCAACAAAAGATAAACAGAGAAATTTTGTATTTGTAGGTTATCACTTTCTTCGTGAAACCAAAGTGAGAAATACGGAGGGTTATCAACTGACACATTATTACTAAAACGTTCACTTTGGTAAAACATTAGGATTGTTCAGATGCAAATTGACAACTTACATTTTCTTTTCACGGGTAAGACAGATAAATCTACCCGAGGAAGTATTAGTTAAAATTCTGGTATTGATTGAACTGGAACACTTAATCAAATCAGTCACTCCGTCTGCATATTCCTGTACAATATTGTTCATGGAAACAGTATCCTCTGGAGCAATGTGGATGACTTTGTTGTTGACTTTTTTGTTTGAGAAGAACCATCTGCAAAAACTGATGTCTCATTCATCCTGTTTTAGATATTCTGAAATACCATATGCTGAGTATTTGTTTTCATCCACCTGTGCAAGTGACATTTTGTGCTAACAGCTTCACACACTGAACATCACTCATGCACCCATATAATCTCTTTCATTTCTGACTAACATGAACCATTTAAAGATTCTAAACAATAGTGGATGTTCTGTGCTCTCAGGGAATGAAATTAAGAATGTTAGGTTGATTGAGAGAACATATGCTGGTTTTGAAATAAAATTATTTAACTAATCGATTTCAGAATAAGAGAGAGACGGGAAAAAAACAAAAAAGTCCAGAAAACGCAAACAAAACAGATCCAAAAAGGCCATGAATAAAGATTTAAAGAACAAAGGAGAAGCTTATGTATCAAATAGTGGAAAGAAAGTTTATGCAATCACTATAGGACCTGCATGCTCTTGCAGTAAAAGTGTATGGAGGGCCTGGGTGAAGACAAACATACTTTGAGATAACACTGTGATGCTGTGTTAATTAGGTGTCACGTTGAAACCCTGTTCAAAGAAGAATTTAAGAGTTTTGAGATGTTTCGTTCATGATGTTAAAATTTAGCAGCTTTGTTATTGGTTAAATTTCAGTTTTTATCAAGCTGACAACTGTGATATTTTGCATCATCGTTTAAATCAATTTCCACAAAGGAAAGACTGTTGTAGACAGGATTTCAAGATGGAAACAATAAGGATGTTACATGTTTTCATTAAAAATGTCAATTGAATAACATTTCCACTCTGTTTTTTGTGCTAGTTTGGAGTTATTTCTTATTTTCAATCATGCTCTGAACAAATAAAATTAATTATTAATTGCTAAGCCATGTTTTATTGTTTTTTAAACACATGATATTGACTATGTCATGACTCTTCAGGAAGACAATGATAAACCATTTTCAGAAAAAATATTATAACAAACAAAAATGTATGGTGTGGTGTTATTTCAAATGTAAAAATCACAACTTTATAACTCTTATTTTAGTACAAATATTTATGTTTCGTTAAACAAATGCATGCTCTACAAAACAAACATGTCAATATCCAGTTATTCCTACTGCAGGATTTGTCAGCTAATGACAAACTTTAAAATGCGTTTTCCTCAAAATGACAAATACTCGTGATAGCTGGGTTATAACTTTCTTCTCCCGAGGTCTTACACATGTCATTGATGATGATGATGATGATGATGATGATGATGATGATGGACTAAAGCACGTGATAGCTGGTCAAGGTTGTTTATGCTAGAAACCCAATTAGTAACATCCCTAAAATTCTCAATAATTTCTGCTCATATTATAATAAACATAATAATACTCGATGAAACGCTGATGAAAACGTCAGACAAACTCCGTGAGTTTTGGGTTGAAGTTTATGAGTACATAAATAAATGTTTTATGGCAGAAATGTTTAAAAATAACTGTGGCCACAGATGGAAGGACTCACCTGTGCAGATTCCTATCTGCAGCTGGACTCGAGAATCGGGCACTATCCCTAGCTCAAGGTCACTGCATGAGTTCAGGAGGTCAAGTGCCATATTGGCTATGTCTGTCACGTGTCTCGCTCTGCTTGGGATATTCAGTCCTGCAATGTGTGATCAAACAGAATGATGTTTTCAAGAAGTTGGTTAGTTGACTGGTAGATTGTATAACACCGAACAGCTATAGTCCAGCTATATTGCGGTGGTCTATAAATAATCGACTAGACAATCAAGTGATCAATAGTATGAGCTTCGATGTATGCAACAGGAATACGATGACATGTGGTCAAGCAGGTCAGCGAGCTTGATCACCCGTTCCCGTTACTCGCCCCTTACGACAAGCATGGGTTGCTGAAGATCAATTCTAACCCGGATCTTCACGGGAATAAGTTTCAGGAGTTTGCCTTGTAGTCAACTGATTTATTTGATTTATAACAACATTTGTTAATACGCCCTAAGGTGGACTAACTGAACATCATGTACGGCATTGCTGAAGCCTTCCAGATTGGTTTTTCTCTTTCTCTGTTTGTTCGAGAAATTACTCACATTACTTTAATTTGACCTCATTTTTTCACAGGGTAGTTTACTGGATGTCCTGAATCATGTATGGCTCCGGATTTCAGTGAAAATGGTGTATTCCGTGAAGAGTTAATCGAACAAACAAACACGTGTTTTGTTGGTTTGTTAGCTCGCACGTCGCACTCAGCAATATTACAACTGTGTGGGGGCGGTCAATAAGTAGTCAGATAATCGAGTGATCAACAGCATGAGCATTGGTCAGTACAACTGGGATCCGACGACTTGTGTCAACCAAGTCAGCGAAGCTGTCCATTCTATCCATGTTACTCGCCTCTTACGACAAGTATGGGTTCCTAAAGACAAAATCAAACCCGGATCTTCATAAGTTTCATCATGCCTGCGTTCAAGTTTCCACATAAGCACAACGTGTCCTTAGAAGCACCTTAGCATTGGAATGATGCTTGAGCGGTCCTAACCCGTGTCCTTACATGATTCAGGGAACCGTTAATCCAAGAACCTCTATCTCAATGACCCACCTGCAGCCACGGTGTAAGTGAAGCTCGCCTTTTGTATGATATGGACATTGTAGAGGGAAATCCTCTGTTCCACAAGCTTCAGGATGGAGGTCAGGATGCTAATTAGCTGTACGGGTGCACAAGCATTACTCAGAGTCCGAAGACTTGGTATCGATAAAGACAGCACTGAAACGCATTCATAACTTTGCGTTCCAACTGTGACCTTATTCTCGCCAATAAATCGTGCGTATCTTATCGGAACTATTTCGCAAAGGACAGAGGTAGACCGGTTGTTTTCTTCCACCGTCCGGACAGCAACTTCCCTGATAGCTTGGACATGCATTTGGATGTCATTGGATAATCTTATCATGCAGCAGGGTAAGGGTAGGGTCCCCGCAAAGAAACACAGTATTGCAACCATCATGAAGACAGTTAGTTCCATGTGATGTTTCATGCGCAGTGTAGTCAGTTCAGACAAGGTGTTCTTGGCTTGCAGAAGAGCATCGTTGTTCATATTCCACATTACCTGACTACAATATGTTTTGATTTCTTTGCAGAATTGAAAACTGGAATCATTATCTGAAATGTGAAATAGCAGAGAATCTTCATGGGTCCACCACATCACCTCACCAGTGAAATACCTCGCCATATAGATATGGGACAAAACAGTGTCCGCAAGTCTCAAGGCTTCGTCCGCGTTGAATTCACCGTGATCACAGTCAACTGGCAACCTGCCTGCGAGTTGGGATAGCTGAAGAATTGCTGACACGAGATTCTGGTATCTCACGTGGTATATCCAGTTATCTTGTCCTTCAAGCTCTCTTAGCAGATCTGTTGTACATGCAAAAGGTTGTAGCACCAGTTCACCATAAAACGCAACTATCTGAGATAACGTCTTTTTGTCATCCTGACGAAATATAGCCAGATACTGTAACAGTTCTGCTTCGTTGGAAACTGGGAAGCCATTATGAGCTAGACAGTATGATAAGTGCTGTAAACCTTTTATAACCTCATTTGATCGTATGAAAACTGAAAGTATCTGATTCCTATCGATTGGTTGGACCAGATGTCTCTGAGATTGAATCCATTCCTGAGTCAGAGTCTCGCCAAGAAGAAGCATTTCCTTTGAAACTTCATAAGCGTTAATTGCCTGAAAACATAAGACATCGTAAGTCTTTGAACTTCTAAATGCACATTTGGCTTGGGCGAAAAAGATTGTAGTCACTTGATTCAAGTCTAACTGATTAAAAGCTTAGAATCCTAAAATTTCCAGATTGCTACGATACAGATTTATTCCATTTAAGGATGATTGTTTTTGTTTGTTTTGGACTGATTTGGATCATTGTCGATCAGGACAGCATAGGCCTAACAAACTTGAAAATTTGTAATTCCTAATTCGGAAATGTATTTCAAATAAGTTATTGCTGTGAAATTTTAACTTACAGTTATTGAGCATACTATTTCACATACTGTTGCGTGTGATCAAAGTGACAAATCATCTTGCACCACTCACCGCATGAATATTCTGAACCCGTTCCTGTTTGGGACCAACGAAGTACACTGAAGTCGCAAACAGCAACCAGATAGGGCACAGGAGTAGTAAGGAATACGTAATTAATATGAACCGTCTCCTCACAGTCGTCATCAGTTTGCTTCCTGTCGAATATTTGAACAGCTGTATGACTATTTGGTAGCATAAATATTCTTTAAACTGTTTCTTTAATTCGATTAATTCTTTAAATTTGTTTGTTATTGAGGAATGTGAGATATTTTCTCGTTATACCAATTACATTTCCGTTATTACGAATATTTTTGCCGTTATTTTAAGATCATTTCGAAATTTTACTCATAAAAATAAACAGGAAAAAAGATCCTGCGAGGTTTCTTACAAAAGGCTTTCCCGTTTACCTTTTCGTTCCCCTTTGCAGTATGACAGTTCCTTCAAGACTCCTTCCAGCTCGTTCCTGATGCTTCCAGATCTTAGGCTAAGATCTTCCTGTATCGACAGTCGGGCCCACTGCAAGTCTACCATCGTATGTGCTTTGGCAATTGGACGATATGCGCACTGCCATACACAGAATACACAAACATTGTAGCAGGTACCTGACTCAGGCAATTGTAGATATAGAATTTAGCCTAGTGGATAGCCCAGCGCTCGTTACGTAGAAGACCCAGGTTCGATTCCCCTCATTGCGTACAATGTGTGAAACCCAATATGTGTGTCCCCCGCCGTGATATTGCTGGTATGATGCTAAAAGCGACATGAAATTCGTTCATTCATTCAGAAGACGGCGGGGTGCAAGAAACCCGGTCAGAAGCAGACAGTCCAGACTGACATCATAGATTAACGAAAGCAATATGCGAAGGCATACATCAACCAAGTCAACGAGTCTGACCGCCCGACCGCGTTAGCCACCTCTCACCACAAGCATGGGTTACTGAAGATTAATTTTAATTCGAATCTTCGCGGGTTCTGTTTCTGGAAGACATTGCTGATCTTAAAAATAAAATTATTATATATAATTTATAGATATTACTGCTCATCCTATAAGTGAAAACGTGTCCCGAATCCTTGCGAGCAAAAATGTAACTACATTTGTTGTCAATGACAGCTTTCTAATTGTGTTTTTAGGCCACTGAAGCTGGGCAATGTCCAAAGAAGCTTAAGTTTCTGTAAGAAATTCTGAACGGTCCATCTCCTTCACCCTAAAAACGTACATTCACCAATGAAGATCTCGGTCACAATTGGTCTTCAGCAACTCATGCTTGTGGTAAGAAGAGAATAAGGGATTGACCAGGTTTATTGACTTGGTTGACACATTTCATTGTATCCGACATGCATAAATCGATGCTCATCCTATTGATCACTGCATTGTCTGGTCCAAACCCGATTATTTACGGACCGCCGCCACATAGATGGAATGTGCTGAGCGCGACGATAAACAACCAGTAAACAAAACAAATAGAGAATTAATTGAAGAAAGGTGTGCTGCTCGAGTCGGCTTAGAAGGGAAACTCTTGTTTGTCTCAGGTATTGATCTAAGCACCTTTGTGGCTTTCGAATATTGCGGGCGGTGTTAAGCAACAAACATACTTCTTGCTTTGTGAAACGGAGCCCCGTTTTCATCGTGATGAGCTGACACATCAACCATCAAGCTGCCCCATCGCCCGAAAGGTTTCAGAATGAAAAGGTCTTGAACACACTGTTAGCTCTCTATCATTACTCTTTGAACACGACAAACATGCCGAATATATTATGTAACATATAATACATTTATGATTACAAGTTCTCAGTTCATATTCTAGTGCT
This sequence comes from Haliotis asinina, assembly GCF_037392515.1. Classification (NCBI taxonomy): domain Eukaryota; kingdom Metazoa; phylum Mollusca; class Gastropoda; order Lepetellida; family Haliotidae; genus Haliotis; species Haliotis asinina. Next base: position 34,256,005 of record NC_090295.1, read on the forward strand.
TGAGGGGCTGAGTCAGCAAAATTCTCACCCATTTAGACACCTTAGCGGTAATTCAGTAATTAAACCCACTCCGCCAACGCGTCTTCCACAAAAGTGGAAGTCTGAGGACTGGTAAACAAGATCACATACTTTGTGCCCCTGTCGTATAAAAATTTGGCACGGCTTCCACGACCAAAAGTTATGAATACACAATGTAAATAACATGTAGCCATCTATGAAATGTGCAAATGGGATTACACGTCCTTAAACCTTAAGGTAACCACAAAATCACGTACATATATCATTATCTGTACTCTTCTAAGAAAGTATATTCCCAATAAAAACATATGCTACTAATGACCACTTTGTAAATTGGATTGACAAACAGGGGCATAGCTGCCATGATTTAAAAAGTCCAGGCTTACTCGTGGTTGTTGCTGAAAGGTTGGGTAAGCCGTCAATACTATGTAAATACAAAGCTTTGCTAGCTATCGGGCTTACACGATACGCGCCTGGCAACTATTCATTACGAATACAGTTGAGCACCACTCACCTCTGTGCTCCGGATACACACAATATTCTGACCAGTCAGACATTTCCAACACCGTGTGGAAACCTATGAAACGGCTTTACATGAGTTTACCTGTCTCAGCAAAAGGGAGTACTTGAACTGGTCATGTTTCCTGGGGTGTCAGTTACCATGGCATTAAAAGAAAAACAAGATGTGTTGTTCACAGTATTCACAAAACCTGTGAAAGTTGCCCACGTATGCCAATACGAGCACCTGTCCCGAAAGTTGAAAGGTTTATTGGTGCGCTTCTACGTCTTTCCTCGTCATCCTCGCCTCACTCAGCAAAATTCCAGCTATATAGCCATCTGATTTTCAGAGCTACAGAACTGTAGGAACAGTTTCCTGAACCTTGATATTTGCTTTTGAAAAATGACTTGCTACGGATTGTTGTAAACAAACATGCGGGCCTGACAACCCCCCCCCCCCCCCCCCCCCCCCCCATCAGGTAGCTCTGCTCCTTGGATCGCAGGTTCTAGCTCATTGGAACTGTCGCCCGAAGTGTTTTTCCTTAACCTGAAAACATACAGTCCCACGACCATAAAAAGTTGTAGGTCCTGATCAGAATATAGAGGTTCTATGTTGCAATATGGAAATAATACTCCTAGTTATTGGGGAAACTGTCGGTCGTAAGGACTTGCAGAAAAAAAAGGGCTGTGGGTGCAAGTGGTTTTTGGTCGGCTTCGGGCCTCAGGACCGACGTTAATTTACAATGGTGCTCTCAAGGGGTGAAGTCTAGATCAGATGCTCCAGCGATCAACACCATCGATCCGTAGTGAAGTGAAGTGATCCCGTAAGGCGTCTCTTACGACACGTATGGGTTGCTGAAGACCGGTTCTAAATCTTATCTTCGGGAGTTTCGCCATGCTTATGGTCATACACGTACATACCCCAGGGACCCGTGAAGGTCCGGAGTAGAAGAGGCCTTCAGCAACCCATGCTTGCTATAAAAGGCGACTATGCTGGTCGTAAGAGATGACTAACGGGATCGGGTGGTGAGGCTTGCTGACTTGGTTGACACATGTCATGGGTTCCCAGTTGCGCAGATCGATGCTCATACTGTTGATCACTGGGTTGTCTGGTCCAGACTCGATTATTTACAGACCGCCGCGTTATAGCTGGAGTATTGCTGAGAGTGGCGTAAAACTAAACTCATTCACTCACAAACCCAGGTCCTGGGAAATGAGATAAACAGACTTCAACTTTTTCATAAGTTTAAAATGAACTACGCCTGTGATTGTATCATATTTATACGTCTCATATAAATATGGATTACTTTTTGTGCGGTTCTTGTGCACATGATATCAACTGGGGTATCATATTCTGTTTATGTGTCACATATCCGCCAGATTTGGAACATGGGTCTGTCGGTCACGAATCAACAAACGAAAAACTGAGTAAATACAAAATTACCTGATTAATGCCTTTGAGTCACATTTATTGTATTTCTGGTTCTTTGGACTTGTGGCATTGAGTGATAAAGATAAACATTTTACATGTCTCAGCGGTACGTTTTACGTTCGAGTCGGTATTGGATGAGAAGTCAACAAATTTAGAAGAGTCGGTCGGGGGATGAGAAACACAAACAATAAAAATGCTGCCTTTGGTGAATTGTCCGGTACATTCTTTACATAGCTGAATAAATTTACCAACTCCAAAACCTGCATTTAATCGGGTGAGGAGAGCTGTTTACAGCCAATTTCAAATATTATAAGAAGTGAGGGGGAAAAAAAAGTGGTCTAAGTGTTGAGAATGGGTGTGATTTCCAGGGTTAGCAAGATAACCCATTCCCTCCGGACCACGACATACAAGTGTAATATATAAGTATATATAGCTTGTACATCAACAACGTAGGAAATATAAGCGTGCCTATTTTGCATACATATGTTGAATTACCTCCCTTTAATAATGACCTGCGGTCTGTGTACCGGGTTCATCTCGACATGTTACTTTTCCTGACTAACCTTATCACCGATGATGTATTTAGGTTTAAAGTCATGTTTGTCGCTTAAGTCAAGTAACACTGCAAAGCCACTGAGCCCAGAAAAGACTTTTATAAGTTAGATAAGGGAAATCACTCCATCGGTATTTCGCTTTCTTTGCGAGGCAACTATTGAGGAACAAATGTGATGTATTGTTTGAATGAGTATGCGATCACTAAAATTATTCCACATTTAAAATCCAGTTTAAATATTTATCTGTCGTCGGTCGAATGTTGAAATATATGTTCATATATTTTCAAATATTAAGTATAATAACCTATTATGCGAGCGCCCCCTATAGCCAGAAGCCGAACGACGGGTGCTATACCAAGGGAGACAATTTTATAGTAAACGAGGACGTGAAAGATGACTGAAACAGTTTACATAACAACAAAGATATATGCGGCTAAAGGACAACAGTGCGTTGTTGTGTTCAAGGAAATCAAGTATGGATGATAAGCGATACATTGCAGACGAAAATAGCGACATTTGGTTCCTAATCAAGCCTGTTTATCAGATTTTGTCTTGTCATGTGTCCAACACTGAAAGAAATAACCTGTTTCTTCGTTATGTCATTCGAATTTAATCATCCGATGATTATTGAACGAAACAGCATACGGCCTACTGCTGACTGCTGTCCATCCCGAAGTAAGCTAAAACAGACATACCTTATGATCTGATATCTGAAACCCTTTCCATGAATAGACCCGTGAAGGTCTGGGGTAGAATAGGCCTTCAGCAACCTATGCTTGCCATAAAAGGTGACAACATGCTTGTCGTATGAGGCGACTAACGGGATCGGGTGGTCAGGCACGCTGACTTGGTTGACACATGTCATCGGTCCCTAACTGCGCAGATCGATGCTCATGCTGATCACTAGATTGTCTGGTCCAGACTCGATTATTTACAGACCGCCGCGTTATATTAGCTGGAATATTGCTGAGTGCGGTGTAAAACTAAAGTCACTCACTCACTCACAAACCAGGTCCTCGAAAATATGAGATGAATAAACTTAAACGTTTTCTTCCTTTTTTTTCTTTGATTATTTAGCACATATAACTACATCTCATCAATAACGAGCAGGATCAGACATATTCTGATGGAATTATTATTATATCATGCATCCAATAATGGCTCTGCGAAGGGTTGAATAATCACAAATGAGTTAGTTTTAATTACATATACATAATAAAACCTCAACTACATTACATCCCAAAGCAAAGACTCTAAAATGACATTAAATTATTTCTCAAACTGAACATTTGTATAACCTTTGCTGAATTTAATGTGAAAATACTGAAAATATATGAGTGACCAAAAGAAACCAGACTAAAATATGCCCAGAGTTGTGAAATATATGGCCAGTGTTAAAGATTAAAGTTGATTAGTTACATACGCATACAATATATCTATTTTGAAACCCGTGTCGATTTATAATCACAGTTCCCAAAAGTGTTAGAAGCGGATGTACAATTACAACTAGCCCACAAGATCGTCAAACAAACACTTGACCAGTGAGAGCCGTTACATCAATAAACGTGTAGTTTGAATCTCACTAAGCCACACGCATGATTCATGTATGAAAAAAAACTTCGAATAAGACAGCACGTTCAAAACTTTCAATATGACGATGTATATTTTCATGGTTGCAAAAACAGTAACATAATGCCATGAACGATTTAAGTATTTGGGATTACTTTTATCAAACGCACCATCACGTGCGTTTCGACTGGTTTCGCGCATAACAAGCATCAAGTGGGGGACGAGTTTCTCATGGGTAACGCAAAGGGGCAAGTGGTGACGAATACGTTAATAGGGTTGCGCAACAAAGAAAATATGCGATCGAAACAAGCAAAGGTTGGCAACGCACTTCCTTCGCTTCGGTTCGAAATATACTTTTAATGTCAAAATAAAATATCGCCACCACCAAACGTGGACACCCATTTCCTCGCAGGGTTGTGCTCTCAGATTTAATGTATTTAGTTAGATTTCATATGTGATGGCCTGTCACGTGAAATATACTTTATTCAACATTTACGTTTATCTCGTAAATATATCTGAATCTCGTTTGAAGCCCATACTTGTGAAGTTGCGAACGAACATTCAAACAGTGACGACGGCAGATCGGGAAACTGTCTTTAAGAGTTTAATTGTAGAATTATGCAATATGATACTTCTATTTATATTCTGATGCTTCTTATTGTCCATTGAAGAACACGGTTTACTGTGTTCAGATCTATCGCGGACCTTGTCTTCTGTAAAGAGAAGTATTTGAATAGTTGGAGCTGACGGCGTATATGTAGCACGTATGAGTACCCATCACGGACACCATCCTCCGTTGACAGAAAAGAGAAAGAATGCGGTACAGGGAGATAACCAAACTCCAGGCCATTCCTGTCCAAAATGACAAAGGGTGCCTCGATAATGGAAAACGAAATCACACAAGTGGACGACCATAAGTGTCTTCCAAATGTTTGTTATATACTCTTTTCAGAGTAGCTGAACCATATTGCTTTCCTTCCTGCCCAGGCATAGACAACAAAGCGACAATACGTCGTTGTTCAAGGTCTAAAAGCGTCGCGTTGTTGCCTTGCCTATTTGAAGGCGTGAAACGACAGCGTTACAAACTTCGAAGCGAGGTAAACACGGCAATAACTGACAATGTTGCTAAGGGTAACGGGGATTGTCAATCAAACACAATTTGATCCTGTGCGATCTCTCCTCTTTCGGACTCTGACCTTGACATCCGCACCTGAGTCGGGGCTAATACTGTAAGGAACTGTTCAAATGTTATGATTTGGGGTGTTGCTGCTTGTAATGGGGAAACACACACACACACACACACACACACACACACACACACACACACACACACACACACACACACACACACACACGCACGCACGCACGCACACGCACACACACACACACACACACACACACTTTTTTTCCCAAAATTTATGTACAACGGTAGTGACCTCCACCCTCCATCCCCCATCCCCGTCGTCGTTTACAAAACCAAATAGGATCCTACTAGTGCTAGTATTTCATTACCCCTACACCACACATAGACACCCCTTAAGGACCGTTCATAATATATAACTTTTGGGTTCATGGCACAGTCCCACACCTCCCGCTAACAGTATCCCACCTTAACATCCTCTCTCTCTCTCTCTCTCTCTCTCTCTCTCTCTCTCTCTCTCTCTCTCTCTCTCTCTCTCTCTCTCTCTCTCTCTCTCGCTTTCTTTCTCTCTCTCTCTCCCTCACTCTCTCTCTCCCTCTCTCACACACGACATTCTTTTTTTCATACAAGGAGAAGGAGCATTTCACGGACAACATCATGTTTATTGTGTCTCCGAATACAGGGTTGTACACGCCTTGCAGTCCGTATAAAACATGACAGTGTAAAAATGATACCTAACTCAAATTTAAGTAACAATTACGTTCTTCCATGGCAACTATGTGTTTGAAAAACACGAAAGAAGACTAACGTGTATTGGTATGTTACACACAAATGTACGTTCACAAACCTAAATCTAGTCTAAAATCTAACGCTTACACAATTACGTACAGTTATGGGGGGTTTTGTACACGGACAATAGCAATGACATTTGACACGAGTTTATCACAGGTTTTCAAGCACATAGAGACATCTGACGTCATGATGAACGTGGTAAAGGTCATGACCAAGGACTGCATGGTCATGGTGGTATCTTCAAGGAACATCAGGATCAAGGGACACTGTGATCAAGGCCCGTCATGATCAACGAATATCACTAGAGAACATCACGACTAGGAAAATTATTCATCAGTGAACATCACTAAAAATCACATCGTTTTAATGGAACACGATCAAGGTGCATCAAGGTACGGAATGCATTGATCAAGAACATGATGGTATGGAATGCCTTGATCAAAGGCACCATGGTAAGGGATGCCTTGATCAAGGACATCATGTGAAGAATGCCTTGGTCAAGGGCATAATGGTAAGGAATGTTTTGTTCAAGGACATCATGGTAAGAAGTGCTTTGATCAAAAACATCACGGTAAGAAATGCCTTGATCAAGGACATCTTGGTAAGGAAGCCTTGATCAAGAACATCAAGACCAATGACATTATCATCAAGATGAATCACCTGGCGTCGCCCCCCCCCCCCCAACCCCACCAAACCCCCACCCCCGATGATCAAGGAGCATGCGGATTAAGGATCATGATAATGGATAACCATCAGTTGTATGAGCACTTTTATGACACATTATTGAAGACGGTAAGATTCAGGTGAGTGACGACGTTTCAGCAAATAAATCTATTGGTACAAATGCCACTAGATATAAATAAATACCAATAAATAACGTATACCTGTATTATGTACATTCTTTTAACGTGTTATAATATTATGAAGTCCTTCAAGTGGTAGTGGGGCCAGTGGGGTAGCCTAGTGGTATAGGCGTTCTCTCGTCACGACGAAGGTCCGGGTTTGATTCCCCACATGGGTACAATGTGTAAAGCCCATTTCTGGTGTCACCAACCATGATACTGCTGGAATATTGCTAAAGCTCGAGTGGGATCCTGGTTTCGCCGAACTACCATGTTCGTGTCTGGACTCATTTACGTTGTTTGAATGTTCAAACAGACTGAAAGTCTTACACACTTCTACATTTCGCAGATTCATAATTAGGAAAAAGACACGTTGGATTACACTTGCAGTGACATCAGCACAACAAAAATGCATTTCGAAAAGGTTTCACCAGTTTGATACCGTCTTACAATCGCAGTGACCTACGGGACAATTCCCACTATTGCAGACATTATTACACCAGTTATGGTTGCTTGGCAACGCTATACCAGATGTCATATACCTGCACTGAAGGCTGTACTGATACGCGCACCTGCAGGCGCATATGTTTCGCGGGCACTGTGCACCAGTCTGGCAGTTCCGGTTACAGAACTGCCTCGCTTCCTGGCTGTTTGCCCAAGTCCCAAGTCCCTCACACACAAGCCGTTGACTTGCCTCGCATAATGGTAAATGAGCCGCCATAGGGCTCCTCTGGCTGGCCTGCCAGGTTGGTTGACCGTTCCAAGAGTTAAAACTGCCTCCCCACTGGTTCTTGGAGTTTCCAGACATCCAGGAGTTATAGTTCAGTGGCCATGTACCGCCGGCTCCGGTCCATGAAGTTCCAGGCTTATTACCAGTGAATAGATTAGCACCACCCCACGTGTTTCCAGCACCTGCCCAAGCACTTCCCGCAGCTCCAGGCACACCGTGCGTTGTACCCCAGCTACTCCCTGGCCACACCCCGGCATATCTACCCCACATATTCCCTCCCCAATTTGGCTTGTTCATCCCACCCCAGCCACCCACGAGTGAAGGCGTCATCACACCGTGACCACCCCATACTTTGTTCGCCAGAAGCAACATAGGTGCAATCTGCAACTGACTAAGGTCACCCATATTCCATCCCGTACCTATCCCCCATCCTCCTGATGCAGAAGACGTGGTACTACTCTTCACCGATACCTTTGTCGAGCCTTTTTCACTGTTGCTACTACTGCTGCTAGATAGCTGATCTCTAACTGGGGACGACCTCATACTAGCAGAATTATTTTCAATCGTTGATACATGATGTTCATCATTAACATGAGTGAACGGCTTTGCTCCTAATGTCGGGATATCTGGTTCTGAACCATCATTGTCTGTTCCATCAGGCCGGGGTGCTTCATTTCTGTTGAACTGATCTTTAGGTGGAGTAGACTCAAATGGAGCTCTGTGAACAACTGCAGAATCTGTCCTATCCCCACTGTTGATATTTGGTTTTTCACTTGGCGCTGGAAGTTCCGACTTCAGATTGCTCATAACTGGCCCTTCAGTTAGCACTTCGTTATTTGTTGTTTGTACAGGTATGTTAGTTGGTTTTAAATCATCAAAGACCTGCTCAGGAGTCGTATGGGTACTGTCAGGCATTCCGTTGCTGTTTTGTTTATTGTTTGGAAAGACCCCAGCTTGTGTACTGGTAGGTGTGCCGAACCCATTACTGTGATCCACAGATTCATCTGGCTTTGGTGTGTCTTGTCTATTGGTACCAGCTGGAAGAAACGTTGGGATAGGATTACCAAATCCGAAGTTTTCATCTGGTGTCGAAGATACAGGAACACCGTTTCCGTGGTCATTAACGATTTGGTCGAATTTTCCGTTATTATCATTAAACAAAGTTCCTGTTTTCAATACACCTCCTGTCTCAGTACCATCTGACATGTCAGAACCACGTGTTGCGATTGTGGGAATGACAGGCTGGGGAACAGAGTGTCCAGTTTCAGATGATGTGGGACTTGTTGGAGGGACGTAGTTTGTTTGTTCACTAGCATCATGGTTTGTTCTCACAAAACCTGGCAAAGGCGAGTCCTTCGTTGGATATTGTGGATCCGATATACCACTGGCTGGTCCACTATGTAGATCATTGCTAGACGGTCCTTGTGCGCTGCTCGTAGGCTGACCATGTGGACCAGATGGACCCATGATGCCTGCCTCAGTTGGATGAGGATAGAGAGAGCTTGGAGATCTAGTATCTTCAATAATTTTTCTTCCATCGTTTGTGCTCGCTGGCAGTTGAGCATCAAGTCCCGTATGAGCAGCTTCAGTCTGGACGGGGTCCGTTGGTCCTGGTCCACGCGTCCCAGGGGCTGGCCCTAGTGTATCCCCACCTCTCAGTGTGGCTGTCCCTACCCCTAGCTGCCCGTCGCCTGGCCGGATTGCGACATCAGCACAGTTGTACATTTCAAACTGGGGTCCACAGCCTCGGCACATACGACCTTTAGCATCATGTCCCCATTCGTTGCCTGAAAATAAAAAAATAAATTTCGAAATCAAAATGATTCAGCTGATATATTTCATAATCTCATTTTTGCAAATAAACATGAAGTTGTTAAGGGATATTTTCATAACCTTGAGTCCTGGTCGCGACAAACCATACGTAATGGAGTTTATCCCTAGCCCGACCACCAAACAGCAAATATATTTGGGGACTGTTCATAATCAATTTTATGGTTAGGGGGTGATGGTGTTTGAAGGGGGATTGGTGTGGGTGGAGGATGGGGGGTTCCCCCATTTTGTTCTGAGGAGGTACGGGTCCTCAAGTTTGTACACATGTACTAGGGGTGTCAGCAATTTTGTACATAAAAATATTTGAAAATTAGGCTTAAAAATATGCGGATGGGGAGGGGCTCCATAGGGGAAAATATAGAGGCAGAAGACAGAAGACTCCAAGGGTTCCATGTGGTTCGAGGCGGAGGGTTACCTAGTTGATGAAGCATTTATTCATTTGTATATGTCTTACTGTTCGGTTGTGTCAATTTTAATTTTCAACTCAGTATATTTCAATCAGAAGTGTAAAAAGACTGAAAAATCTGAAAGGTATTTCAAAGTAACATTGGTCACCATCTATTAATGATAAACAAATTATCATTTTTAGTAACCGATTGTGAGTAACAAAAATAAAAGTAAAACAAACATTAAAGAAACGTATGTATTTTTCTTCGGTTTCTGCACGTTACAAATTGATTAAGTTCAATCTCAATGTTGTCGATCGAGTCATTCAAATAAAATTTGCTAAACTGCATTCCATATGATGTTTTAGTGGTTTCATATTTTAACATGGTATATTTATAATAAGTTTAAGGTGTGAGACAACATATTTAGAAATTACCCTGGGGAACCTTTTCACTTCCGGGTTGACGTAGTGCCCCTAGGGGTCAGAAGACGGGTCAGAGAGTATAGTGCACCTTGCTTACCCTGGGGTGCATTAATGATTTGAAACTGATAGGAATTCACACAAGATGACTACACTTGCAGTGGGTTGTAATGTCCAGTAAACAGGTTTTTTCTTCTTCAAATTTATTGACGTGGTTCTGACGTGAAGCTGAGTCATAAATCGTTAAAGATGAATTTAAGTATATGGCATTAATCTTAGCAGGTAATCAATCGTATTTATCAAATCAGGTTAGAAGGAAAATATATCGTTAGTAATTTGTCATCTACTTCAATTAAATACTGCCAAATTATCCTTCCTTGTGAAAACATGAGTTATACGTGCGTGGTTTTGTCAGAGAGTTACGAGCGTGACGGGGGAACGCTTTAACTACTGGGCTACACTCCCCTTAAACCAAACTAAAACTGATTCAAAATTATGTTTACTCATTAAAAAACAACATTTCAAAATTTGAAATACTATTACTTGGTATTTTCGAGACACGGAAATTTTACACTCATGTTTGATAGTATTTTAAATGATACGAACGACAAATGGTATTTGATGGCGATGTGTTTGAAACGGATTTCATGGTTCCGTTTGTAGAGATTCGGCAACTGTGTTTTGATAAGATTTGGACTGTATGGGTGAAATACTGTCATCCTGTGTATATTTAGCAAGTTCTGCTCGGAATGAAGTATTTGTTGATCCGGGTTGATAAACAGGAAATGTTTTATGGTGAGTGGGCAAGTCTTTTCTTCACGATATTCTAGCAAACTCACAATGGCGAAAATAAGCTTCACCCTTTGGACACATGCAACGTTGGTATTTGGCTCAAACCACGAGGCAACCGCGTTAGCAGTGTGAAATATAGGCACTGGTCGGCTAGTCCATGGCTAGTAAATATCCAGTCGGGCCAGTAAATCACCACAGTCACTGGCCCGACTGGATAGTGAATTTTCATGGAGCCACTATATAGATATATCACATCTCACCAACTTGTTTTGTCATAACACACTTTCAAATCATGCACCATTATTGCGTAATAAAAATGTCATCATATTAGCAGCTTAATGAAATTTGTGTCTACATTCCATTTTCGGGCTAGTGAATTATTTTGTGGGCTAGTAACTTTCAGGCACAACTAGCCCGACTGGCTAGCAAACTTTGGTAACTATTTTTGCACAACGCGCGTCAGGGTTATGGAATCTTTATTTCAAGTGTAAGTTGTACCACGTATTTCATTATAACATAGTTCATTAATATAATCAGGGTTAGATATCTAATCTCCTGACGAGGCGGAGGACAAGTGGTGGTCACGTGCCTTGTGAAGCCATCCACACCACCCACATGGCCAAACCTATGCATAGATAACAACACTGACGGCGGGATTAAACCGTTCAGACACATATCCGTAAGAAAGCACGCCGGCCGGTATAGCTCCAGTTAATATATTTTTTTTATAATTTGTTTTCACATACGGCCAGGTTATATGTTGAGATTGATGGGTACAAACTTTGCGTTTGAACCTGAATATTTTATGATGAAACTAAAACAGTGAGTGAGTGAGTATGGTTTTCCGCCGCTTTTAGCAATATTCCAGCAATATCATGGCGAGGAGACCAGAAATGGGCTTCACACATTGTGCCAGTGTGGGGAAACCAACCCGCTTTCACCACTAGCCTACACGCCAGCCCCGAAACGTCCACTTGACCGTATAGTTCCCTCCCTCCCCCAAGTTTGACCCATCCGAGACCATGGTGGTGAAAGAAGAGAAACACAGGGACCAAGGCTTTACAAACTAAATATCCTTTGTGAACTCGTCATTTTTCTCTGAAAGCTTAATAAATGAGAAAAAACTATTTGATCAAATATTTAGGGTGAGTAAATGAGTTAGTTTAGTTTTACGCCACACTCAGCAATATTTAGATGTTACACTACAAATTTCTATATCATGGCGAATGAACATGCATTCTACATTATTTACGAATAAGGTTATATTAAGTATTTTATTTAAGCCTTTCAAAACACTAACATTCTGTTGCCATAGAATTTGAATACGAGCTGTTTACCTGCGTGGTATTTCCATTGTATGACACAATGTGTGCACGTAACTTCCGCCGGAAGTCGGACGATCAGTTCGTATTTCCCATGATGCTCGCGTTGCTCACCCTCCACTGGATACCGCGTCCCCACCCCGTTTACTATCTCTAGGGGGTGCTGATCGAGACACTCCTGTGTAACTGGCAAAGTGGAGTCTGTTACCGGGCATAGTCGTAGTTCAAAGTAACCCCATCGTGGAGCAAACATTTCGACGACCATTTTGACGTCACTTCCGCTTGTGTAATGCCGTGTTATTATTATTTCTTTGGCGAACCTTCCGCCAGCCTCGTTGTCACGTTGCGAGTCCCAGGGATCACCACACACACCACACTTCCCGTCATTTACCTCATGCTGCCTCTGAAGCACAAATTGGATATAAATAGGCGTATGTCTCATTCAGGGGAAGTCGTGACATTCTTGAACAAACCCAAAGGCAATTCGGGTTACCTTTTGCAGTAATATATTTTAGTCTAGTATTTGTAGGCTTTCTGTAATGCCATCAACAGTTCTGCCTTGCCATGTGTAGAGGAAGTGAGTGAGTGAGTGAGTGAGTGAGTGAGTTTAGTTTTACGCCGCACTCAGCAATATTACAGCTATATGGCGACGGTCTGTAAATAATCGAGTCTGGACCAGACAATCCAGTGATCAACAACATGAGCATCGATCTGCGCAATTGGGAACCGATGACATGTGTCAACCAAGTCAGCTAGTCTGACCACCCGATCCCGTTAGTCGCCTCTTACGACAAGCTGAGTCGCCTTTTATGGCAAGCATGGGTTGCTGAAGGCCTATTCTACCCCGGGACCTTCACGGGTCTGTAGAGGAAGTATTCAGGAGAATCTAGTCTGTATGCAGAAGAAAACACAGGGGCTTGTATTGCTGAAAATAATACGTCCTGAGTCCAACAAGCGGACACTGATATCCATATACATATAAAGGAGGATATATCCTCCTTTATATGTATATGGATATACATCAAGCGGACAAACGGACACTGATATCCATATACATATATCAGCCCTGAGAGAGTATTCCTTTTACAGAAACGAATGTTGGGGGATTCGGATCCCCAATTAAATATTTGATGTTTTCTCAACCAAATCAAAAGCAAAATGGTAATTTCGTAAAACTAACATCACTTCGGGATTCCTTCCAAATAGAGTGCACACCACGTGATAACCGACAAGAGACCCAACAACAAGACAGCCCTTCCGTATTCGAAGTGAGTGTGTTAAAAATGTATCTTCTCTCGACAAAATTGCTGCTATACGGGAACACGACGAGAACACATTTGATTTAATAAAACCTGTCAACAAATGACAGGAAAAAGATAAATATCCCAGTTTAATTCAAAACATGTCATGTCAATGTGAAAATGAAAACAATTTCATCTGAGCATTAAGGATAAATGAAAACTACAGACTCGTGGCAACCAGAACACAACAGCCTTAATGTGGAGCACCTGAGTGAGTGAGTGAGTTTAGATTAACGCCACACCAGGCAACATTCCATCTATATGGTGGCGATCTGTAAAGAATTGAGTCTGGACCAGACAATCCAACCTGCACATTTGGGAACCAAGGGTATGTGTTAGCCAGGTGAGTGAGCCTGACCACCCGTTTCTTTAGTCGCCACTAAGGTCAAGCATGGGTTACTGACATTCAATATTCAGTGTGCTGAGTACGATGAAAAAATATACTCACTCACTCACTCACTCACTCACTCACTCACTCACTATAACTAAATCAAGAATGCATTTTAGTAGGAACAGCGAAATCTTAGTATAGTTGTACTTACATAAAAACCCCCACAGTTCAGGGTGTGGTCGTTATAGTTGATGGGCGCGTTATAGCCCTTCCTCCACAGAGTGGATCTCATAGGGGGGTCGTCCAGTAGACCGTTGCCAAGGGACACGTCTGGTAGACATGCTAACAGGAGTGTCACGAGCATTACTCGGTGCATATCCACATATATCTTCTTAGAATAAATTCCGTCAAAAACACTGGAGGTATCGTGTGACGCCGAGTTTTAAAAAAATATTTCTATTTTGAAATATTTAAACATGAGAAAGTCAAAAGGTCTGTGCACTGTTTCAGTGTAAATGTTAAGGGGGGTTACCGGCCCAGGTGGTCGCAAGCCATTTATACCTGTGAAGGTACGAGAGTGACGACGTCATCAGCTAGCGATCGATCAAATTGGACAGCTCTCCTCAATTCTGATGCAATTCACGCGCGCACCCGTGCACAAATTACTTTGTGTGATAAGCAGTGACATAGGCACGACAGCGCGTGGGCATAGGAAGGTGTATATTTCCGATAATGATCAATCATTTACTCACTGGACAATCCAGACCTGATATAATTATTTTTTAAACTAAAACAAGGAAGGAAGTAGTTGTTATCACTCATGAAGATCATTTGGTTCTGGTAACCCGAAGCAAATATACTTTGCTCAAAATAAAATGTAATTCGTAAAATGATAAATACCTAGAGTTGATTTCGTTCAAAAACGTATTACAAAAATAAACCAAAGTCTGAATGTTTCAATATGTTAGCTAAGTAGTATGTATGTATGTATGTATGTATGTATGTATGTATGTATGTATGTATGTATGTATATATGTATGTATGTAGGTAGGTAGGTAGGTAGGTAGGTAGGTAGGTAGGTAGGTAGGTAGGTACGTAGGTACGTAGGTTGGTACGTACGTACGTACGTGTGTGTGTATGTATGTATGTATGTATCTGTCTATCTATCTGTCTATCTGTCTATCTATGGTTACATCGAAGAACGCATTCAGATGAACTGCATAAGGATCATGCGTCAAATTTCTGAGGAACGCACAAATATCGTGCATGTGAACGTGCAACTATCGTGCATGTGAACAGCTGCAGTATGGTGTAAAATTTTGTTAAGAATTCACAATTTTTCATCATTTGTTGAATTCATGATAATAATATTTTCAATGTTGCGAATTTCATTTTCCATACATCGGTTCATATGTAAACAGTTCCTTTAAACGGTGTGCAATATTTTGCAAAATCTTGTTCATAACAGTTGGCTGAAGTAAGAGGCTACATAAAATAATGCACTTGTGATTCTAAACTGTTGATGGGAATAATTTTGATATTTTATCAGCAGAAATCTGCATATTATTAAATGTGACGTGCTGATGGTAAAAATACATGTCATCAACTGACATACGAATAGATGAAAACATAAAGCCACGTTCATGTAACCTGTAAAGTAACGTACGATTAGTGTACATTTGACATTATATCGGCAAACATGCATGTCATGATGGTATAAATACATTTATCAACTGATCTTCCCGTAAAGTGAACACTACGATTGGTTTATCAAAGGCCTACATGTGATTAGAAAAGAAAGGTAAGACCGGTTTACATGTAATGTTTTATCAACTGGTGAGCAAAAGGTGACTGGTTCAATGAATCTTTCCACTGTTCGAATGTGAATGATGCAACAGAAACAACAGATATACATGGTCAAGGAAACGTGTTCAAAGGCTTGACTACTTGGTGTTACATCCCTTACATAAGGTTTTTACCTGAATACATAAATGGTACCCGAATAACGGTAGTTCCTAATGACACCAAGGAAACCCCCGCTGCTTACAGAGAATGAGTGTTTAGTCTAACGCCGCTCAGCAATTTTTTAGCTATATTCCACCTATATGACGGCGGCCTGTAGATAATCAAGCCTGGACCAGACAACCAGACAGGGATCAACAGCATGAGCATCGATATACACAACTGGGATACGATGACATATGTCTACCAAGTCAGCGAGTCTGACCACCAGATCCCGTTGGTAGCCTCTTACGACAAGCATGGGTTACTGAAGATCAGTTATAATTCGGATCTTCACGGTCCTCGCTGCTTACTATAATGGAGCGACGTAAAACTGAATTGTCGGTCAACTTACATCTATGTGCATGACATCTGGATGTACACATTTTGTTCACCATTCAGTGATCTGTGGTTTATAGTAAGCAGTTGTTAGACTATAATTAATAATCAAATATTTATCTTTCACTAATTACGAACATCTATGTGTTATGATATAAAATAAAAACAAAACAAAATACTTTTGCTTATAAAAACGTATCCACCTTACACAGATATATTTTACAGACAAACAATTTAACATGTATTCCGTGGTGAAATTTACAGCTGTACATCCACTAAATGTAAGACTTAGTGCTCGATTAACACCTGTCTTCATGTAAAATCTGACTTGTACAAGTGGTAGCCCAATGATTCGAAAACCCGTGTTCGATTCCCCAGATGGGTACAAAGTGTGAAGCCTCTTCTGGTGTTCCCCACCTTTATATTGCTGGAATATTGCTAAAAGCGGCATCAAACTAAACTCATTTACGCACATGTGCAAAGAGAAACCGCTCCCAGCTAGAGCATTGAACTCACGTAAACTGTCCCCGGGTTATAAAAGAAGTCACGGTACTACTGTCACCTACCAGTAGCATTTTCATTTATCCACCATCTAAGATTGTCGAAAAGGTATGACATTTCTCTTCTGTCTCTGAATAGACTTGGAAAGGTTAAATATGGTTTGAATTTAAATTCGGGAACTTGAGCGGCTAAACAAGCAATTTATGTTTGCATAAATACCGCCCCATCTCCATAATTCCAAAATCGTGACGATAGTAATTGACACCTCATGTGTTCATAGGTAAATATGGTATGCTTTAATAAGTAAATAAAGCAAAGATGCAATTAACACTATGATGATAAGTGCTGCAATGAAAACAATTAAACATACAGGCTTACAGGCATGCAAGAGTTCTAGCATTTTAGATTTTTAAGTCATAATATTACAAAGCAGATTTACAAATCAGTTGCTCTTTGTTTGTTTGTTTGTTTGTTTGTTTGTTGAAAGGGGTTGAGCACAACTTACACGCCCGCTCATCAGAAACATTAGCAATAATGGATGGACGTAATGAATAAACATGATGATATTAAGACATATTAATCAATAACTGAAGCACTTACTTCGCACAGTGTATATATCACATTTTTGTTATGAAGTGATGAACACATTTCAAAATATCAATTTCAAACTTATCATAAAAACTTGATAATACATAGGCTAGTTTCTGGATCATATCCGGCTGTAAAGGAAGGCATTTCTTCTGATTACACCATATCAACACAAGTAAAGAAATAATTATATGAATTCTCGTTATATCACATTATTTTGTTCATTGATAAAGGATTAAAATCAGACAGACAACGTGCAATTTCTAACCTCGAGAGGCAGCGAATTCCAAAGGTAGTGTCTGTAATGATTGTGTACCTTGTTGATCGACACCAAATGCTTTTCAAATTAGTGTCATATCACAAGGGATAAAGACTATTTTGCTCTGTTAATTGGTGTACCAGATAGCAGAGATTGCAGACTGTGGTTATGAACGATGACATATTTTATAAATATATAAATACATATTTTACCAATTTACAGTAGTTTCGCCGTTTACTCAACGAAGTGAATGACGTTTGGTGATAAATGTTTTCATGGCTTGTCCCACGGAGATCGCCACGTATAGTTCAATGGTCAGCTAGATGTAGTTGGTTTCTAACGTAAGGGTTTACTGATATGTACAGTTGTTCCAAATACGATAGCAGTAATGAAAACAGGGAGGAAGAAAGGATTTGTACAAGGAATCTATAGTGTTTTCCTGGACACTCGATGTTTGAAACTTTTAAGACTTGCCGTTCATGGGACTAACGGTTTCAATAATGTTGTGAATATGTGCGTCCCGTGAACAGTCATTTTGCAGTGTTATTTTTTCTTTCTTTTTTGTTCATTTTGTTTTGTTTTGTTTTTGTCTTTTTATTTCGTCTTTTTTTCTTTTTTTTCTTTTTTTTTTGGGGGGGGTGTTTTTTTGTTTTTGGGGTTTTTTTTGTTGTTCAGTGCCTTCAGCTATTTTCCATGTATACGACGGTGGTGTTAAAAATAATGGCATGCGGACCTGACAATCCGGTGATCAACATCATCAGTATCGATCTACGCTACTTGGACATGATGACATTTGTCAACCAAATCAGCGAGGCTGTCCATCCGATCCTTACTATCAGATGCTGAAGACAAATTCTTACCCAAATCTTCACGTGTAGCCTTCTTTGTGTCAGGAGAATTTGAACTCCAATGTGAAACAAAAAACTTATTGGATTTTCAGGTTAAAGTACATGACATAATATATCGTGCAAGGTATACAGCCATCTTAGATAAGGGCAAACTATATTTACGCATGATGTGGAGCTATCTTAGATTTACGACAATCCATAACTGAGGGCTGCCATAGTTACGAAAATACACTACGCCAATAACCTTACGATGTCTTAACGATACTTATAGGACTAAGGGACAGTTGATAATTTATGGCTCCATTTACATGGAGTTGCATTGCAACGTGACTGACACCCTTCACCAAAGTTACCAAATGACCAAGTAGTCGATCACATTTTCTCATAATCGAACGCGAACCATTTTCAAACGGCTTTACCGTTTGAAAAGTCATGACTAAATATTTCTCGAAGACTCTGGGAAGTTTATGTTCATGATATATTACTAATAGTCATCACTTTAAAGAAGCAAGTTCCATCATTTACAGATTCAATTTATGCAGTTTCTACATAAAATACAAAACATCAGAGGCCCAAATCAAAGTTTTCTTTATTCTTTATATTTATCTGTAATAACAACCTGCAGAGGAAAATCTACAGTCCCTTTGATGATTGGTCCCTTGTATTGAACAAATTACCAATTGTAAGATTTCAATAGATTACCAGCAATAATACGCGGTATATTCACCAATGTTCAAGCAGCTCCAACCTATAGTGCTTACGCTCCAACGTATAGTGTTTACTCTCGGTAGCTTTTGAGGTGCAGATCATCACGAACATGTCCAATCTACCACGATTCCTTGTTTCATGCAACTCTTGCTCAAACTCTTGATTTCAGTAAGGTTACAACACTCACGTACTTAGTATATGTGAAATCATCACTGACAAATGTAATGTGAGATTCAGTTCAGTGTTGTGTTTTTTTCCTGCTTGTTCTCAGGTCAACATCCTTGTAAGATCCATGATACCAACTGACGCGCCTTTGCATGTATTTGTGACCCGTAAAAATCCGGGGTAGAATAGGCCTTCAGCAATCCATGTTTGCCACAAAAGGCGACTATGCCTGTCATAAGAGGCGACTAACGGGATCGGGTGGTCATGCTTGCTGACTTGGATTACACATATCATCGGTTCCCAGTAGCGCAGATCAATGCTCATGCTGTTGATCACTGGATTGTCTGGTCCAGACTCGATTATTTACAGACCGCCGCCATATAGCTGGAATATTGCTGAGTGCGGCGTAAAACGAAACTCACTCATTCATGTATCTGTAACGATCACACAGCAGGACACATTACCACCCGTTATAGTTTAATAGTACATGCTTATGATTTTAACCGTCTCCCCTTTACTGAAAGGGGCAATGATATAGTCCGATGGTAAATGCGTTCGGTCGTCACACAGATTATCCGGGTTCGAATCCCCACAATGTATGAAGCCCAATTCAGTTGTTTTCGCCGTGATGTTGCCGGAATATTGCTAAAAGCGGCTAAAGCCATACACACTACTTGAGGCAGATAGCTTGCATGTGCTTCTTTCAAACTTGCTTTCATTGGATATACATGCATGTAGGTACAAGGATGTGTGAGATTCTTTCAGCTCTAATCGCCAGGTTTCCATCTCTTCTATTTCAATAGCAATCGAGTTTTGTAAATGACTGAATAGTGCTGAATACCACAGTTAAACACAATCCAGCAATATTTGAATCAGGAAGGTCGTACATCAGCTGGGTATCAGGTGGATATCAATATGAATTGAAAACAAACTTTTTAAAATAAATAATAGTTTAATCTGCGATCAGTTATACTTACTTAAACATGAATACATAATGAATTTTTCATGTCTGGGATTCATTTATTTATCATACACATTTATAACAACCATTAATGTTAAAATGTAAAGGTATCTTTGTAGGAGAGACCGCCATATAGGCGGAATATTGCTGAGTGCGGCGTAAACCTCAACTCAATCGTAGGAGAGAGAAATACAATGACAGCTACACTCTTCTGTGCTTGTTGCCCATCGAAGAGGGGTTGTCTCCCTTTAGCATCCGCGTCGTCACACAGGATGCTACTGGTGGGTAGGTGGTGGGGTGGGGTTGGGAAGCGGAGTGGTCCTTTGTTGAAATTGTTGCCCCACAATGTGCTTGGTTGTTCCATGATTTTTCACATTTCTCACAGTGACCGAATCCTCATTTATTGCATAGATATCCCATTTGTAATGTTCAACAGCGTTAATTCAATATTCAAAAGTCTGTTCCAATTGATATTTTACTGTTAAAATGCTCAGTAACACTAACAAAGCAGCAAACATCATTATCATCATATTTCACGAATGTTTATGGAAGTGAGCATGTGAGTGAGTGAGTGAGTGAACAGATTCGAGTCCGCCACACTACTAATCTCATAGTTAGTGGCATGTAGTCTTTGCATTTGTCTCGACCATTAATGACTTCTATCACTGTGGCTTCTAATGCATAATTTGAATCCCAGCACAATCTCTGCGGGGGACACCAGAAATGGGTTTCACACATTGTACACATGTAGGGAATCGAACCCAGGTATTCGGCATGACAAACACTTTAACCACAAGGCTATCCCACCATCCCAGGTGATCCCAAGAGTCAAAGCAACCAGGGTGGATATGGTTCAACCCGTCATAATCAAGATTCGAACCCAGAATTGACTTTCTTTTAAACCAAATGCATGAAGTTCACCACAAAGTCTTGGGAGCTTACAAGTCCCGAGTCACGTTCTGTATAAACACCTAGTCGAAATATTGATTATTCACAATATTTCCACCTTATCTGTATTAAACATAACTGCACCAATACTACATAACTTGTATCGTTTAGTCTGCTGCCTCAGCAACAGAATCTTGTTTACATTTCTCCTGGTGTTTCGTCAAAGAGGCCTTGACCTTGTACTCTTTTCCACAGGGACACTGGAACCGGAAGCCGCGGTGCTCCTTGTTGAAGTGATCCTTGGTGCCGTTCCTGCTCCTGAATGCATGTTCACACATTGGGCAGCGGTACAGTCTGTAACGGAACACAGAACTATTACTGTAGTTCGAATTAAGATAGTCATCGAGTGACACTTAAAGGCTAGAGGACCCAAAATAATACATGACTAAATACACCACTGTTGCAGAACAGTTTAAGTTAGAGATAGTCATTGAGACACACTCAAAGCCTTGAGGACCTTAAATAACGCGTGACTAAATACATCACGTGACTGAACAGACTTCTATAAATTGCAGAACAGTCTAAATTAGAAATAGTCATTGAGACCCACAAAAAGGCTGGGGGACCCTAGTAACGCGTGACTGAATGGCCTACTTTTGCAGAACAAACTATAATTAAAATCTTGACACATTTCACTATTGTTAGGGAGGAGTGCAGAGAAAGGGACAGCCAGGTGTGCGAGAGGACTGAGACGGCATAGCACACGTTAACGAATAAATAGCTGTATCTTGAACACCTGTGTTTGCAGGTAACAGCGATAGTTTCATAACATAAAAACTTGTTGGAGTGTATCTGATGTGTGTGGAAAATATGACATATCACCGACCTGATCTGATCAGCCATTGATTCTTGTGATGCTGGAGTGTTATAGTTCTATATCTTCTTTCCTTCTTGTTGATCTTGGTATTTGACAAAACTGAAAATGCTCTGTGATAGTTTTAAACTTTATGTTTTTGAAGGGTGTGTGACAGTCTCAGTTAACAATGTGTTATTGTACACGCCATTCCCCACATGCAATAAGATATCTGCATTAATTACTAACGTATGAAAGTGTCTCAAAGTGTAATAACATGTCATGTGTACAAGTATCACACCTGCCGGTCTATGTAATTACATAATGTGACAGAGACAGAACCCAGGTTCAATCAGTGTATTATGTCTATGGCGTATAGCCTGATACGTGTTAAGTTCAAATTGCACGTGGTCAATGATAGTAGTTGTGTATTGCATACTGCCATTAGCAGACAGACAGGCAGACACACAGGTGCAGACACCGAGTTCTGTCAGTGATAAACACAGCTTATAACAATCAGCATATTTTTTCTATGTTTCCATAGCCATGTATTAAAAGATTTCAGTGTTCAAGCCGAGCAGTTTTAAGCAAAACAAATTAGTCATTCTAATGCTACACTTTCTTGAAAACCTGGTTTGCAAATCTTCATGTATGGGACCAGTGTATATTTCTCACTGCAGACCCAAGATGCTTGTAATCACAAGAAACATCATGTTCTCGACCGTAGCGATAATCTTTAAACGCATCACTTGCTGTGTTTGTTGAGTCTCCATCCCGGTTCAAGCCTCGATAACCTAATCACTGCGCAGCGCGGCACTGCTGGTGAAACAACTTTTTCCCCACGCGCTAGGGGGAAGTAAGTTTGAACTGCGATTTCGCGGGCTTTTTTTCATTGCGGTATACTTCAACTAATAAGTTAAATTTACATTTTTGATAATTTGTTTCTGTAAGTTCATACCGGAAGGTTTCTGAATCTGCAAAGTTGTGTTTTGCGTTGCATGTGACCTTAAAGAAAGTAAGCGAGTGATCTATCCCTGTTGTAGATAGACTGAGACAACAAGTTTCGTGTCCGTCGTGTCGACTTTGCTGAAACGCCACCAGAGATGAGCTGCTTAATCATTAAACCCGCAATCTCGCACAACGACAAACGTGAAGTTTACAGTTTACTTACTTTCCCTGGAAGTAGATAATTTCCTGAAAAGAAAAAAAAACGACAGTAAGATCGTGTCTGTGGTGAGTGAAACACATCTATTGCCTAATCCTAAGAATGTGTATCAATTTTTACGCCGTTTTAGTAAGCTTCAAGGAATGTTAATTGAGCATCAATAAGGATTAGATTAACATGGAATAAAGTGAAAGGAGTTCTGCCGATAAAATGTGAAAATATCTCAATACTATACATTTCCTGTAAAACTGGTCGACTTTTGACAGTTGGTATTTCATATTAAATGTGTTGAAAGAGGTAAGGTCACATGAGGTGGATTGTATGTAACGGTATACTCCGATTTTAGCAATATGTCATCTGGTTGCGCTTGAGGCGGCCATGTGACCGTCGACACATTGACTCCAACCCAGATTCGACCAAAAGTCATATTGACTTGAGAGCACTATGACCTCGAGCTATGACGTCCTTCTAATGTGTACATGCAACTTTATTGTTGACATGACGTTACTGGTTTGAAGAGAAAATAGAATGACTTTTCTTGACTAAATGGACATGTTTTGGTTTTTGGAAGCCTTTTTTCGGTAATAATAAAACTTTGTCCTCGGTCAGTATTACTTTTCGAGGGTCCATTAAACAGGTATTGATTTCATCGTAGTCTATATTTGTATACCATAACACATACTATATCCTTGTCCTCGAGATCCATCCATCCAATGGTCGCTGTCTCGTCATCACTCTTGGGTTTCTTGTGTCCATCGTTCTGGAAATGTATAATGGTTCCGAGATTACTGACAGACAGTATATTCCGCCT
Source organism: Haliotis asinina (assembly GCF_037392515.1). NCBI lineage: Eukaryota > Metazoa > Mollusca > Gastropoda > Lepetellida > Haliotidae > Haliotis > Haliotis asinina. The sequence continues at coordinate 34,280,052 of NC_090295.1, forward strand.
CTGGCAGGGGATACCAGAAAATCTTGTTTCACACAATGTAACCTATACTGAGACCCGACATTCGGCGATGTGAGCAAACTAAGTATAGGCCACCCAAACGCTGGATTATTCATATATCGATATATCATGATATATTGTTGAAGAGTGAGTGAGTGAGTGAGTGAGTTTACGCCGCACTCAGCAATATTCAAGCTATAAGGCGGCGGTCTGTAAATAATCGAGTCTGGACCAGTCAATCCAGTGATCAACAACATGAGCATTGATCTGCGCAATTTGGAATCGATGACATGTGTCATCCAAGTCAGCAAGTATGACCACCCGATCCCGTTAGTCGCCTCTTACGACAAGCACAGTCGCCTCTTATGGCAAGCATGGGTTGCTGAAGGCCTATTCTACCCCGGGACCTTCACGGGTCTATCATATATTAGGGATTGAATGCATGTCTTATGCCACAGACAGCAACATAATACCCTTGTTACTGCATTCTGAAAATGCCCATGCATTGGGCAGATCACCAGTTACTAAAGGCATGCCCTCATATCATCATGGAACTGACTTGCAATGAGTGAAGTCGCAAAACATGACTGTCTTAATTGTTTTAGTCTACGCCGTTCATCACCACTCGCCCCTTTCCATAACCTCCGGATTAATACGAGTTGGTAACGAATGACGCTTACGACACACGTAAAGGAGGGCCGAGTTTTCTGGAAACTCCGATTTAATGTCAGCTTACGTCAGTGTTTTGCTACATGTATTTTTCACACGTCTGTTGAGAGTCAGTGCCTGATCACACTGTGGTAGGCTATGATACTTGTATTCTACAATGTGAGACAAGACGATGGTATTTTACAATGTCAGAAGACAATGCTATTCTATTATGGCAGACAAAGCATATTTAAGACACCTTTCTACAATGTCTGTCAAGTAAATGGTAGAATTCAATGTCAGACAAAAGTATAGTATTCTGCAATGTCAAACACGACATTGGTATGTCAGACAAGACTAGTTTATTATATAATGTTGGATACGGCATTCTGCAACAGACCAGACAACGGGAGACTAATATGTCAGATAAAACCATGACAATCTACAACAGACAAAACCATGGCAATCTACAACAGACAAGACAATGCCCTGACTGGTTAATACGTCACAACGTCACTCCAATCCTTCCAAACAAATTCGCATGTATTAAGAAAGACTGTCCAACCACAGGCGTTTTCATTTTGCCGTACAAAAAATAATTTAAACCATTTTAAACTTCCATGACGAAATTGATTCAGGACAAAACATGCATACCCATACATCATGCACATGAAAATAGACCATGAAATGCACACAGCAAGCCTAAAGGTGGAGCGTTTATTTTTCAAAGACGAAAAACGAGAAACTGACAACTTTTTAATTGCTCTCAGGATGCCGACTATTACATACCCCGACAATCAATAATTCTATGGGTATTGATCGTCCCTATTTTAGTATTAGAATACCTAATGGAATTCTATGAAAGAATATTGAAATCTTACTAGATAGAAGCCCCTTAAAGGTGTTTGTGTTAATGCATTGTCCAGTCAAATCGAACAAAGTCGTAACGCAGTCTTGGAACGAATGTGAGTTCGTATTATCGTACGAATAAAAGTGTCCAACTTCACTACAGATTTAGCTCCATGGGTTCCTTAAAACTTACAACTTTACTGTACGTTAAGAAATCGCTAGTGTGTATCCTTTTAATCTTTCATTCTTTTGTTAGTTTCGCTGAAAACGTGTTCAACGAGGTTGCCACAACTCTTAGGTATGTGCAGTAACCCATCTTCGTATATTGTTTAGTCTTTGACGCCTCTAGCAATATCCACCACTATCACACTGCCGCAAATGTGAGGAATCGAACCTGGGTCTACGATGTGACGTGCGAACGCTTTACCCTCTCGCCTACCCCACCGCCCCGAATAACTTGGATACAGGCGATCTGGATTGTCCTCCCACTTTAAGCTGTCATAACGTTATATTACTGGAATATTGTCCAAGTTGGTGTTAAAAACCCAAATCATTCACTCACTATAGGATCCAAGTTTTCTCCAGTCACTTACATGACAAGCTCTTATTTAATTGGAACATAGTTCAAAACGATGTTAAACCCAAATCACTCACTTATGATTTTAGTAACAAAGACTGTATGTGCTTAAGTGTCCAATCAATACTGAAAATTATTTTCCTTCTACATCAAGCCTTTGAAGATCCCAAATGTGTTCAGACCATTTTAATAACGTTGTCGTACGAACTGAATTCCTCATTCAAACTTTATTGAATCTCTAGGACAATCAATAAACGTTTACTCAAAATTCTTTTGAAGAAATCAAAAGATTTATTCATAAGTGTTCAGTTGGAGGTCACGATTTTATGTAAATCGAAACTAATGGATTGTATCAATTGTGTGTAAGGTGTGTAGCGATATAAAGACATGTTTGGTTGGGGATTTTTTATGCGAAATGTGTGTGGTGGGGCAGGAAGTCTTTTCATGTTACATGTATTTGTTATTATAGGCATATGCTCGTAACTACTACGTTCTCAAAGCGCTAGAATTCTTCCCTCGATCACTGGGTGTCAGTCTCAACAGCACATCGTACTATCACTCTCAACTTCCTGGGGATCATCCTACTCTTGCAGTCACTAGGTGCACCCAGTGAATGTGACTTTTCCCATCCTTACGAGCTACCCATTCACAGCTGGGTGGACTGGGACACATAGTCACAGTACTTTGTCTATGTCTGCTGCACGGTGCTGTACCCGGAAACTCGGAAACTAGGTGTTTGTACCTATCCATCTGGTCATTTACCAACGGATTCATGGGTTCTTTTACTCGCATAGAGTTGTATACTGTACACCCGAAGGTAGCCTAGTGATTAAAGCGCTCGCTCGTCAAGCCGACGACCCGTGTTCGATTCCACACATGGATACAATGTGTGAAGAACATTTCTCGTGTCCCCCACCGTGGGATTGCTGAAATACTGGGTGAGAATTCATCCCGCACCCCTATTCCAAATAAGGTTTATAAATTGATACATACTGGAAATATTAAAAAAGCCTAACACAATAATTCCTAGAAGACTCACAAAATATCTAAGAGTCCCCAAATTAAGTTCAATATATAGGGTTGAACCACGCAGTGTTACCTCTGTTTATCTGCGGAAGAAATATAATGGGGGAACGAAAGGAAAGCGACGTAAAACTATACTCTTTCGCGAAGGAAAAAGAAGGAATTTTAGGACTGAATCTTTGAATTTGGAAGTGACACACATAAACAAGTCTGGGTGTCAATATCACAACATATAGTATACAAAGTTTCGCAGTATCCGGATGGGTGATATGGGAAAATGAGCATAGACTCTATTGTGTTCCTCGTGAAGAAGCTGAATTCCATCATTATTCACTCTCACGTTTGTTTTCTACTTCGCTAAAAACATTAGACAGCCATGAGTAAACAACTTAACTAAATTAAATTCAAACTTACTGAATGTGCCTTGTTCATCATTCCATCAATATCGTGAAGATGTAGAGGAGTTTCCACTGGGGAATTTAATTGATGTACCATCGAGTAAAAAACTCCACGATCGCAAAGGACACCTGAATGGCCTTTCACTTCAGCCAATGCTCTCCACAATGGACCTCAGTCACAATGACACAAGCACGAGCGCTTGTCCCCCTAGGAAATACCCCTTTGTTAGGTAACAGTTGTTACGTAAGTCCAGGAAACAATGACAATTCCCTGTGTGCATGATATTCTGTCGGGCTTTCAGCGACTCTCAGTCCGTGACACAGTCTTTACTCACAGCAACGCTTAAGACACATTTGTAGTTATTTGACGCAGTTACTAAATTAGTTATATGCGAATGCTTTGGAGAAGATTACATGTGTGTTGTTTACCATTGCTTTATGGGTGCGGTAGGGTAGCTTAATGGTCAAGGCGTTCGCTTGTCACGCCCAAGACCCGGGTTCGTTTTGCCATAGTTTCAAATTGTGAAGGTGTTTGTTTTTTTTCTGGTGTCACTCACCGTGATATTGCTGGAATATTGCTTAAAGCGATGTAAAACTGAACTCACTCACTCATTCTCTTCATTCACAAACCAAGTACAAATGTACGCATTATAGAGAGGGCGTTTGCAAGGCTTATATATGTGACGTCATAGCCCGGGTAAATCATTCTCACCTGCGGAGAGGGCCATGGAGGTTGTGAGTGAGTTTAGTTTTACGCCACACTCAGCAATATTCCAGCTATGTGACTGCGGTCTGTAAATAATCGAGTCTGGACCAGACAATCCAGTGATCAATGGAGGATGTGTCAAATGTATACGTAGCCATGTGGTTAAAGAGTTCTCTCATTACGCTCATGTACAATGTGTGAACCCCACGTGATACTAGTATGTATTTCCTCTAATAAGCGCCCCCGGTGCTTATTTTTTCAAAGAACCTCCAGACCCGGCGCTTATTAGAGGCCCGGCTCTTATAAAAATACCGACCATAACTGGAGAATACTGATTGACCCGTGCCATGTAGATGAAAGGAAGCTATTTTTAAGGGACCATTCCTTAATGTATCTATTTTCAGGCCAAGGGAGAATACATTTGCAAGAATGCCCGGCGCTTATTTCTTAAAGCACTGCTTTATCCCCGGCACTTATTAGAATTGCCGCTTAATAGACACCCGGCGCTCTTAAAGACCAGGTGCTTATTAAAGAGCCAGCGCTTAACAGAGGAATAGCTACAATATTGCTAAAATCATCCTCACACGCCCATTCACTCTCCCGATGTCATTGCATAATCTTGTCCAGAACATTTATTTATCAGAGCTATAATATACCTGGAATATCACACCACTCTTTATTTTATATTTTTACTGTTTTTGTTTGTTTGATATCATACTGATAACATTCCATTTTCATCGCCTTTATCCAAGTAGAATAACTTCAAAGCGTTTATTACACATGCTCTCTATTCCATAGGGATAATACGACCTGAGCTGAGGTGTTGGAGAATTAGTGAAATCACTATCTTATTCTACCTGGTATCCATCCACTGCTGTCTGAACAGATACACGTTTCGGACAAATTCTTCAGCTTGGAACATTACTGTCCGAAGATACCCTACCAGAAGCCAAACTGTCGAACATGGCCTCCCACCCGCCTTGAGTAATATTTCAGTTGTCACAACCTGTTATCTTTATGTTGGAGAAATTCCAAAGTGATGAATGTGTATGGTGCTGAGATTCCAACCTGTCATCATAGGATGTGACAGAGACGCAGCCCTGCTCAGCAAAATGACAGTCACCGTGTTCCATCATTGTAATGAATAGAAGCACAAAGGATTTGTCTTGCTCCTAAAATACATTTGATTGGCTAAATGCACCGACATTTAAAATATGTGAAATGATAATTATTTCCAACTCAATAATGAAAAGTTCGCACTGAGTTCAAGAAAAGGAGCTCCAACTGCCATTGCGAGAACTTCTTTTTTAAAACCATTGACGGTTACCAAAGAAGACTGAAATAGAGTATACGTTTGTTTGCCCATGCGTAGACTAATTGATTTTCTACATCGAAAATGACAACACATCTGTTTGAGACATATTCATTCTGTTGCGTTGTCGAATTTTTCGCGCATTTTAAGTGTTTTTTCACACATCTTAGAACGACATAATTTGACCTTGAAAATTGTCGCTATGTTGCACTGTAGCCCTTTGGATGTATAGAATCATATAATTTAGAACGAGTAGATGCAGCAGAAGAACAATGCGACAAATGGCCAAAATGTCCCGTAGTGCCATGGTCGCGCTTTGGATAATTTTGCTTCTTTTTGTTTAGACTACAATAACGCGACAACGCGAGAATGTCTCTTCCACGATTCAATAGAATTTAGAACCATTTGACATCAATCTTGGAAAACATTTGCTAAGACACGACTGTAAGTCACGCCATGAATGATTTGCTTTATCACATTGAACATCGCTTGATACGGAATTGAGAAACACAAACAGAATAATCATAATCAATATTCCACTGCGTCCACTGAAAGAGAAACCCCTACATCCAGGAAATCCAATTAGTGTTATTTCCTTCCTGTCATTATAACCTATAAGTCGCAAACACCCGCGTAACACCAAACCCTATTCATCAACTCCAGATCGCCGTCCAAACTGAAGGAAAGGTATTATCCCAAGTATCCCCGCCAATGTTTACGTCTTTCGGTCTGTGGTAATCATTACACTTACAAACTTTATATATATTTCACACTGTGTGCCCACTTTGGGAATAGAATGTGGGAACTGACACAACGTGCCAAGACAATGCCGTATTTCCTCCAATGAGCGCCGGAAGTAAAGCAATCGCTAACAATTACGGTAACGGCACCAAGTAAGCACCAAAGTGCCGGACCTCTAATAAGCTCCGGGTCTGGAAGTCCGTTGAAAAAAGTAAGCGCCCAGGTACGTATTAGAGGAAATACGGCACTTGTCTACAAGGCAATTCCTCATAAAGGATAGAACATATGTCTAGACGTACTCGACTAGAAGTGAGACTACACTTGCAGGATAGAAAAGTCCCGGACACTACATGAACGACAGATACCAGTACACACAACTGATAGCATGGGTGAGTTCGGTTCGGGAAAGCTCGCCGTTTGACTGACACTCACTATATTATAGAAACTATAAGTTATGTTAATGAAACGGTAGGAACTGCTGTAGGTATATTTGTAGTAATGCCTGGCTACAGGATCTTAACATTGTTACACTGGTAATCCACGCATGTGCTGCCACCAGCTATTAGTGGGAATGTATTTAACCAGTTCTTTCCGGTCCATTAGCGTGTGTAACACATGTCATTGACACTACAGTCAGTGTTTATTTGCTGTTTACGTAGCAACACTCAAGTCATTTGATGGCGTTCTTTAAATAATCGAGTCTGGACTAGACAATCCAGTGATCAACAGCATGAACCTCGATCTACGCCACTGGGATACGATGACATATGACAACCGAGCCTGACTACCTGGTCGCATTAGTTGCCTCTTACATTGCTGAAAACCAGTTCCAACTCGGATCTACACGGATCTACATTGTCAGTTTCCAATATGTGACGTTTCTTGCAAAATATTGAAAGTTGTACTTCCATATTTACCGCCAGTATAGCAACACCTACATTAACAACACGTATACAGGTGTAAAAAAAATCCTTTATTAAACCAATTTGAGAATGATATATTGTATGTAAACAAACTTTCAACACCGTGTCTTTGAGTGAGAAATTGAGTGAATGAGTTTTGATTTACCCCGCGTTTAGCAATATTCCAGTAATATCACTGTGGGGGACACCAGAAATGAGCTTCACACATTGTACCCATGACGGGAATCAACCGCTGGTCTTGAGCATGACGAGCGAACGCTTTAACCACTAGGCTACCACATTGTCCTACTGTGTCGTTAAAGTTGAAAGTGTCTCACCAAACGCAGTCGGGTGTTATGGCAGATTCAATCAATGGGGTGTACCCGGGATCAATGGTGTATTTGATGGAACTGTTGACAGGAGAGCACCATCCGCACCTATTCACGCACCTTCCTGAAACGACCCTGTTTGATTCCGACCTTGTAATTGCAACGTTTCCAGTAGCAGACATCCACGGTTGGTCTGGATCCACTATAAGTCCGGTCAATGACGTGTTGATGTTAAATGTCCGTCCACTTACTCCGGAGCAGAACTTTGAACAGTCGAAAACCCATCCCATTCTTATTTTATCGCAGCTTGGTTGGTTGACAAATGTCATATCCTTTAACTGGGAGCTAAAACTCTTCATGTGCCATGTTAGCACACCGATTTTGCTGAAGGTGGTACTTCTACAGTCTTTGTATCCATCATATCCATTGTTCCGTTCACAGCTTGTTTTAGAATAATCAACAGAGGCTTCTCCTGGTAGGGTTATGTATGGTTTCGGGGATGAAGACACCGAATGGCAGTAGAGCTTTACGGCTGTGAAGCCAAATGCGTAAGGATACATCCAGTACTCGCCGTCTCCATAAGATGGCTTGCACGTCTTTATGTGGTCACATTGTCGTACGGCATGACAGGTAGAGGGGCTCCACTGACCAGTGTCCAAGCACTCGACCATGTGTCCAACACCTCCCTCCTTGAAAAATATTGGATCGCATTTATAGTTGACGAGTGTTCCATTCGCCCACGGCCCTGTTCCAACATCAATGAGAGTTCCATTTGTGATGCTTGGAGGGTCATTGCATACTTTAATACAAAACATGGTTGACCATGTATGCGTTGATTGACACTTAACTTGACCACTGGCTATGTATCCATGAATACAGGTGTAATTAACTATAGTTCCCACCGCAAACGTTGTAGATGAATCATTGGTAGAAGCATTTACAATCGATGGCGGATCAGTACAACCTTGTTCACAGCTAACTGACGACCAAGTGCCATGTGCTGTACAGTACAGGTGTCCATTTCCAAGATAACCTTCTGGGCAGGTGTAATTCAGAATGGTTCCCGAGGGGAAAGGAGGGTTTGAGTTACTGGAAATTGTGACGTTTGGGATCAATGGTGAAGAACAATCAAGCCCCTGAACGCAGGAATAACTAGACCATGAACCATCAGCCTGACATACAGCTGACCCCATCTTTTCGTATCCCAGTGAACAGGTGAAATCGAGGAACGAGTCCACATCATATGATATTGCGGTGGTTGTAATGACGCCGTTAGTAAGACTTGGTGGATCGCTACACTCAACTTTGCATATGTAAGTTCCATTATCAACGACCTGGCACACAGAGTTGTGTGAGCATGAATGACCCTGACAGGCCCCGGCTACACCTTTTGGCCACTGGTCAATATCAGCATAAACGCTGTTCTGGACATTCACGATGCTTGACGACACGGAACCAGAAGTAAACAATTCATTCAACTCACATTCTGAATTATTCAAGTCAAAGTTGAAGGACTTACAACGGAGTCGTGAAATACATTCCCTGGCACATCCCATAAGTCCTACATTCCTGAAGACTCGAAACGTTGACGACAAAAGCTTTGTGTCAAGTGTCAGTTCCGGAATTTGGGCGAGATCGGTACATTTCTGTCCTGCACCAGCAACAAGTAAGGTAACAAGAAAAACAAACCCGGTAGGAAACATTCCGTACACTTTCCTTGTCCGCTTCTAAATACAAAATACAACCACACCGGTATCCCCACAAAGAATTAGTGCTCTTTGCTTCACGACATGTAGCCATCTAATGATGCTACTTTAGCCTACAAAGACGTAGCACGGTGTCGTTGAAAACACGCTCCACGTTGCCGGAGTTCCCGCATCTGCTTATCGTGTCAACAAACAGCGTCTCAAATAGCTCATTCATGGGACTCTTTCCTTTCATGAACCCTTATACGATATTGGTTGCAATGAAAGCCTCAGCGTGATGGGGGATCAATAAAATCCACGAAGTTGTACTATTTTCTTAGAAAGAACTTTTAAACAATTTGATGCATGGTAACTGTTTCAATTTGTTTAATAATCATTAATCTCTTAGTATGTTGTGTTAAAAGTTTGAAGCTGCATACAAGAACACAAAACAGCGAATCGTCACAATTTCTACCCGGATTTTGTACCTTCAAAATCAGGTGTTGTGGTAAGTGCGTCCGCGCGAAGACCCTAAGATCGAGGGTTCGATTCCCGTTCGCGTCATAACAAAATGCCTTAAAATATGGTACTTGTTGGTTCCTGACTGGCGCTCAGCATCAGTGACAAGGACTGGTCAGCTAAGAGTCAGTATGTGTCTTAGTGGGGTATTCATGCTTACCTACGGCAAGGTATCTCGGTGAACTAGCACTATAAAACCAGTTTAAGTCGGGACTAGTACACGCAGCCACACATACACGCGTGCACGTCATCATATGAGTGAAATAATCATAAATACGACGTTAAACCAAATTTCACCTCGCCTCGCCTCGCCTCGCCTCGCCTCCCCTATCTCCCCTCCCCTCCCCTCCCCTCCCCTCCCCTCACCTCACCTCACCTCACCTCACCTCACCTCACCTCACCTCACCTCACCTCACCTCACCTCACCTCACCTCACCTCACCGATATTATCTCTTGAAATCTACCAAGATATAATTGCTTAATTCATTACAGTCACTGGAATTTCATTGGATATACCTTGATATATCAAGTTAATACCTTAAAATCTCAAGATACCATTTCAAGAAAAAAACATATCAATACCAAATTGCTATAACAGGCTCTGTTTTATAGATCTATTTATCTGACGAGCAATAATTACGCTTGTATTTCAATACAAAACTGTGTACATATATTTGATGCATCCGCTATATTGTTTTGCAGTCTGTGTCTATGATCAATACATGCAGGATGAATAGGCATATGTACTGAATACAGCCGGCAGATCAATGCGCACGTGCATTCTAATCCATACAGTGTTGTTGAAAAAACGATAAAGATTTCAGCAATACAATATAATGCCGATAGTTTGAATTGCTTCCGGTATTATTTCAGATGGTGCTAGCGAAAAAATTTCAAATGGATGAGTGTATGTGGGTGGGTGTGTATGGATATGGATTTTGGTGGGGGTTTTTTGGCGGGGGGGAGGGAGTATTTGGCATAGAATCACAGTGCAAAAAATACCCAGTCTTGGCTATTGTTTCGGTAGATTTATCATGGAGTAAATATGCAAATCTTAAATGTTTATCGACGAATGTCAGGTTAAACTCAAATGCTGTATCTTCATTTGAAACAGGTAATAATACCCTAGTGCGCATGGAATTATATTTGCTCTTCCTGTATTGGAAATGTTGATATTAATTACCTGAAACGTTTGGATGTGTATTTCTTTGTTTAGTTCATCACTCGTAGAGACACGGAGAACTCACGTCTACATGTTTCAGAGTGCCGTGTTTTCTCAAAGCTGTGCCTCTTATCCTGTTGTGGTATTCATGTTAACTGTATACTGATTGTGACCATTTGTCGGATAGATGTTGATTAGAACGCCCGGGGGTAATTTGTTCCGTAATTTTGAAAATTTGAAAGTTTAGTCGTTTTTTTTTTTATAATTTTACGAAGAAATTTTTCCTCACCGCCGATTTGTATGCGTAATTGGTTTTTGACAGCAGGGTCCAATAGATATTTTTATCGACTTAGCAATCCGGTGGTTGATATAATGAGCATCGATCTACCAGTTAGGACACTATCGCAAACATATCTCGAGTGAGCACCATATCTCGTTAAACTCATCGTACAACAAACATACCACATTCGTAATGTATAATTGACCATTTTCATATTTATGTAGCGTTGCGAGTGTCGTGAGGTTATGTCAGAGAATGGTGGTTACGACCTCCGCACAGAAGGACCTGTCTGCAAAGCTATACATTTAAACAATACCATACGTCAAATAAGTTAGGAGCCTGACTACCAGATCCCGTTAGTCGGCTACGACGGGCAAGGGTCACTGAAGATCAATTGTAACCCTGATCTTCACGGGTCCGTGAGCAAGGACACCTGAGCACGTTCAGAGGGTTCGAATACAATTTGGAGAATATAGTTTGATGTGGCAGCCGCTTTGGAATTTTTTTTTCTAGAGAAACATTGAGTTTTGTTTGCCAAAATGTAGTTACCTACATTTCTCTTGAAATGCATTTTTGGACTATAAATCTCTCTTCTTGGCATGTTTATCCTTATAATGGCAAACTGAATTAAAAATATTAAGATCTTTAAACTACTGCAAGTTTTTCGATGTCACATGTGTAATGTTTATTTAGATATTCTGAGTTCAAATACTGTAATACAATCGCATATATATTTCAGTGCAGTTTACAACAAAACAGTATGGCTGTCAACTGCTATAGACAACATCTTTGGGCGTTTCCTTGCTCTTAATCAGGTGAGTGAGTGAGTATGGATTTACGCCGCTTTTAACAACATTCCAGCGATATCACGTCGGTGTACACCAGAAATGGTCTTCACCTATCGCAACCATGTGGGGAATCGAACCCAGGTCTTCGGCGTGAGGACCGAACACTTTCACCACTGCCCTACCGCTGTTTTGCCAGGTGAATGTGTAGTTGTTTCATACTTGTTATTTTACTATTATTTATGCAAGAATATTTGAATATCAATGTTCATAGCAACATTGGTTCTGTATCTGTGTTTACTGACATTGTAAACTATTGGTTACACGTGTATGCCACAGAATTCTGACGCTATTTATCCCCATCTGCTTGGAGCAGATCATAGAATTTTCTTGCCATCGAACACGTTCGATATCCGATAAAGCTGATCACGTTACAAAAAGGAAGTATTCCCCGAGGCGGTCTCACTCTCCTTAATAGTCTCTGGCACACATTCGTGTCTATTTACTGAGAGTGAAAAGAGTAGACAATTAATATTGATCAAGCAGTTTCTTGAAAGTGTCAAATAATAAACGCGTAACAAAGCTCAAAGAGTTGGCAGGGTGCAAACTCAGGCTGAGAAAGTCAAGCCTATAAGTATTCTCATAATAATTTGAAATTTTCTCCAAGAAGGTATATAACCGTCAGAATTAATGGTTTGCTCAAAATCACTATAGCCCGTGGTTTGCAACGGTAACAGCAATATCAAATATGCAGTACTTACTTGTCTGATATTTGCTTTTACATGAACTGGCGCCGAAGAGAAACTTGGTAAAAAAATAGGTTGGGTCCAAGTCCTCCTAGAATACGAGTCCGTGTTAACAGACCAGTTATGATTACATGTTAAACGGTATCATCTGTTAGGCGGAAGGTCCTTTGAGAGCCAGGGGCAAGTCGGACCAAACACTTGTTACTGAGGGTTGAGAACACTTGAAACGTGTTTGAGAAGTTTTGAGATAACCACTGGCACCCTAGTTCGTGGCAAGTAAACCTAGTTGTGCCGGCAGACCTCTACAGTCACTGGCTAGAGAATTTTCATGGTGTCATTTTGTAAATATACGCATAACTCTCTCCGCCTTGATATATACGAGTTATAATACACGTGTAAACCATGCAAGATTATAGCCTTATAAAAATCTTCATCATACTGGCAGCTTTATACTGAAACCCGTTCCATGCCGTTTCACAATATCTTATTTTCATGTATTTTTGTAATCTTATGCTTAGTTTCTCCTACATTCAAATTTCGGGGTAGTGAATTACTTTGAGGGCAAGTAACTTTGAGACATAACTAGCCTGCTGGCAGGCAAAATTTGTAAGATTTCTCACCCTGTAAAGTAGACGGAACACCCTTTATAGTAGACTGAACACACTGTATAGTAGACAGAACAGGAAAGAACAAAACTGTTCTCATTTCGAAAGCTTGCATCGCGAGGCCACTGAACCTGGGGAACGTTCCGAAGAGCAATCTTTACGCTACAATGATCGTAAATCATCAGACTTTCGGTTGTCTGGGACTAATCGTTTTTCGGATCAGGTCCCAGGGTAAGTACAGGGAAATGATCCCGTAAGAACAACAGAACAATAATCTCGCACCTCAAAATAACACAACAAATCGTATATTGTTTATTGAGACGGTCCCTTGTTAGGTCAATTGACTTCTTACAGAGGATCAGCTTATGGAATTACTATCAGGTATTAACCTGAAAAGCTCTGTAAGAAGCTTAATTTGTCGTTCCGTCCTCTGTTGAGAATCTCAAGGGAAAAGTATTGGTCTTTCAGCATCTGTGTTGCTTTGCCAGTTCTCGGACAGCGATGCCATCGCCGCGAGCACCTGCTGCTAAAATGTAGGTATTCCTATGAATATTTGCTGGTTTGTGGTCTGCTTTGGGTCACATGCAAGATGAGTTGGTTTAAAGATGCAGGAAAATATTTGTACTTTGACACCATACCCTCATATGTCATGGGACGGTGGGGTAGCCTAGTGGTTAAAGCGTTTGCTCCAGTCCCCAGATTAGTACAATGTGTGAACCCCATTCCCGGTGTCCGTGATATTGCTGGAGTATTGCTGAACACGAGGTACACTCAGTCACTGATGTTTCAGCAACATGAGGGAGGTCTGTAGGCAATCTAACGATCCAGTGACTCAATCAGGCTATGGGGGCGTTTTAACCCGAGTTACTGTTATATCACGGCATGTTATGCATGTGTAACACACGGTTTCGTGAAACCGGGAATCGAGTTGGGTTTACAACTACTTTGAAAAGTAATACGATTGAGTGAGTTTGCTTTTATGCTGCTTTTAACAATATTCCAACAACATCACAAAAGGGGACGACGCTTTAACCACTAGACTATCGAACCGCCCCGAAAAGTAGAAGAGATGGAGTTCTCGGACATACATCATTCTGATGAAACCTCTCTTGTACGGTGCTAGTAAAGGTACAACCGTTATCAGAGTGACGTCATCAGCTACACTGTTTGCGATGACAAAGTCTCAGTCTTAAAACCAATGAAGGTCCGGGTTAGAATTGATCTTCAGTAACCCATGCTTGTCGTAAGAGGTGACTTACGGGATCGGGTGATCAGGCTCGTTGACTTGGTTGACACATGTTATCGTATCTCACCTGGGTAGCCAAATTGCGTCGGTCGATACTGTTGATCATTGGATTGTCTGGTCCAGGCTGGATATTGTTGAATGTGGCGTTAAACAACAAACACACAAACAAATCATCAGAATGACACATCCGGTCCAAAGTCAAGACAAAACACGCCACGATCACACACAACTGGTTACCTATCTTATTCTTATGTACAGAGGAAGCTCACAAAACCCACATCTGTCTGATACGGTAATTTGTCAACACTGGCTTAACATCACAGTCCCGTCTGTGCCTTGTGTATTTATCATCAGCTGTACAATCCGGCACATTGTCTAAACCGGATTGTTTCTTCAGTCCCAGTGAGTGCTGGTTTAGACAACTTCCACTGTCTTGTGTGTATCTCCTGTTGTAATGGACAAAAGCTAAGAAAACGTGCGTGTCACACGTATTTGTTTTGCAGGTAAGCTGTTGACAATAGTTTTGTGCAATGTAGCGATGTCTGTCTGTGATTGTCTCCCTTTTATATTGGTATCTCACATGCTGTGATTGTCTCTCTTTTATATCGGTATCCCACATGATGAAACTTTATCATACAACAGCAAAACATCAGTGGTATAGTGGTATAGGCTAATTTGCATATCACGTGACTGGGTCTTCATGTGCTCTGTACACAAGCGCGCTTATTCTCATAAGACTGGCCTAAGGCAATATTTTCGAAGCGGTTATCATTTAGTTTCGCACAGTTATATAGATAATCTTCTACAGCGACGACAATGAGGTGCATGACAATACATGTTTGTACATCAGGCTGACTGCCTCGTTAGCCCTGTAAAAATTCCATTACTACACTTGGAGCCGTAGAAAGATGCAATGAAATGATCGAGGTAGTTCTTGAGGGTTTAGGTTATTTTCTAACTCAAAAATAGCATTCTGTAGCAGACGATGAGGACCCCGATGGTTTTACATTGTCTACCAAAACTGAGAAGAATTGTTTTCTCTAACATATGTACCGCAAGTGATGGGTAATTCCAATGTAGATGATCATTTAATGAAGCGACATAACAATTACTGAAGCCCGCGTAAAATCAATTTAATGTCAGGAACTATAAGTAGATCATTTAACCCTAACTTCCTCGTGGGACCGGTGGCCGTGCCGTCGAGCGTCTGCCTAAGTATGCGACATTTGCAGTTCCAATCCCGCTTCGGTAGACATGTATAATGTGAGTTTAACCTTGTGCGATATTTTTCAATTGATTTCAAGCAGTCATGTATCATTTGAATGTTGGTGTTCATACAAAGTTAAGAAAAGTAAAACCTGAGAAGTGATCTTACTAACGAAAAGTAAAACCTGGGAAGACGTCTTTCTAGCTAAAAGTAAGACCTGTCCCTCCAAAACAAAAAACTCAAATGGAGTTATTCTAGGAAAACAAGACCTAACATATAGTGAGAAGCACACTTTAGGTTTATGTAACAGTACATACACGTTTTTCCCGGTGTGGTGGTATAGGACGGTATAAACATGTCCTCTCGTGGTGTGGTGGTATGGGACGGTATAAATATGTCATCTCCTGGTGTGATGGTATACGACGGTATAAACATGTCCTCTCCTGGTGTGATGGTATGGGACGGTATAAACATGTCCTCACCTGGTGTGATGGTATAGGATGGTATAAACATGTCCTATCCTGGTGTGATGGTATGGGACGGTATAAACATGTCGTATCCTGGTGTGATGGTATGGGACGGTATAAACATGTCCTCTCCTGGTGTGATGGTATAGGACGGTATAAACATGTCCTCTCCTGGTGTGATGGTATGGGGCGGTATAAACATGTCCTCACCTGGTGTGATGGTATGGGACGGTATAAACATGTCCTCTCCTGGTGTGATGGTATGGGACGGTATAAACATGTCCTTTCCTGGTGTGATGGTATGGGACGGTATAAACATGTCCTCACCTGGTGTGATGGTATGGGACGGTATGAACATGTCCTATCCTGGTGTGATGGTATGGGACGGTATAAACATGCCCTCTCCTGGTGTGATGGTATGGGACGGTATAAACATGTCCTCTCCTGGTGTGATGGTATGGGACGGTATAAACATGTCCTATCCTGGTGTGATGGTATGGGACGGTATAAACATGTCGTATCCTGGTGTGATGGTATAGAACGGTATAAACATGTCCTCTCGTGGTGTGATGGTATGGGACGGTATAAACATGTCGTATTCTGGTGTGATGGTATGGGACGGTATAAACATGTCGTATCCTGGTGTGATGGTATAGGACGGTATAAACATGTCCTTTCCTGGTGTGATGGTATGGGACGGTATAAACGTGTCCTCTCGTGGTGTGATGGTATAGGACGGTATAAACGTGTCCTCTCGTGGTGTGATGGTATAGGACGGTATAAACATGTCCTCTCGTGGTGTGATGGTATAGGACGGTATAAACATGTCCTTTCCTGGTGTGATGGTATGGGACGGTATAAACATGTCCTCTCCTGGTGTGATGGTATGGGACGGTATAAACATGTCCTCTCCTGGTGTGATAGTATGGGACGGTATAAACATGTCCTTTCCTGGTGTGATGGTATAGGACGGTATAAACATGTCCTCTCGTGGTGTGATGGTATGGGACGGTATAAACAAGTCCTCTCGTGGTGTGATGGTATAGGACGGTATAAACGTGTCCTCTCGTGGTGTGATGGTATAGGACGGTATAAACAAGTCCTCTACTGGTGTGGTGGTATAGGATGGTATAAAGAAGTCCTCTCCTGGTGTGATGGTATAGGACGGTATAAACAAGTCCTCTCCTGGTGTGATGGTATAGGATGGTATAAACAAGTCCTCTCCTGGTGTGATGGTATAGGATTGTATACACATGTCCCCTCCTGGTGTCATGGTATGAAACAGTATATACGCTATGTATCTTTTTATCACTGTATCTGTTTACCAAAGTTTATCCATTTTCACTGTTAGTTCTTTATCTCTGTATCAGATTATCCAAGTGTATCTGTTATCACTGTGTATCTTTACATCAATGTATAGGCATGTGTTCTCATTCTGTATCACTGTCTATCGATTTTACCATATTTATCCACCCATCACTGTCAGAATTATACTGGCAGAGAACAGGTGAATTATTTAAGTAAAGGTCCATTAACAAATAAGTAATCTATACCTCTCCTTTGGCGATTTCTAGTATGTAATGGAATTTGGCGTTCTATTTACTTTCACTGGGCACTCAATACACAGCAGTAGACTTTCGTAGTTATTTACACTGGTCGCGACCTTCCTTCGCCCTCACCTCATGGCAAGTTATCAGATGTTATCAGTACCAAGGTATAGAATCACAAACAATCGTGTTGGAATGATTGATATCCGCGCTGTCACACTATGCCTAGCAAGGTTACCGTGTTACCCGTTGGTAACTCAACTCTTCAACCTAGTCATAGACAAATACTGCTGTGTTTAAACACACATTTGTATGCGTTTGTATGACAAACTGAAATAGCGTCTTACATGAAACTTCAGTAAAAAGTTTGTTTTGTAAGCTTGGTATTAGAATCCTAAAATAAGTGTTGCATTATATAGTAGATACTGAATATGGTTAAGGGCTATCTCCCGTGGTGTGGCAGACGGCATCCTTTGTTGACATGGTAGATTTGACAGCAGAAGAGAACAGAAAGCAGGATGATTTTGAAAGGGGTGCGATTATGCGAAAGGTTAGCTTGCAGACATGGCATTCCACTGTCCACAGTAGACAGAACTTTGAAGAATATTCAGACAGAAATTGGGAGTGAACAGAAGACGGGCAGGGAAGATTAGTACTTAGGATGGATGGCGACTTGGTCGGATTGTGAGATGGGAAAACTAAAAAGCGTTGAAAATATCAGAAATGAGATGATTAATAGCGGAATTCCTAAGGTATGTATTGATACCCTTAGACGATAATTTCAACGATCCTTTTTGTTGCAAAATGCTATGAAAGATATTTGAAAGGGTATGTGAAGTAGCTGTAATGGTAATATCATGAGCCAGGTCGTGTTGACCTTAATATGGCAGTCGGAGAGATCTCCCTTGATTTATGGCTGTACCTCGGTACACTGAGAGAAGTCTTGTCGCCCGCGTGAGCCTCGTCTATCACAAGGTATAAGATCTATATTTCAGTCAGTATTTGTTTCTTTCTTGCCATGGCACAGACGTTTGCATTTTTCTTCAGTTTGGCTTGCCTTCTAGTTTGAGGTGTTTGGGGGGAATTACTGTATATAATTAGGAACTAGACGGGTGGTTTTGATTCAACTTGGGTTTGTTAATCTGCCGTCGTGTAGATTGTGACATGATTATTAGCAGATTTATCAACCTCATCTGTAGTATATATTTCTCGCCTAACTAACCTCTATGGCGGCCTGTTGATATTGGAACTGTTCTCAGTCTAGATTATCATGAGATTAATTTGTAATGGCGATAACATTCATCGCTAGTTATAGATCATGTTCTAGTTTTAAGCTGGGTAAGGGCAAAGATAACAGACCATTTTACCCAGAGCATGGATTTTAATTATATACATGTGTGGGCTTTGTGGCATATTGCGGGCATTAAGAATTGACGTGTGCCTAACGGGGAGTTGACTTTACTGCAGGTACATCTGTTAATGGAATAAGGTATTGATCTTGAAGGTAAGTTCAAAAACAAGAATTTAACACAATGCATTGAATTTCTTGAAACGGTAGTCTCCAATATCCTGTTATCGATCTGTTGATCAGAGAGTATTTTGAAAAGAAAAGATCAAGTAATTATAAGGTCCCGGGGCGTTCACTTACTCAATTGATTGTTTTCATTCAAAATATCATGTTTGAATAAACTCTGCATTTTCAATATCAGTAAGTTTATCTTCCTCTGTTACCTGCCGGACGATATTTACTTGTTCTTAATGTCCTGTCCAAAGTTATCTAAAATGTCTTCTGTTCAAGCTGGTATTTCCCTTTTCTGTCAATATAATCCCTGCACAAATGTTAAGGAATCTGCCTTCTGGAATGCATTATCAGTGTTCTAAAATGTCCCCTCCATCATTATTATTGTGTGTGCTCAATCACTTATATCTGTCAAAATATGTCGGAATAACATAGTTATGTACATAACTATAATTCTCCATTTGTTCGTATCACGCTGGTGTTAACAGAATTTTCCCAGAATTATTGTCTGGTGTATCTGATGAAGGAAGATCAGGTCACTTCCCAGGATTAAATCAGTCTCAAGTGTTTTAACCCAAGCATCACATCGCTCGGGAGGGTTCACATCCATGGATCACATTCCTCTGGGTGTCCTCATCCAAGGATCACATCCCTATGTGTGTCCTCATCCAAGGATCACATCCCGCTGGAGTGTCCACTTTCAAGGATCGCATTAATCTGGATGTCCTCATTCAGTAATCACATCCATCTGCGTATTCTCATCCAGGGATCCCATCCCTCTGGAGTGTTAACATCCATGGATCACATCACTCTGGGTGTTCTCATCCAAGGATCACATTGCTGTGAGTGCCCTCATCAAAGGATTTCATCACTCTGGGTGTCCTCATCCAAGGATCACATCTCTTAGTGTTCTTACCCGAAGATCACATCGCTCTTAGTGTTCTCATCCAAGTATCACATCCCTCTGGGTGCTTTCGTCCATGGAACACATTCCTCTGTGTGTCCTCACACAAGAATCACATCACTCCTGATGCCCACACCCCTTTGTGGGTCCTAATCCAAGGAACACATTGATCTGAGTGTCCTCATACAAGCATCACATCCCTCCTGATGTCCCCATCCAAGGATTACATTCCTCTGGGTGTCCTCATCCAAGAATCACATCCTCTGGGTGTCCTTATCCAAGAATCACATTCCTCTTGGTGTCCTCATCCAAAGATCACATCCCTCTGGGTGTCCTCATCCAAGGATCACATCCCCGTGCGTGTCTTCATTTAGGGATCACATCCCTCAGGAATCACGTCAACAAAAGGCCACTTCACTCCTCACAAGCCGTACAGGATCAGTACACAACCCTTTGACAGTGTGAAAACCATTCAAGGATGAAAACATTTTCCCAGATATGCACACGCACGTATACAAATACAGTTTCAGGCTTCAGTTGCAATCAAGAATGTCAGTAAAAAGAAAACCCAGTCCTTACTGTTGTGAATTTGTCTCGGTTTATATCTTAGAGGGAATTAGCAGTCCATGTATCCAATGTTAGGACAAAGTTGGTTGCAAGCAGGACTTACAGAAGTAATTAAGTGAGTGAATATGGTTTTACGCCTGTTTTAGAAATATTCCAGTAACATCTCGGCGGGGGACAATGTTTCACCCCACACAGCTTATACAGTCGAGTAGTCTTACAGTTAGTAAAAACAACATGCGGCGTTTACCTGGCATAATGAACATAAGAGTATACATTGCGAAATTAAGGTGCATAGAGCATGCAGATGAAAAGGCATTAAGATTTACTGTTGTCGGTAGGGTTTTAATACTTCATTTTAAACAGTTGGGAATTGAATATATTGTTGAATTAGATTTTTAAGCTTCCTGATGTACGTACAAGGCGATAAATATTGCAAATCAGTTGTAATAGTGTTGGAGATGGTACACTGAGAAAATGAAATTAGTGCTTTGAGATGATTTAGGGTGGTATATGAATGCTGGACAAAAACTAACATTACAGTGTGGCTGGCCCTCACAATGTTGAGTTTCTCATGTCACAGAGAGGTAGCACTCAGGTCCTATTTGAGGGCTATCGTCAAACAGAAAATGTCGAGATACGAACTTGTATACACCGGAAGTGAATCACGTCAACCTGTAGAGGAGGCGTCACAACAGGTGGGAACCTTTTGAGGACTTTCACACAACATTACCGTCCTCAAGAGGATAGCCAAAAGGTCTGGTTTGTCATTAATCTGGATAGTGACACTGAAATACTCACTCTTAAATCTCAAGTTGAATATTGTTGAACTTTTGTTAAAGTAAGAGACACTGAAACAATGTATTTGGATGTAAACTGATGTTTAATATGTTATGATATCATGATATATAATGACGTTAATTAAACATCAAGTTCATCACCAATGCCTGGCACCACCAATGCTTGTAATTTAACATCAGTCACAGTTGTTCACACACGTCAGAGTCCTGTCTATTTTGTTACCGCGCCAGACTCTAAGGCAGTGGGGTTCTAAAAGTGGCACTGTGAAGTCATAGTTAGAGATTTTGTTATTTATTTCCATAGTAGCACATGAGGAGTTCTGGTGTCCCCAGTCGTGATGTTGCTGGAATATTGCTAAACGCACCGTAAACACGTATTCACTAGCTCAGTTATGGAATTCAAAGCAATCTGTACGTTTCTGTCCGCTTATGAATACACCCGTGAAGATTCGGGTTAGAGCTGGTCTTCAGAAAGAGGCGGCTAACGGGATCGGGTACTCTGGCTCGCGGAGTCGTATCCAATTTCGTAGATCGATGTTAATGATGTTAGTCACACACATGTAATACAATATAATGTTAATCTCACATTGGTACATCATCCTTCCCGGATGTTAATGATGTTAGTCACACACATGTAATACAATATAATGTTAATCTCACATTGATACATCATCCTTCCCGGATGTTAATGATGTTAGTCACACACATGTAATACAATATAATGTTAATCTCACATTGATACATCATCCTTCCCGGATGTTAATGATGTTAGTCACACACATGTAATACAATATAATGTTAATCTCACATTGGTACATCATCCTTCCCGGATGTTAATGATGTTAGTCACACACATGTAATACAATATAATGTTAATCTCACATTGGTACATCATCCTTCTCGGATGTTAATGATGTTAGTCACACACATGTAATACAATATAATGTTAATCTCACATTGATACATCATCCTTCTCGGATGTTAATGATGTTAGTCACACACATGTAATACAATATAATGTTAATCTCACATTGGTACATCATCCTTCCCGGATGTTAATGATGTTAGTCACACACATGTAATACAATATAATGTTAATCTCACATTGGTACATCATCCTTCCCGGATGTTAATGATGTTAGTCACACACATGTAATACAATATAATGTTAATCTCACATTGGTACATCATCCTTCCCGGATGTTAATGATGTTAGTCACACACATGTAATACAATATAATGTTAATCTCACATTGATACATCATCCTTCCCGGATGTTAATGATGTTAGTCACACACATGTAATACAATATAATGTTAATCTCACATTGGTACATCATCTTTCCCGGATGTTAATGATGTTAGTCACACACATGTAATACAATATAATGTTAATCTCACATTGGTACATCATCCTTCCCGGATGTTAATGATGTTAGTCACACACATGTAATACAATATAATGTTAATCTCACATTGGTACATCATCCTTCCCGGATGTTAATGATGTTAGTCACACACATGTAATACAATATAATGTTAATCTCACATTGGTACATCATCCTTCCCGGATGTTAATGATGTTAGTCACACACATGTAATACAATATAATGTTAATCTCACATTGGTACATCATCCTTCTCGGATGTTAATGATGTTAGTCACACACATGTAATACAATATAATGTTAATCTCACATTGGTACATCATCCTTCCCGGATGTTAATGATGTTAGTCACACACATGTAATACAATATAATGTTAATCTCACATTGATACATCATCCTTCCCGGATGTTAATGATGTTAGTCACACACATGTAATACAATATAATGTTAATCTCACATTGGTACATCATCCTTCCCGGATGTTAATGATGTTAGTCACACACATGTAATACAATATAATGTTAATCTCACATTGGTACATCATCCTTCCTGGATGTTAATGATGTTAGTCACACACATGTAATACAATATAATGTTAATCTCACATTGGTACATCATCCTTCCCGGATGTTAATGATGTTAGTCACACACATGTAATACAATATAATGTTAATCTCACATTGGTACATCATCCTTCCCGGATGTTAATGATGTTAGTCACACACATGTAATACAATATAATGTTAATCTCACATTGGTACATCATCCTTCCCGGATGTTAATGATGTTAGTCACACACATGTAATACAATATAATGTTAATCTCACATTGGTACATCATCCTTCCCGGATGTTAATGATGTTAACCACTATATTGTCACGTCAAAACACCTTGGCGTTGCGAGTACGATGTATAGGACATAGGACAAGACCAACGTACACTTTTCCACACGGTCAGTTGTACAATGTATCGGTCATCTGCAATGTGTACTCTCGCTGTTTCTGAACAAGGGTGGGATTGGGGTGGAATTAAATGAATACGCACTTTGCCCACCCGATACCAAATTTTGCCTCTTCTAAGAGCCGTAAAGGTCATCAATACATTAAGATTGTGTGCAATTGTGATAATAAAATATATATCGGTAATACAATATAATGTTGATCGTTTTAATTTGCTTCCAGGGTGTTTTAGATGATGGTAACGAAGAAATCTCCCATTGATATATCCTCCTTCCCGGGCCTCTCATTAATATTGAGACCCTGGAACCAGGATGACGTTGTGTATCATCAACTAAATGCACGTAGTTTTATCACTAACAAAATAATGACGATGAAGTATTTTTATGTCGCGTTCCAGATTAATGCTATTATAGAATAGTGGCGCACATATACGTGTTGGTGGATTAAGTGGTGTGTCATGTTGAGCAGGGGTAGAGGAGAGCAACTCACCAACTCATTCATTCACTGGAAGCCAACCACCTTCCTTTAATTTTACATCTGTGAAGTTTCGGGTTAGAAATGATATTCAGTAACCTACGCTTGTCGTAAGAGGCGACTAATGGGATCGGACCGTCAGGTTTGCTGACTTGGTTGACACATGTCACCCTATTCCAAGTGTATAGATCACTGGATTATCTGGTCAAGACTCGATTGTTTACAGACAGCAGCCATATACCTGGATGCGTGCGTCGTGTAGCATGAAACCAGTCAACCAAAGGATAAAGTTATGCCTTTCCCTTATATCTCGGTCAGTGCACTTTACAATTGTACACTCAACATGGGCGTTGGAAGTTCACCTGAAGTAGACTGCAGGCTATAACAGCAAAACTCAATTTCCGTAATGGATGGTCTTATCATGTAGGCCAGGGTATATGAAATACACCCGGGCTTTCCTCTTTTTTAACCGTATCACTGCCATGCATGCTCTTGAGATATTCAGGCTGCCTATTCTTTTCAAAAACGCCGAGACAGCCGGAGAGGGGAACGTATCGTCCCACGCTCTAAAGTAAGACATTTGACAATTTTCAATTTTCACCAATCAGCATTGATAACTTAAATTGTTTTTAATTTTTTTCTTTTATCAGTAGCGTTGCCCTGTATTGTGTGTGCTTATATCGCTTACGTGACAGTTTTAAGTGCCCAATTGTACGTATACCACACCCATAATTGGGTGGCGCGTAGTGTGGTCCCAGGGGTAGTTTTGGTGGGTTGGTTCGTTGTTTAACGCCGCACTCAGCAATATTCCAGCTGCATGACGACAGTCTGTAAATAATCGAGTCTGGGCGAGACAATCCAGTGACCAATAGCATAAACATCGATCTACACATCTGGGAAACGATCCACCCAATCCCGTTAGTCTCCTCTTCCCAATGGTAATAAATAAGTATATTTTAAGGATGTATTTCGTTCAGTGCTTGCCCATACACTAACCCACTTCAGCCGAGAAAGGGGTGGTGGGGCTCGATTGCATACATGGGTACAATATGTGAAGCTAATTTCTGATGTCGCCCGCCTTGAATTGCAGGAATATTGCCAGCATCAACGCAAAACCACACTCACTCACTCACTCACTCACTCCAGCGGGAAGGGGCATATCGCGACGTATCAATATCAGAAGCACATCTGTTAGCTAGTTACGTATAACACCGGTTTGAAAGGTATCAGTAAGTTTACAGCGCGTCACCATAGGTGGGTGAAATAACACAGCGATGTACAGGGCAGAGCAGAAGAAAGTAAACCATTTAAAACTGGATTCGAACTAGGCAATTAAAAGTGTGATTGAGTATGGTTATGCGCCACTTTTTGGATAACATCCAAGGATAACATTCCTCTGTGTGTTCTCATCCAAGAATCACATCACTCTGAGTGTCCTCATCCAAGGATCACATCACTCTGAGAGTCCTCAGGCCACTTCCTATTTGACGGCAATCGTCAAACAAAAAATGTCGAGATACAAATTTGTGTACACCGGAAGTGAATCAAGTCAGCCAGTAGAGGAAGAGTCACAACAGAGGGTAACATTTTGAGGACATTCACAGAACATAACCATCTTCCAGTCTGAGAGTATAGCCAAAAGGTCTGGTTTGTCATTAACCTGGATAGTGACACTGAATCACTCACCCTTAAACCTCAAGTTCGATATCGTTGAACTTTTGTTAGAGTAAGACACACTGAAACAATGTATGTGGATGGAAACTAATGTTTAATATGTTATGATACCATGATATTTAGTGACGTTAGTTAAACATCAAGTTCAATATTATTAGATATTATAAGATATTTGTTATCATCCATTATTATTTACCATTTTCTCTTCGTTTCGTAATTGCTCATTAACTTTTAGCGATATTGCCCATCAGGCCATGTCCCACATCGTATGTCAAAGTGCACATGTTCTTAAGTAACGCACACTGCATATTTTCATCAGCAATGTCTGGCACCACCAGTGCTTTTTAACTTAAGTTTCACAGTTGTTATACGCCCCTTCTAACAAGATCACGAAATCACAGCAGCAGAGAAATATAGGTATTTATCAAAATACATCGGCAACTAAGACATCGAACTGTCTATACTGTTTTGTAAGGGTATAGAGTGTCTTTATGAAGTAGCTATGATAGACTTAGTGCTCTACAGAGCTCGGATGGGACTGTTTAGACAGCCGAGTGGTACGAGACAGATCAGCCATTGTGACAGGTACACACCGTACTCCGCTAGCTCTGGTGTGCCCTACAGACTAGCTCTGTGTTCTGTGCTCTTCTCACTACATCTTCTGCTATCATTCTCACTAGTGCACTTGGTTGAAGCTTCTGCAGATACTGGCTCCCCCCATTTTGATCTTGTAGCGAAACGAAATGTTTGTTTACATTTGTGTGACAGTAGTGACGTCACGGACTGCTCAGCTCTGACAAGTGCCGTGAGTTACAAATACCTGAGGGCAGGAGCAGCTTTGCCTCTTAAGAGACTGATCCCGTCTATGCTTCTGCTGTCAGGTGACATAGAACTCAACCCTGGCCCTGTAGATGATCTAGAGGAGATGATGAGCACCATTTTGGAACAGATTAAGGCTAGTGAGGTCAGATTAGCTACAGACATCAGATCGATTAAAGATGATATCAACAGCATGAAGATTGACATACAGAAGTTGAGAGATGATATTAATTCCAATAAACAAGAGCAGCATGTGATCAGACTGGATGTTGACGCACTAGATGAACGGGCGCATAATATGGAGAGTTATCTAGAGGAGTTAGATTATAGGATAGAAGACCAGGAACAGCGTAGCAGACGAAACAACCTAGTTCTGTATAATGTACCTGAGGATGAGGACCGAGAGACTTACACTGACAGTAAGCAGAAAGTGCTGGACATTCTTAATAAAGCCAGGGAAGGTACTGATCTTCCACCCTTAGTCTCCAGGGATATTGAGAGGGCCCACAGATTGTCTGGTAAAAGGGGGGACAAGCCAAGGCCTATTATAGTGAGAATGTGCAATTGGGAGGACAAATGGCGGTCGGTCAAGCTGAGAAGTGAATTGAAAAGTCAAGGAGTGGGGATCGCTAACGACTTGACCACATTCCAACGTCAGGAGCTACAGCGACGGCGTACAGAGAACCCCAACATGCGTTACTACTTTCAAGGTAACAAGTTGATGGAAGTTCCCTTGAACAACACGACTCACTCGAACAGGGCTACACGACCACGTTCACGCACACGTAACAACGCTTGGGGTGGAAGTAACCAGGGACTCAGCCGGAGACCCAAGTCTGATTCACATCACGCGGACATGGACGGCACCCACTAGGGGTGTGGCCAGGGCCTTGAGTCTCATAAGGAACATTTTACGGCGCATCGGAAACACTCATATGTACAGCCAATTCCTAACATACACATTACTGCTACAAATGACCATGATAACCCGACAGACTCAGTGACTGTTTGTTTTTGAACATTGGTGGAATTATACACAAATTATGTGACACCGATTTTATTGACTATGTCAAATCATTTGATGTGTTTTGGCCTGAGTGAAACTTGGAGTAGTGATGTAGAATTACAGAATATCTTCCCTGATCATGATGTGATGGTGAAAACAGCAGATAAATTATCTACTAGTGGGAGACTATCCGGTGGAATGGTAGTGTTAATACGTCGTCAGTTTTGTAGTTATAAGAAATGGATAAAGCTAACAGATAATGCTATCTTCATATTATTTGATCGAGTTCTATTTGGTTTAGACAGAGACATTCTATACTCATGTGTTTACATTCAACCGGAGAGCTCGACCTGGTATGATAAACTATCACCAAACTGTAAAAACGGAATGCTTCTGTTCTGAGTGCAAGAGTCCTTATTAGATATCATTTCTGGTTTACCCGATGTTTACATCCTCAGTGGCGGAGATTGTAAACCCAGATTTTGTAGAAGATGACCTTCTAGATTATACAGAAAACCAAAATGCATCACAGTGGGACTTTTTAACAGACTATTTTAATTTGAAACGTTTTTAAACAACTTTGGTAAATCCTTACTAGATCTTTGTTCTATCATGAATATTCATATTATGAATGGGCGCTGTGGTGGTGATACAGAAGTTGGAGACTTTACTTTTATAGGTAACAACGGGGCAAGTGTAATAGATTACATAATATCATCGTCTGTGTTATTTGACCATGTTTGTGACTTTAGCATACAGTCACGTACTGAATCAGATCATCTGCCTGTTACCTTATCAGTAAAAGCACAACATGTTAGATCTTTAGATAACACTAAAAGAAATTCAAATAATGCCTATAGGTTTTATTGGCAACAGGATAAAGTTGAAGTATTTCGAGAAAATCTATTGTCTGAAAACATTCAGTTATTGTTTGACAAGTCAGTCGATTCTGCATGTATTTCTGCTGCTTTTTGCAGATGACATTGTCCTATTCTCGAGCACCGTGGCAGGTTTACAAAAACTAATAATGGAACTAGAGACATATTGTGATGAGTACAAGTTAAAGGTTAACAGGAATAAAACTAAAGTAGTAGTTTTCAAAAGGGGAGGGCGCCTAGCGAAAAATGAGAAATGGCAGTACAGGGGCATAGAACTAGAAACCACCAATTCGTATAAATACTTGGGAATATTTTTTAGTCACCGTCTCTCATGGCTAACACATGCTAAATACGCAAGTCTGCAAGCTCAGAAGGTCATGATAGGTCTCTATAAGCAACTGAATGTATTTGCAGATTTAAATATAAGTTCGTACTTCAAGATATTTGATGCAAAAATTTACCCTATAATATCATACGGAGCTGAAATTTGGGGGTTAAGTCATCTACCAGATATTGAACGGGTGCAATTACAAGCTTGCAAGAAATTTCTTGGTGTTAAACACAATACAACGAATTTAATGGTTTACGGAGAATGTGGTAGATATCCAATGTCGCTATTTACGAGTATAAAGGTAATTAAATATTGGTTAAAATTATTGAACATGCCCCCGTATCGTTTACCCAAAAAATGCTACAATATGTTGGTACTATTTGATAGAAACGGCCACACTAACTTGGTTACTGCAATTAGAAAATTTCTATTCTCAAAAGGCTTTGGATATGTCTGGAACAATCAATATGTCGATTTTAAGAACTTGTTTATTTCAGAATTAACGATAAGACTAAAAGATATGTATTTGCAAGAATGGTTTGAAAACATGTCTCTTTCGAGCAAATGCCTTTACTATAGAATGATTAAATATAATTTAGACCAGGAAATGTATCTGTCACTTATTAATGTCAAAAAGTTTAGAACGGCGTTAAGTAGATTTAGATGTTCCTCGCACAATTTATATATTGAGAGTGGAAGATTTAGAGCGATTGATAGAGAGAATAGGATTTGTAAGCTTTGTGATCAGTGTGCCATTGAAGATGAATATCATTTTCTTTTAATATGCCCGTTGTATACTCGATTGAGAAATCTTTATATCAACAAATACTACAGTGTGCATGCAAACCAACACAAATTTGTTGCGCTATTGAGTAATAGAAACAAAATTATACTTGAAAACCTGGCAATGTTTGTGTATTATGCAATGAAATTCAGAGCTGAATATATGTTAGAACATAATATTAGTTACATGTAGCTACCCATTTGTCATAACTAATTACATAACATGTGATGTGCTGAATAAGATATGCTATGGCATGTTGTATCCGTATGCTGTACTTACAATGATTTTTATTATAGTTGATAGTTTGTTCTATAAGGCCTGTGGCCTTTCAGTATATTTGAATAAAGTTGAAAGTTGTTCACACACGTCAGAGTCGTGTGACTCTGAGGGAGTGGGTTTCTAAAAGTGACATTGTGAAATCATAGTTAGAGACTTTGTTATTTATTTCCATTGTTTCCATAGTAACAGATGAGGTGTTCTGGTGTCCCCAGTCGTGATGTTGCTGGAATGTTGCTCTACTGGATACTTTCAACAGACAATTCATTTTATCTAAATCGCATTTGGGACGTTGAATATATTCACCTTCGGTGTCTAATATGATTAGTGATAGGTGTGTCGTAAACACTGATGACGATATCTCGCCTCAAAGACTACTAAGAAAACATTGGAAATAAATAACAACCTCTCATGCTGTGGATTCACAATGCCATTTAACAGTGGTCAACCGTAACTTAACTTATGTATAGGATTACACTTTCTTACTGAAGTACAAATTCTAGAACTTAGATTAGGTTGAGTTCAAACCGGGATTCGAGCCCACACTCACAGAGTCAGGTACGTAATCGCCAGCACACCATGTCAGCCTTCTAACCCACTCAGCCACAGGGGTGTCCACAAACATGGAACTTGACTTACGCTTTAACCACTAGGTTACCCCCCAAATGCCTCATTAACAGTACAGATGGCAGATGCAATGTACAACTAGTGGAAGGAGGTTGATACAACGTATAGCTAACGGTACATAATGTTGATACAACGTATAAAACACTCTGCGAGTGAAACATAGCGTTCAGGTTCAAACGAGAACGATGAAAGTTTAAATATATCGAAACAGCAATGAGTGCACAAACATAAATAAGACGCATGGTCCTGAAACCTATGTACCCAACAGGAGCTGAAACCTGACATTATGGTGGACCATAGAAAAGGTTGTCTAAGAAACTATCTATTTTCACTCTTAAATCGACGGGTGACAAACGGCCGATGGGGCAGCCTCGACCGTATACTGACTAGTGGAGGTGTGCTGAGTGGCACTTGAAGTGCGTGCCGGCGCTGTTCACATGTACATCACTGTATATAGTGCCAATACAACGTTAAACAGATAGCAATCACACTGCAAACGTCACGGCAAAGATTCATCTCATATTCTGCATGTTCACCAATGTTGCTTTTACTTCCAGGCTTCCTCATGTGCCAAGAACTATGCCCCAGGCCACCAACAGAAATCTGTTGCGGGACAAGTACAGCTGCCCCATGGGCAACGGCACCGTCTACTCCGCCCTCCTCAACATCAGCACTGCCACGCGGGAAAGAGCGGTCAAGGCAAACGAAGCAGAAATACAAAGGTTACAGAAAATAACACGCTTCATCGACAAAGACAGCAGGATTGCAGAAAACAGCCAGTCTCGTGTCATAAACAAGATGTCCAAGCATCTTAAGGAACTACAGGCCTACAAGAAGGTCGTGCAGGATGATTACAAAATTTCCAAATTTCAGACGCTCCATAATCCGGATCTCGACCAGGTTCCGCCACGCCGTCTAACAATAGAGACGCGGTACTATCACTCGGGGTTTGATATGAAATCTCTCAAGCCAGAGATTAACAAGACATTGAAGCTGATGGACCCTGAGAGAAAGAGGAAAAGATTTAAGCGACAAATACTGGAAGCGAGCAGACGAGAGACAAGCATGTTGTCCAAGACCCATCTGACAACGTCAGCCATGTTGAATAACCTCCGGGCTAGGCGTTGCCAAGGGAACGTAGACTTTGATAACCTTCCAGTAATTTGTAAATGATCCTGCCTAGTGGGATACAAAGGGCGCAGTTCTCGGACTAGACACAACATGGGATTTGACCGTGGACTTACAATTCATTGATACTAACGAACGTACACTTGAAACTAGATAGCATAATATTCCCCCATGGTATTAGGATTGTGTCATTCATCGGATAGACTGTCGAGATTTCCATAAAGCATCCCAAAGATGGCGGACACAACGGAACAATCTCCTTGATTTCGATTCAACATAAATCCTCAGCTACGGATCTCGATGAAATTCAATACAACGTACAATGAAGGGGAACATATAGTCGATGAAAGGTATACTAGTAATTCATGGACGAAATTATCACTCATAACACACGGGACACGTGGCGATTACCACCTATAACTCACTGCATAGATCATTCAAGACGTTGTACAGGTATTCGATACAACGTACAGGCTACTCTGTGTCGCATACATTCTCCAGAACTTTAACGCACGGAACAGCACATGTGTTGAAGTCAGGAGTAGATCTTTACAACGTATAACTCACTGTAGAGATCATTTGAAACCTTTTACAGATATTTAATGCAACATATACCTTATGTTGCATATACATGTAGTCTATTGAGCGTTTAACGTACGTTACAGTTAGCAGGAGACAGTCCATACAACGTATTACTCACTGTGCAAATAGTCCACACGTTTAATTCACGTTACAGAGGACACAACGTATACTTTGGGGTACAGATATTCGATACAATGTATACCTCCTATTACTGATCGTCGACAAAACGACACATATGTATCCCGTCTGCACGGGCAAAATATTTAAATGGCAAGTGAAATTGTAGAAAGCATCGACTGATCTTTGCCACTATCTCACGCAGGTTCTGCCGGGATACTAGCAACAGAACCTCGAAAAGGAACAATAACCTCATGCCACTAACAATGCGTCGAACCATCAACAGTTACCTCGAAAATGAACAGTATCCACGAACCAGGAACAATAACCTCGAACCAGTAACAATGTGTCGAACCATCAACAGTTACCTCGAAAATGAACAGTATCCACGAACCAGGAACAATAACCTCGAACTAGTAACATTGTGTAGAACCATCAACAGTTACCTCGAAAATGACCAGTATCCCCGAACCAGGAACAAAAACCTCGTACCAGGAACAAAGGTCCAGCACTGTGTGAGCTCATGACGATTTAATGTCACCACGTAACTAAAAACCTAACATCGGATCTATAAGTCATAAGTCAACCAGAGGTACAATCAAGTACAGAAGTTCCAAGTACAGAAACCTCGAAAATGAACAGTAACCTCGAACTATGAACACCCTGTCGCAAACTGTGGGTTTAGAGTACAAACGCCTCAGAGATGTAATTTCACTTAACAAGCTGCAATGCACGTTAGAAATTCACTGAACCCTATAGGTGTTTGATTGTTGTTTCTTTCAATTATGAATTATCAGAAATTAAATTCCTGCAACATAATTACTTAGATCGATGCTCATGCTGTTGACTGCCATGTCCAGACTCGCTTATTTACGGACCGTTCCACGTGTCTGGAATATTGTTGAGTGTGGAGTTAAATAACAAAACAGCCAACCAAAGCACAAAAACCGTGATGTTTACCTTTAACCTCAGTCAGTATATTTGTACAAACATATTATTGACGATAGGAGTTCACGTGCAATATTGCTCAGTGTTGTGTTACACAAACAACAAACAAATTGTCAAATCATCACAAATTAAAATATAAGTAGAATGCTGGGTTTTTTAAAATTTAATATGACGTTAAACTACAACCGTACATCCTATCGATTTGCTAACCTAATACAGATAACAACACGCCCTTTATTTTTTCACTATTTCAATATCGTGAAAATGATCTGTGATACGAACGTCGACTCTGATCTCTGAGCGATTGGCCATAATCAACAAAAATTTAAATCCGCTTAACTATTGCAAGAAAGAAAAACGGAATGATTTGGGGAAACAAATCGAAAAACACCAAAAATATATATACAATGGACACAAAACCGGACTCTGCACAATCCGATTTTCTCAGCAATCCGGACTACTCTTTCAGTCCAGGCAAAATAGTTCTAAATTTGTCATTAACGCTTGCTTTATAATCCGGATTCTCCCAATAAAGGATTACGGACTATAATTGCAGTCCCAACAATCAATTTGCCATGAGAAAAATGCTTTGTGATACGGGGGACGGCGGGGTAGCCCAGTAGTCAAAGCGTTCGCTCGTCACGCCGAAGACCCGAGTTCGATTCCCCACATGGGTACAATGTGTGAAGCCCATTTTCTGGTGTCCCTCGCCGTGATATTACTGGAATGTTGCTAATAGCGGCGTAAAACTAAACTCACTCACTCACTCACTTTGTACTGCGGCCTTAGCTGACTATAACAGTCCGACGAATAAGCACCTCCTTTAGATCTGTTATATAAGAAAATGATTAATGCTAAGCGTAATAAAAGTTTAAAACCATAAGACATTTAGAAAGTAAAGACTTGGATTTTGAAAAAAAGTAACTGTCAAGAACACTAAAATGTAAGACAATGTTTAGTGCTTATCCAAATACAAACGTGTTTCTATCCATAAGACTTTAGGAAAGTAGAGATTAGCAGTTGCAAAGAAAAATCAACAGTCAAGAACTCAAAAATATAAAACGAAAGGTTTAGTGCTAAGCCAGATAAAGCTTTCCAAAAATTAAAACATCACTATTTACAACAAACAGACTGATCACAAGTGACATCCCTCGCTTAAAATACAATCTTATATAAACTTTCAGTTTCAGTGCACTCCTAGACAGAAATATCACTATTTACAACAAACAGACTGAGCACGCGTGACATCCCTAGCTTAAAATACAATCTGATATAAACTTTCAGTTTCAGTGCACTCCTAGACAGAAGCCTAAAATAAACGTCGCGCTTGCTGATAATATTCGTGCAGAGCGCTGTTTACAAAATAGTTATTTTAAGATGCATCGTCGTCATGTATAAAAGCCGGCAGCTGCTGCTGTTGAGTTAGACAAGACTACGGGGAGACGCCAGTAACTTAGTAAGTGACTTAGTAGTAAGTCGACACTATACTATCTCTGCAGAACCATCTGCTTGATCATACTAGTTCCTGAATTCAAGAAGCTTCTGTTATACCATAACGTAGGACCGATATTGCAGCTTGACCATGGCACCTACTAAGGGAAACCCTACCTTTCGGGTCATTGTTCTAGGTGCAGTTGGAGTAGGGAAGAGCGCCATCATATCTCAGTTCTTGCACAATAAATTCCTTGAGTTAAAGTCTTTCACCATCGAGCTGGAACACCAGACAACCCTGATAGGTGAAGAGGGACGACAGATGTCCTTGGAGATCGTGGACACTCCAGGAGGATACTGTTTTGGGGCAAGAAGAAGGATCGCAATTGAGTCAGGTGATGCATTTATTCTTGCATTCTCTTTGGATGACGAAGCCTCGTTCGAAACAGTGGCAATGATCCGGGATGATATCATTCGAATCAAAAGGAACAAAAAATGTCCAATCCTCTTGGTTGGGAACAAGAATGACTGTGAAGTTTATAACAGAATCACACGGAAAGCCGGTGCTGAACGTTTTGCCAAAAAAGAATGGAACACCAAGTACACGGAGTGTTGCGCCAAGGACCATAACAGCGTCAGAGGCGTGTTTCACGCGCTGCTGAAACTGGCTAAGGTGAAAGTGAAGCTTACCTCCAAGGGACAAAATGAAAGAAGGTCAAGGTTCTTTGGAAGTACATAGGAGAAAACTAGATATACTGGTATCTTGATACATCATTTAATAATCCATGTTTCCTAAGACTTCATTTTCATTTGATAATCTATGTTTCCTAAGACTTCATTTTCATTTGATAATCTATGTTTCCTAAGACTTCATTTTCATTTAATAATCCATGTTACCTAAGACTTCATTTTCATTTCATAATCTATGATTCCTAAGACTTCATTTTCATTTCATAATCTATGTTTCCTAAGACTTCATTTTCATTTCATAATCTATGATTCCTAAGACTTCATTTTCATTTAATAATCCATGTTACCTAAGACTTCATTTTCATTTGATAATCTATGTTTCCTAAGACTTCATTTTCATTTCATAATCTATGTTTCCTAAGGCTTCATTTTCATTTGATAATCTATGTTTCCTAAGACTTCATTTTCATTTCATAATCTATGATTCCTAAGACTTCATTTTCATTTCATAATCTATGTTTCCTAAGACTTCATTTTCATTTCATAATCTATGATTCCTAAGACTTCATTTTCATTTAATAATCCATGTTACCTAAGACTTCATTTTCATTTCATAATCTATGATTCCTAAGGCTTCATTTTCATTTCATAATCTATGTTTCCTAAGACTTCATTTTCATTTCATAATCCATGTTTCCTAAGACTTCATTTTCATTTCATAATCTATGTTTCCTAAGACTTCATTTTCATTTCATAATCCATGTTTCCTAAGGCTTCATTTTCATTTGATAATCTATGTTTCCTAAGACTTCATTTTCATTTCATAATCTATGTTTCCTAAGACTTCATTTTCATTTCATAATCTATGTTTCCTAAGACTTCATTTTCATTTCATAATGTATGTTTCCTAAGGCTTCATTTTCATTTGATAATCTATGTTTCCTAAGACTTCATTTTCATTTCATAATCTATGATTCCTAAGACTTCATTTTCATTTCATAATCTATGATTCCTAAGACTTCATTTTCATTTAATAATCCATGTTACCTAAGACTTCATTTTCATTTCATAATCTATGATTCCTAAGACTTCATTTTCATTTGATAATCTATGATTCCTAAGACTTCATTTTCATTTCATAATCTATGATTCCTAAGACTTCATTTTCATTTGATAATCTATGATTCCTAAGGCTTCATTTTCATTTGATAATCTATGATTCCTAAGACTTCATTTTCATTTCATAATCTATGATTCCTAAGACTTCATTTTCATTTGATAATCTATGATTCCTAAGACTTCATTTTCATTTCATAATCTATGATTCCTAAGACTTCATTTTCATTTGATAATCTATGATTCCTAAGACTTCATTTTCATTTGATAATCTATGTTTCCTAAGACTTCATTTTCATTTCATAATCTATGATTCCTAAGACTTCATTTTCATTTCATAATCTATGATTCCTAAGACTTCATTTTCATTTGATAATCTATGATTCCTAAGGCTTCATTTTCATTTGATAATCTATGATTCCTAAGACTTCATTTTCATTTCATAATCTATGATTCCTAAGACTTCATTTTCATTTAATAATCCATGTTACCTAAGACTTCATTTTCATTTCATAATCTATGATTCCTAAGACTTCATTTTCATTTGATAATCTATGATTCCTAAGACTTCATTTTCATTTCATAATCTATGATTCCTAAGACTTCATTTTCATTTGATAATCTATGATTCCTAAGGCTTCATTTTCATTTGATAATCTATGATTCCTAAGACTTCATTTTCATTTCATAATCTATGATTCCTAAGACTTCATTTTCATTTGATAATCTATGATTCCTAAGACTTCATTTTCATTTCATAATCTATGATTCCTAAGACTTCATTTTCATTTGATAATCTATGATTCCTAAGACTTCATTTTCATTTCATAATCTATGATTCCTAAGACTTCATTTTCATTTGATAATCTATGATTCCTAAGACTTCATTTTCATTTCATAATCTATGATTCCTAAGACTTCATTTTCATTTGATAATCTATGATTCCTAAGACTTCATTTTCATTTCATAATCTATGATTCCTAAGACTTCATTTTCATTTGATAATCTATGATTCCTAAGACTTCATTTTCATTTGATAATCTATGATTCCTAAGACTTCATTTTCATTTCATAATCTATGTTTCCTAAGACTTCATTTTCATTTCATAATCTATGATTCCTAAGACTTCATTTTCATTTGATAATCTATGATTCCTAAGACTTCATTTTCATTTCATAATCTATGATTCCTAAGACTTCATTTTCATTTGATAATCTATGATTCCTAAGGCTTCATTTTCATTTCATAATCCATGTTTCCTAAGACTTCATTTTCATTTAATAATCTATGTTTCCTAAGACTTCATTTTCATTTAATAATCTATGATTCCTAAGACTTCATTTTCATTTAATAATCTATGATTCCTAAGACTTCATTTTCATTTCATAATCTATGTTTCCTAAGACTTCATTTTCATTTAATAATCTATGATTCCTAAGACTTCATTTTCATTTAATAATCTATGATTCCTAAGACTTCATTTTCATTTAATAATCTATGATTCCTAAGACTTCATTTTCATTTAATAATCTATGATTCCTAAGACTTCATTTTCATTTAATAATCTATGATTCCTAAGACTTCATTTTCATTTCATAATCTATGTTTCCTAAGACTTCATTTTCATTTAATAATCTATGATTCCTAAGACTTCATTTTCATTTCATAATCTATGATTCCTAAGACTTCATTTTCATTTAATAATCTATGATTCCTAAGACTTCATTTTCATTTCATAATCTATGTTTCCTAAGACTTCATTTTCATTTAATAATCTATGATTCCTAAGACTTCATTTTCATTTAATAATCTATGATTCCTAAGACTTCATTTTCATTTAATAATCTATGTTTCCTAAGACTTCATTTTCATTTAATAATCTATGATTCCTAAGACTTCATTTTCATTTCATAATCTATGTTTCCTAAGGCTTCATTTTCATTTGATAATCTATGTTTCCTAAGACTTCATTTTCATTTCATAATCTATGTTTCCTAAGACTTCATTTTCATTTGATAATCTATGTTTCCTAAGACTTCATTTTCATTTCATAATCTATGTTTCCTAAGACTTCATTTTCATTTGATAATCCATGTTACCTAAGACTTCATTTTCATTTGATAATCTATGATTCCTAAGACTTCATTTTCATTTGATAATCCATGTTACCTAAGACTTCATTTTCATTTGATAATCTATGTTTCCTAAGACTTCATTTTCATTTCATAATCTATGTTTCCTAAGGCTTCATTTTCATTTGATAATCTATGATTCCTAAGACTTCATTTTCATTTCATAATCCATGTTTCCTAAGGCTTCATTTTCATTTGATAATCTATGTTTCCTAAGACTTCATTTTCATTTCATAATCTATGATTCCTAAGGCTTCATTTTCATTTCATAATCCATGTTTCCTAAGGCTTCATTTTCATTTGATAATCTATGATTCCTAAGACTTCATTTTCATTTCATAATCTATGATTCCTAAGACTTCATTTTCATTTCATAATCTATGTTTCCTAAGACTTCATTTTCATTTAATAATCTATGATTCCTAAGACTTCATTTTCATTTGATAATCTATGATTCCTAAGACTTCATTTTCATTTCATAATCCATGTTTCCTAAGGCTTCATTTTCATTTGATAATCTATGTTTCCTAAGACTTCATTTTCATTTCATAATCTATGATTCCTAAGGCTTCATTTTCATTTCATAATCCATGTTTCCTAAGGCTTCATTTTCATTTGATAATCTATGATTCCTAAGACTTCATTTTCATTTGATAATCTATGATTCCTAAGACTTCATTTTCATTTCATAATCTATGTTTCCTAAGACTTCATTTTCATTTCATAATCTATGTTTCCTAAGGCTTCATTTTCATTTCATAATCCATGTTTCCTAAGGCTTCATTTTCATTTGATAATCTATGTTTCCTAAGACTTCATTTTCATTTCATAATCTATGATTCCTAAGGCTTCATTTTCATTTCATAATCCATGTTTCCTAAGGCTTCATTTTCATTTGATAATCTATGATTCCTAAGACTTCATTTTCATTTCATAATCTATGTTTCCTAAGACTTCATTTTCATTTCATAATCTATGTTTCCTAAGGCTTCATTTTCATTTCATAATCCATGTTTCCTAAGGCTTCATTTTCATTTGATAATCTATGTTTCCTAAGACTTCATTTTCATTTCATAATCTATGATTCCTAAGGCTTCATTTTCATTTCATAATCCATGTTTCCTAAGGCTTCATTTTCATTTGATAATCTATGATTCCTAAGACTTCATTTTCATTTCATAATCTATGTTTCCTAAGACTTCATTTTCATTTCATAATCTATGATTCCTAAGACTTCATTTTCATTTAATAATCCATGTTACCTAAGACTTCATTTTCATTTCATAATCTATGATTCCTAAGACTTCATTTTCATTTGATAATCTATGATTCCTAAGACTTCATTTTCATTTCATAATCTATGATTCCTAAGACTTCATTTTCATTTCATAATCTATGATTCCTAAGACTTCATTTTCATTTAATAATCCATGTTACCTAAGACTTCATTTTCATTTCATAATCTATGATTCCTAAGACTTCATTTTCATTTCATAATCTATGATTCCTAAGACTTCATTTTCATTTAATAATCCATGTTACCTAAGACTTCATTTTCATTTCATAATCTATGATTCCTAAGACTTCATTTTCATTTGATAATCTATGATTCCTAAGACTTCATTTTCATTTCATAATCCATGATTCCTAAGACTTCATTTTCATTTGATAATCTATGATTCCTAAGACTTCATTTTCATTTCATAATCTATGTTTCCTAAGACTTCATTTTCATTTCATAATCTATGATTCCTAAGACTTCATTTTCATTTAATAATCCATGTTACCTAAGACTTCATTTTCATTTCATAATCTATGATTCCTAAGACTTCATTTTCATTTCATAATCTATGATTCCTAAGACTTCATTTTCATTTAATAATCCATGTTACCTAAGACTTCATTTTCATTTCATAATCTATGATTCCTAAGACTTCATTTTCATTTGATAATCTATGATTCCTAAGACTTCATTTTCATTTCATAATCTATGATTCCTAAGACTTCATTTTCATTTCATAATCTATGATTCCTAAGACTTCATTTTCATTTAATAATCCATGTTACCTAAGACTTCATTTTCATTTCATAATCTATGATTCCTAAGACTTCATTTTCATTTGATAATCTATGATTCCTAAGACTTCATTTTCATTTCATAATCTATGTTTCCTAAGACTTCATTTTCATTTCATAATCTATGATTCCTAAGGCTTCATTTTCATTTCATAATCCATGTTTCCTAAGGCTTCATTTTCATTTGATAATCTATGATTCCTAAGACTTCATTTTCATTTGATAATCTATGATTCCTAAGACTTCATTTTCATTTGATAATCTATGTTTCCTAAGACTTCATTTTCATTTCATAATCTATGATTCCTAAGACTTCATTTTCATTTCATAATCTATGATTCCTAAGACTTCATTTTCATTTCATAATCTATGTTTCCTAAGACTTCATTTTCATTTCATAATCTATGATTCCTAAGGCTTCATTTTCATTTCATAATCCATGTTTCCTAAGGCTTCATTTTCATTTGATAATCTATGATTCCTAAGACTTCATTTTCATTTGATAATCTATGATTCCTAAGACTTCATTTTCATTTGATAATCTATGTTTCCTAAGACTTCATTTTCATTTCATAATCTATGATTCCTAAGACTTCATTTTCATTTCATAATCTATGATTCCTAAGACTTCATTTTCATTTGATAATCTATGATTCCTAAGACTTCATTTTCATTTCATAATCTATGATTCCTAAGACTTCATTTTCATTTGATAATCTATGATTCCTAAGACTTCATTTTCATTTGATAATCTATGTTTCCTAAGACTTCATTTTCATTTCATAATCTATGATTCCTAAGACTTCATTTTCATTTCATAATCTATGATTCCTAAGACTTCATTTTCATTTGATAATCTATGATTCCTAAGACTTCATTTTCATTTGATAATCTATGATTCCTAAGACTTCATTTTCATTTCATAATCTATGTTTCCTAAGACTTCATTTTCATTTCATAATCTATGATTCCTAAGGCTTCATTTTCATTTCATAATCCATGTTTCCTAAGGCTTCATTTTCATTTGATAATCTATGATTCCTAAGACTTCATTTTCATTTGATAATCTATGATTCCTAAGACTTCATTTTCATTTGATAATCTATGTTTCCTAAGACTTCATTTTCATTTCATAATCTATGATTCCTAAGACTTCATTTTCATTTGATAATCTATGATTCCTAAGACTTCATTTTCATTTCATAATCTATGTTTCCTAAGACTTCATTTTCATTTCATAATCTATGATTCCTAAGGCTTCATTTTCATTTCATAATCCATGTTTCCTAAGGCTTCATTTTCATTTCATAATCTATGATTCCTAAGGCTTCATTTTCATTTGATAATCTATGTTTCCTAAGGCTTCATTATGGACGCAATAAATTTCAAGCCAATATGTGTTTTTGGGTTTTTTTAATACGTGGGCTATCGATCAGCGTTTTTACTATTTACTTTGGCTGGGTCGATGCTTCTGAATTCCTGAATTCCTCAAACGTTAAGAGCAAAGGAAAGCACATGGAGTTTGATTTTTTGTGTGTAAGTTCTTAACCATCACTTGCATTTTGTAACAATTTGTAAAAGCGAAACTTGTGTGTGAAAGGCGAGGACTCACTTTTTGGGTAGCTTGGAGATGCAGTTTGGAAAACACGCCTCTAAATTTTAATGAACCTCGACACACTAATGAAACAAGCCCGTGGAGATCCAGGTTAGAATTGGTCTTCAGCAACTC
Organism: Haliotis asinina; assembly: GCF_037392515.1. NCBI lineage: Eukaryota > Metazoa > Mollusca > Gastropoda > Lepetellida > Haliotidae > Haliotis > Haliotis asinina. The sequence continues at coordinate 34,322,736 of NC_090295.1, forward strand.
ATGCTCGTCGTAAGCGATAGAGTGGATAGTTACGTGGCATGACTACTGTAGCAGATTACCACAATTTGAAAAATAAAAAATAAATTTGAAGGTTTAATCGCCATGGATATTCAGCAATACATCTCGGTGCATATTCACACAATAGGAACAATATCAGACTTAATCAAATCTACATAACTAGAGTCTTGGTGAGTCGCTGAGACGAATTCTTCCTTGCCCGTGGATTCATAATGCATGCAATGTCAGTTGAAGACCAGTTTCTAATCTCTAATGGGGTTTAAGAATGGGCACTTGAGAATATCTATAATAAGAGAACGTGCATGCATGTGTACTAGCGTACTGGTGTTGTAGTGCTAGCTCAGTGAGACGCCATGCCGCAGTTAAGCATGAACACCCCATACGGACACCTAACCGATCAGATCTTGTACCCATTAGTGCATAGCGCAATGAGGGGACCGAGAAGTACGATATTTTAACACCTCTAGGCATTCTTCATATCAAGAAAATCGTGTACAGTCTGTTCAAATTAACGGGACACTCCTAGACAGCCATGTTCTTAAAAAACGGAGTGCCACAAGGCTCAGTTTTTGGACCGATACTGTACGCTATGCAGACCAAACCTTGGGGACAACTGATCTCTGATCATCGCATTGGGTGGCACTTTCATGTTGATAACTCCAAAATGATGGACGACTTAAAACCGAGTCCAGGCAGTCAGGAGAAGGCCAAGGATAGCATGGCGTCTGTCTTAGTGTTGTCACGTCCTGGATGGCAACTGGTCTTAAACGACAGTAAAACAAGAGGCATCAATATTGCACCACGTCAAGACAGCAGAAGTGACAGTTTTCTTCCATTTCTACTCGGCAATCCCTTTCTCTCCCTGTGTTTCTCTGGACTCAAATTAAACCATGAAGAGTTACATCAACCACGTCAAACATGTCACTTCCGTCTCCGAAATATTGGCTCCAACATCTTAATTATGGAAGCAACGGCCACCCTCATTCAATATATGATGTTCATACTTTGAACACTGGAACGTCTGGTCCAGACTCAATTATTTACAGACCCCTGCCATACAGCTGGAATATTGCTGTGACGTAAAACTAAATTCACTCACTCGTTTTTATGTACTGAAGAAAGGATATTTTTAAAGAAATAAACTGGCAGAGGAAATTGCTTGCTCGCAGCATCGCTGACAGTAACCAAATAGTCCTAGAAAATGTCTGATTCAACACTTTTAATCAGATCTAACGTGCACAGTTTTCACACTAACTGCATGACTAAACAAGTAGTCCTTGAAAATGTCAACACTTTTATTTAAATCCAGTGTTCACACTGTTATGTTTTATAATCTGGTCTGTTTGTTTATCGTTTGTTAATTATTTGTTTCACACTTATATTTAAATTCCGATTCAGAACTTTCCACGTGTGTAGAAAGTGAGAAACCCATTTCAGGTGCCCCCGTCACGATATTGTTTGAATATTGATATAAGCGGCTTGAAACACTCACTGGTTACGAGGAAGAGACTGTCAGCACTCAGAAAACGGTTGGGCACACAATGTTAAGAATTTACTTTTCAGACATGGGTATCACATGCTTGTGACATCATACACTGTTGTACTGTTTATTAGTGGCCGCCTGATATGAAAAAATACAATATGCATTACGTTGGTACTTCCCAAACATAATGAAATCCTTAACAGACAATAAAACAATACAATTACACAAAACAACAAACAACCAAATACATTCTTAATATTGAATGCCAAACCTTTTCTCTGCCAGTGAATACAGGAAACTAGGTTTTACAATCTTGGTTGCTTTTAATAAGCCAGTCTTTTTGTTTGTTAAAGGTCCCACTTCAGCATTTCTGCCATCTGTTGGTATAAGGGAAACAACCGAGTTTTGATATTATGGGCGTTCGCGTCGTCAGCTACGCTATTGGAGCGCAATGATACTACACACATTTATATAAGCAATGTATCAGGATTTCTATATCGCGACGGCCCATGACGCATATCATCACACCAGAGAACATATCCTAAAACTACATAAATACTACGTATATTTTGTAATCACAGTAGGAATAGGAATTCTACCATGACTCAAGAAAATACTGGATTCTGATTGGTCGTTCAGAAACATCCGACGACATCAATTCTTGATTGACGCCCATCTGATTTTAGGCCGTTTCACCGCGCACTAACAAGTCTTATTGTGAGAACTACTTCCATTTGACCGCAATGATGGCGGATCATAACAATTTTAACAACTCCACTGATTTTGACGTGGACTTTGGCATTTTCCACACACACAGTTCGAATTTTTTTATTCAAAATGCTTCCGATTCCTTGGCGCTTCACTGCGCATGGATATATAACACTACTTCAGCTTGACCACCAAAATGACTGAACACACGCGTTCGGTTCCAAATGAAATTTAGAGACCATCAATTCTGGATAACATTCATCTAATTTCCGAACACAGTACGGTTATCTCCTACGTGAGTCTCTTTGCAGTTCTTCTGAAATTAATCAATATGCATTTCACGTGCATCCCATGTTTATTCCATGATTCTGAGTGTTGACAATGTGAGGTTGGGTCGGAGAAATCACCAGGTTAGTTATATTTGTTTGTAAAGTGGTTTCTAACATTTTAGGGTGTAGTATCTCAGTAGTGCATATAAAATAAAGTTCTAGACTAAACACGTCTATAAATATGTAATTATGCCGTCCTAATCCAGGTTAGGCTGTTCATGCCTTTAAAAGGATTTGCTATGGTCTATATTTTCGTTTAATGTGTATTGGATGGGTGTCGACGGCGTGGTATGCGCGCTGTAGTGGTGAGTGTTACCGATATTCACTTGCGTGTGCCAGTGACGGATTCGTTGTATTTCATACTTTATTCCCTTTCACTGTATCATCGAGTCATCGAGTCGAGCACATCGAGCAGGTGTCTAGGGGGTAACTTCGTCATAGAGAGGGGTGAGCAAATCTCGAGTATCATGTGGACATGTGGAACTTACTTTTTCCTCAAGAAAGTTTTATGTCAAGCTCAGCATGGTTATATTTGTGAAATTACTATAGGCAACTTATTTGGTATGGATGTATTCATTTCGCTTCATTGTGATGATTATATGTATTCAGTTGTCTCCCTTTTCCGTTCACTGGTACAAATGAATCTATGGTATACCCTATGTCTGAATAAACGCATCTACACCAAACAGCAAGTCTAAGTTATGCCTATCGGCACCAGTAGTTGTGACATACATGTTAGCACTGGATGTACTGAAACGTCATTAGATCAACAGCGTTGTAAGTGCGTGTGTGTGAATTTAACAGGTTCTGCTTTATAACACATAGTTTGTCATTGTATCTATCACATATGTTATGTAACTGCAAAGTGTTGAACACATACCATCCTTGGATCCTGACAATTGTCCCTCCTGTTCCTTGCAGACACTTCCGTCTCACCTTATTAAACTGGAATTGTCACTAAAGTCAGCATACACTGATCTACAATCATGTCAATCCAATGACTGACATGAACATCAATCCTTGCTAACAGTATAATCCAGCAGTCATATTCCGGCCAGGTGATATGCGCGTGCTATCAATCGAGTCTGGACCAGACAATTCAGTGATAAAAAGCATGAAAGAAGCATAAAAAGCACGACCTATGCATCTGGGATACGATGACATGGGAAACGTGCCATCAAGCCCAACCACCATATTGAAATGTTGTGGTCAACTAAGCCCCATTCTTGACAACCAGACGTAGTACGTGCTCACATCTCATACAGGAGTGTCTGAAAGACAATCACTTCAGGCCATAGCTGTGCAGCTGGAACAGTGGATTAACATCATCTTTTACCTATTCAGTATGCTGGGTACTTTTTATCATTGTGTTAAACCCGCGACCACAAGTCACTTCAGGCATTCTTCTGAAAGGACAACCACTATCATGGTCTTTTGAATAATGTTCAACCCCAAGAATTAACAGTATGAATACTTATTTATTACGTTTGATCATTTAATATCTTTAAAAAGAGTACATTTTCTGAGAATGCACTTTTTTAAAGCACTGATTTGTATGTTGGTCAAAGACAGGTCAAAAATAGCACTAACAATGTATTGTCTTCTCTCACTTTGGACAAGAAAAGAATCCATCTTGAGGTTTCACAATCAACATACCTCTCAGTATTTTACCATACTATGCAATGTATGCTTAACAAGCATGCCCGTTTTTGGCATAATATCCTCAACAAAATCTGACCAGACTCAATCATAATGAAGCTAATGCCAAGTCTTGTACACCCACCATCTAATATTTTCACACAGTTGCTACATGTTGTTATCCTGAATTTAAATGTATGTACAAAATAATACATGTCTGACAACCAACATCTCACTAGCGATACACAACAAGTCACACATGAGTTATCTCCCTTGACTACTAAAGGTTATTGTGTTTAGCACGAGTGTGTCTGAGTTTAGTTTTACGCCACACTCACTAATATTCCAGCTATATAGCAGCGATCTGTAAATAATTGAGTCTGGACAAGACAATCCAGTGATCAACAGGATGAGAATCAATCTGCGCAATTGGAAACCAATGACACGTGCCAACAAAGTCAGCGAGTCTGACCACCCGATCCCATTGGCTGTCTTACAAGCATGTGTGTATCATGAGATATCTAAATGAATAGTGTATTTTGAAATGAAAAGATTCATGACATCTAAAAGCTCTGAAAATGGAAAATGAACTAAATGGTGAAATCTGAAACTGACAATTTCACCTTCCCTGTAATACAAATTGAGACAAAAAATGAACAATGTCTTTCCGTTATACTGACAAGTTAGCTAAATGAGTACTCAGCTTTTTAACAGTCCATGTTGAGGGAGTTTAAGATCTAGACCTTTAGTAAAACCAACTAGCACCAGACAGGTTCTGACAATCTCGGTGAATCTAGCGAGTATTTTTAGTTTTAAGCCGCACTCAGCAATATTCCAACTACATGGCGGCACTCTGTAAATAATCAAGGTCAACAGACAATCCAGAGATCAACAGCATGCACATTAATCTGCACAATACTGGGAACCAAAAACATGTGTCAACCAAATGAGAGAGCCTGGTCACCAAGTGAATCTAGACTACCAACAATGATCACACATTCAGGGTGGGCAAAAGGGACTTAACTTAGCATAGTGAATTGTGATGCTTTCGACAAAGGCCCCCTGTGGTACTCAATTTCTAGATACTTTTGTGAATCACATGAATATGTCCTACTTCAGTCCTGAGGATACAAACGAGTGATAATAATGATAAAAATGTTGGCATTAAAAACTACATGTCAAGGGCGATAACTCTGCATCAAGCAATCACAATTATTGTGCCATTTCATCATTTCTTCTTTTTGGCAGCAGCTTCAGCAGCAGTGTCAAATTCAGGATCTGTTATATTCATCATCAGGGAGCCTGCATTCAAATATACACGGTTGGTGGAGGCGGCAATCTGAAATAAAGTGGGAAAATAAGTGGAAGCAAAGAGAAAGTAAGACAATGGAGTTGGACTTAGCCATAGAGTCATGCGGAGTCCTGTATCTGAGGTCCTTGGAGCACGAGCTCTTAACTTTCAGGGGTCTTGAACTACGAAATGAGGGTCCCTGGCACTTGTACTATGTTGTAGTGCTGTTGTAATTCAGTTACTTCATTGTATTGTGTATCATGATCATCACATTGTTACAGTAATTAAATCACACAGAATACCATAACCAGACAAAATAGCAGGTAGCAGACAAAATGATAATTCATTGTTACTTAATCAAAACTTCTGCAAAAAGTATTTGGACTATTTCTGTTTCTCTTTTGTTGTCAACTTCTGTTATTTTTTATGTGTATAGGACACATAATGGATAGAAACTTCACATAATGATTAAATGAATGCACCCACGATTATGAAAATTCCCCAATCCCAGATGAAGGAAACACTCCACCCGATCAAGGAAACTGCATCAAGGAAACAGCCTACCCCAAATCCTGATAAGGAAACGCACCACCCCAACCCCACATCAAGGAAACACCCTACCCCACATCAAGGAAACACCCAGGTCATGGAAACAGCCTAGCGCTCCCCTACTCCCCTCCCGACTCCAACCACCCATATAAGGACAAGACAAACTTGTGTCCAGGGACACACATGCCAAAGCTACTGTAAGAAGCATTCCCTTCACTGAGTGTGCTCTGGTGATTAATTTCTACTAGACAAGTTCAGTTATCATCTATGCAGCTATGAGATGCACACCTTTCGAGTCCCAATGAAACACATGTATTAGCTTAATCAATACTGTTTTGTAGAGAAATGGATAGCCTTAATCCCCTATTTCAATATCATTAGACTGAAAGTCCACAAAATTTACCTAAGGTCAAATGTATCTAAACATACAAAAAACTAAAATACAAAAACATTAGATGCACACCTTTAGAGTAGAAATTCACTGAATTCCACTGAGCATTTTCTGTGGAGGAGTGGCATAAAAACACACATCAAGACAATACCCTAGCCCTAGACAGGGAAACACCATTACAATGGTGCAATGTAACAATGGACACGAGAAGAAACACTCACTGTTCTGGCAATGTTTTGTGATGCTCGTATTTTCCTCAGCTTCAGATAACCTGGATTCAACTGAATAGCTGCACCAATGTAGTGGAGTCAAGGGAGGTAACAGACCAATCCAAACAATCCACACAAAACACATCAAAACAATGAGATTTTGTCTGCCACTAAATGGTCCCGTATCTCTTCTCAATGACTGGGAAGTGCCATGGCAATTGTATATATGTCTGGCCTTACAGAGTGTATCTTTACTAGTGAGAGCACTCCAAGATTTCAGACAATGTGGACATCATTCTCAACTTTAAATATTACAAGTGAGTGAGTGAGTGAGTTTAGTTTTACGTCGCACTTAGCAATATTCCAGCTATATGGCGACGGTCTGTAAATAATCGAGTCTGGACCAGACAATCCAGTGATCAACAACATGAGCATCGATCTGCGCAATTGGGAACCGATGACATGTGTCAACCAAGTCAGCTAGTCTGACCACCCGATCCCGTTAGTCGCCTCTTACGACAAGCATAGTCACCTGTTATGGCAAGCATGGGTTGCTGAAGGCCTATTCTACCCCGGGACCTTCACGGGTCAATATTACAAGTGGGAGAAGTGTACAATACAACATAAGCTAAAGATTAGTAACAACTGAGAAAGTGACTCTGCACTCTGCAATTTTCAAGCTATGTGACAGCAGTCAGTAATTAATCAAGGCTGGACCAGACAGTCCAATGATCAACAGCATGAGCATCAATCTATACAACTGGGATAAGATGATGTGTCAACCAAATCAGGGACTTACTTAGTTAATAAGCAAAAAGTTTCTTACTTAAGGTCACCATGAACAAGAAATGGAAATGTAAGTACATTTCCTTACCACAAACATCTGTTCCCAATTGGTTTGTTTTAGTTGACCATCATATAAATGAGCCTGGACCAGAAATTCCAGTAATCAACAGAACCTGCTGAGCATTCGAGAATTTAACTGACATGATTCTTATCACTTCTACAATACTGCATGAACAATTCTGGCATCAGATACCAGAGGTTGCAAGCTTATCTAGTATTCTAGACAGTTAAAAGTTTTTGACCAAAACCCTTGCCCACTTCCCTCTGTCATCAGATTACTAAAAATGTTGATCACAGAAAACTGTAGGTTTCCCCGTTCCCCAACACCCAACCCCACCCTGTGTGCCTGTCATGTCTCCAGTACCACATCTCAGCACAGAGAGGTATTTAGGCATCAGCTCTATGTCTGGCCTTACAGGGCATGCTTGTTCTCAAAGCAGTGCCCCAAGATTACAGACAATATAGTTACTCTGGTTTGACTGTAAGATTTGAGTCAACACCTACAGGTTTCTACACAGCACCTTACTATCATCATTTGACAGAGGAAATCAAGCATTAAGACATCTGTACTGACCAAGCAAGGTCATGCACATACATTTGTTTTCCTTTTTAACAACACCTGAACCTAATCCTTAACACTGGCAATATGGCATGAAAATCAAAACAGGCGATTTTGTAGAACTCAAAACTGAAGATTTTGGCATAGAATGAAACAACATTTTGTATGAAATAAAACTGCCCTTTTGTACAGAAACAAAATTCCTGTCCTCCTTGTGCCTTTCTTTGTACTTTTCTGTAGCAGAAGATTCTTTCCTGAACTGGAGTGTTTAATACGGATGCTATGTTCAAGATACTTCCTGTGGTCACAAAGCCAGTAATATTACAGCAGGTAAACTGAAGCTCTCATTGCAGAATACTAGTGTATACAACAAAATATACAATGGGCTGTTATACACAGCAGTTGAAGGTGTAAAGGATATCAGTTTGGCTGCCTCAGCCTCTCCCTCTGATTGGACAATCTTCTGCTGTCTCTCCTGCTTGGCCTTCTCTACTATGAACTGAGCACGTTGAGCTTCTTGCTGGGCCACCTGCGGACAAATCAAGGTGAGGTGAAAGAAGTGAGGTTCCTGAAAACACTCAATACCCTCTTCCCAGCCCCCGCACCCAGTCAAGATAAGGCACTCTACTGTCATTACCCTGGTCAAAAGAATGTATATTATGCACTGGATTTCACTCTCAGCTCCCTAGGAAGAATTCCCTATGTGCGGATGCTTGGACTAATGCTGGTACAACCGTGGTAATCAAAAAAGTCACCACTTAGCAGTTTAATATGACACCTTATGCAACAGATTCCCCATGAAACCTGACACCTTTCCTGTAATCAAACCAGAACGGACACCTGTTCGCCTCAAAGTCCTTGAAGAGCCAAGTCTTCAGCAACAAATGAGGTAAGACCACCCCAGCAAACACAAGCCAGTCTGAGAACCATCTATGACATTATGGGAATCTGTACAGGGTCTTCTTCCCACATACCTGCTTAGCCTCTACAGCAGCAGTGTACTCCCGACTGAAGCTGAGTTCAGTGATTGACACGTCATCTAGGATAAGGTTGAAGTCCCTCGCTCTCTGCGTCAGCTCCTTCCTGATCAACAAACTGACCTGCTGACGCTGGGTAATAAGCTGAGATGCATTGAACTTAGCTACTACACTTTTCAACACCTGGAAAGAGATTAATAAAATCTTTTTAACAGGCTCCTAAAATGACAGCCAAGAAAGATAGAAACAGGAAGAGAATGTGCATGCTGTCAACACTTAAAAACCAATATTATATTCTTCTAAACTTACAAAAATATGACTCTATTAGGGAAAGAATATATGCTAAAGGTGAGACCCCTTTGTCCAGTATCATGGAAGAAAGACACACAGTGCTAAGTATGTCCTTTTCAGAAAATTAAGAGCACACAGTTAATTGTTCGTAACTTAAATACTTCATAAATCAAAAAGATGGGTGCAGAAGTTCTTAACCAACAACCAAATCCTGCATTATTTACACAAAAGTAACCAAAGGGAATTTCGAAGAGGGTTGCCATGAAGCTTCAGCCCAGTTTGTGTATTTGTTCCTGAGATGATCACCAAGTGTCAGGGTGAGACACAAACCAGCAATGACATCTGACCTGTATATTGTTGAGGACAAACACATAGTTCCAACACAGGGTAACAGAAAGATGGCAACCAAAGCAAATGCTTATGGTAGGAAAACATTAAAAACATTTATAACAAAGGAAGCCTCTCCCTGATACAAGCAGAACAGACAAAAAGGTATAACCACACTTGATTTCAGGATACGGGTCACCATATTTAGGTTGGTCCATTTCATTTTAGCCAAAAGTGACTTTGATCTTGGGAGATGTGCACTTACCTCATTGCATATTGATGGCAGCACTCTCTCGTCAAAATCTAATCCTAACTGACGGTAAATTTGGGGCAAGTCTTTCTGGTCTGGGCGAGACAATACTCTCAAAGATATGTTGACCATTTGTAAATCTGAAAGAACAAGGAGACCACTGCACCCACTCAGTTCAGATAAGGCAGGGCTCAATTTAAGTGATATTAACCTACTTGGATCAGGTGCAATCCAAGATAAAAACTAGTTTCACCAGGGAAACTGCAGTTGCACTTGTATTGCAAAATGAAATGAAATAAAGTGAAATATTCCAAGTTTAGAAGAAAAATGAGTAGACATAAGTATGTTCATGTCAGGTTTAGTGTTCTTTCTTAAAAATTGACTTGCACCTGATGCAAGCCCTCTATGGTGAAGAGAAATCTTTCTTTATGGCTAGGAGTTATGGCTTTATTCTTAGGGCCAAAAGAAAAGGGCTTCAACAACAACTCATTCAGAATACAGGTTATGTCTGGACCAAAAAAAAATTACTTTCAGTGTAACTGATGAAACATAAATCAAAATAATTTCCCTTACTTAATCTATTACCATGGTTACTAACCTTTGCTGCCTGTGGGTGATGTTATTTTTCTTGGTCGTGAACGAATGTCATAGATAATGGGATACTGAAACCAGGGCACTCTGAGAACAGAATATATCTATGAGCAAGATCTAGCAAAATTATTGACAGGTATGGACACGTTTGTGGAAGTGACATGCACCAAGTAACGATGTTCACAGTTTAATACTTTGCTGGTATTGGCATACAACCTGTGATAACATACATCACAATACTTAAAGTTTAGACATGACATTATCTGCCAAGGTATTGTGCACTGAATCATATACAATCATTTCAGAAACTTGACATCTGAATATCTCAAGAATCCATGCATGTAAATTTGGATGGTTGAGCTCATGGTTAGACTGCGAGCAAATACCTATTTGCAAAATGTTTTTACGTAAATTCATAACTTGGGTAAATCCCTGTCAGTCACGCATACCTGAAATGTAGACCCTCTGGATAAATGTCATTCTGTACTCCACCAATTCTGCTGAAGATGATAGCTCGGTGACCACCCTCAACTAAAACATTCAAAATATACACAAATATAATGAAAGCAAACATGTCACAATACAAGTTTAAAATGTTTCTAACAGTTACTTTACCTTAACATACATTTTGGATATTCACATGATTAAAGGAGTGAGTGACTGTGGGGAAAGATTTCTGCCCATAACCCTGTTTTCAAAAATAATTCTATGCCTAGGAGTAGGAACAGAATATTTCACAGTAAGCCAAATCTAAACCTAACCCTAATACTGAATCTGACATATAAATCTTAACCCAAACCTCCCAAAAATACTCATAATAAATAGAAGACATTTCAATCTGGGGTTACAAGCATAACTCTTATCAACTGTGGTTTAACGCCACTTTTAGCAATATTCCAGCAATATCATGGCAAGGAACACCAGAAATGGGCTTCAAACACTGTATCTATGTGGGCAAACGAACCAGAGTCATCAGTGTGACAAGCCAATGCTTTAACCACCTGGTTATCTCACCATCCCTGACAAAGTAAAACGACATAAACAAAAGAAAATACTGTAATGCCATGCACCAATAGACGTGACAGAAAACATCTCAGTTCCTTACTGAAACAAAAACAAATCTTGTGATCAACACTTAGAAGACTTTCTTATTCAAGAATTTCTTGGACAATAATGATGGGCACATACCAGGGATGGTGAAGAAAACGTTGAAATCTTACATAAGTGAGTTTTAAAGTTTTTGCTAGTTAGTAACTAACTATCATAATTGCAATATATGCAAAAATGAAAACACGTTTCTGCTTCATAAAAAACTTTTAAATGAGAACAGAACTTGATTGAGCAAGTAGTTCAACCTGTCAGAAATTTACCATCTGAATGGAAAGTTATTTTATAACATTGTATGTATATGTTTCAATGAGTAGTAACTAAGTATCACATTAAAACATTTTTCTGCTTCTTAGACAGGCTTTAAATGAGAACAGAAAGGGAAGAGTTAGTAGTTTAACCTGACGAACTTACCATCTGTATGGAAATATAATGAAATTATATCAGACTGTTGTATTTCAATGCAAGTTTAAAATGTTTCAGGTATCAAGATCCAGTGAGCAGAAGTTTCACTGTCATTGTTCTGCCCAACACATGGACAAAATGACATTGGGTATATATATATTTATATATATATTAGTTGCAGTTTACTTAATAGACACAGCTCATCAAATATTTAACTTTCTACACATCAATGCCATGTGCATGTAAATGCAATGCTCAGGACAGCTATATATGAATAGGCAAATGTCCTTGTGTGTGAAAAACTTATTGTTATTTCTTGACATTAGGAAATGCTCAAATTAGCAATATTTAAATAGATATATTTTCTCATTGTAGATTGACAATCTTATGGATTAACTAGATGTTCACCAGATTTTGCAGTTTTACATATCCTTATTTGAAATCCAATTATCAAGTGCATGTGAAATGTCAAACATCATTCATAAAAACACCTCGTTATCACTTGCATTTATATAGATATAAGATGGTACACAAATGTGACATTTTTCAATATTTTTCAGATTCCTGGAATTTATTAACTTAAAGGTCACATGCAACCAAAAAATCAAACATAATTAAAACACATTTATCACTTATTCATGACATATAATATACATTACTGCTTTTAAAAAAACAAATAAACAAAATTATAAGCGTACAATCGCGATTCAAAAGTGCAATATTTTGTACTTGGGCTTACTTCCCCCGAAACGAAGCCCTCGGGAGACCGAACCCAGTCATAGCGGGTGGATATGCACTCAAGTGTAACGACGGCTTCCGATTGGCTGTTCCATTTGCTGACATGCTGAGGGTTCATTGTGTGTACAGAAAGATGATCTGTTTGATGGGCATTTTAGAAGTATAGCCAGTCACAAGAAAGTAAGATTCTTTGTGGACTTCTTTTTGTGTACTTGATGCGTCGTTTCAGTATGGATTCATATTCTGTTGTCAAACAAAATCATATACACTAAAAGAAGTCGTTATCCATGAAGAATGTATGTAGAGATGTTGGGTTTGGAAAATACATGTTCTCTGAATTTGCGCTCGATCCAATCAAAAATCAAATGTCAGTAGAGATGGTAAACTACTGTGTGGCTCCAGCCATCTGTCATTCGTCCAAGTACAAAACAGGACTGGAATCTGGAGTTTGCACAAGTTTCCGTCACATTCAGTCATCCGAATAAAATGAATGTAGTTTGTTTGCAACCCACAGACATAAAAACATGTCATGTGAATCACACGTGCCTAATTACATAATGTGGCAGACACGGGACTCGGGTGCACGAGTCATAAATCAACTTATTTTCTTTATGTCGTATAGTCTGATAGGTGTTAAGTTCAAATTGCACGTTGTCAATGATTGAAGCTGTGTATTGCATGTTGTCTTTAGCAGACAGGCAGACAGACATATAGGTGTGAATAAACGAGACACTGAGTTTTCTCTGTGACAGAGACTGCTTGCCACAGTCAACAAGTTGTTTTACGTAACGAGTAGATTATGTACTTGTTTGTGTACACAACCGAGATTAGACTATTGCTCACGACCTCAGACGCTGGGCATGCATACTGTTTCAAGCTCCGCGAACCTATTCACTGCGCATGCGTTATGGACGCAGCGCAGCACAGCTGTTGAAACCAGTTTTCCCCCCAGCGCTGGGGGGAATTTAGTGAAACGTTTGAACTCCGATTTCGCGGGCTTTTTTTCATCGCGTTTTTTTTTCAACTTTACAGGTTGAATTGGCATTTTTTATGATTTGTTTCGGTAAGTGCACACTGAAAGGTACCAGAATCTGCAAAGTTGTATTTTACGTTGCATGTGACCTTTAAACAGGCTTCTTCACTGTCATCGCCTTTCACCACCCAAGTTATGGTCTAAAGGGAGAGTAGGTGTATATGAATTTTAAGCAGTTGAGATTTCCAATTCCATGTTATTAGAATATAAGTATGAGATGGTATATTTCAGTGACAATGTTCAATATTTTTCACATTCCTTGATCATATGAAACTTTAAAGATAATTGTTATAAAATTTCACTTCTGTTTTCTCTTCTTCATGAATGTGTGTAGAACTCCCAATAATTATTATCACCAATACAACTTATGCATGTATATATTGCAGATATGGATTCCAGTTTAGATTCATTATTTTGGTGTTATGTTCTTATTTATATTTGGCTTTTATTTTTAACTGGGTAAGCCTTGTACTTGCATTGTAATGAAAATGTAAAGATGATAATGAGTCCAGTATAATAATGTTCTTCTTCCAGATGATCCAGATATTCACCTCTCGCCATGTGCAGCTGAATGGGCACCAACAGGAATGCTGTAAATGTATGTCTTAAAACATCATATGAAAAAAGTATTAAATGAGCATTTACTTCTGTTCTGGAATCCAAGTTGTCTTTCCATCTTCATTTCTCTGACATACCATGGTATAAATGACCTGCTGTTGGGGGGAAAAACAAATTTCTGAGGTTATAAGTTATGTCTGAAATAGTAATGAAGACTTTGAGTTCATTGTTTAATGGTTGTTCTTCCTCTATGTTTCAGGTATCATTAATTGCAATCTGAAACAGAAGACAGATTCCCTGGATAAAAGGCTGAAAACTGATACTGTATACATGGTATAGAAAAATGTATAGTTTGTAGAGTTTTGTTGATTTTTTGGAGTGTGTGACTCACTGACTCTTCAGCCTCAGAGAACAATTGCAGTTACAACTGATGCTGATATCAAGTTGTGTTTCTAATTGATGCTGATATAAAGTTGTCTTTTACCTATGATGTGGAAGGGTTTTCTTGACTTAACATATGACACTGAACTATGTTTATTTATCAGTTTTGTGTGTTTGTGTCTTTCTTCTGACCTGCCTTGCTGACATTGAACTATACTTATTTACCAGTTTTGTATGTTTTTGTGTTTCTTCAGAGCTGCCTTGCTGCAATGATTCGCTTGAAGTCATAGTAATTATTGATGTAATGATTTCACAATTTCAGGAATTAATAAATGATACTTATACAAAAACATTACATAGTCACTGCCTCCATATGTTGAGTATATTTTGTTCCATGTGACTGAACATAAAGGACTTAGGAAATCTTGGTGTGGCTAGATTTTGGCGACATATATGAAGGGCTCCTACAACATGACTTTCACATATAGTCTTCAATTCTGCCATCAGAACAGTAATTGGGACTAGACTGCATAAAAAAATAATTTCATTAGGATTATGTAAAATCAGCCTGGGGTGGCTATAAGCAAGTGTGCATCAAGCAAAAAATTCAAATATCGAAAGTTGCGAGCGCTATGTATCTTAGTTAAAGTCACTGCCAATGGCTCCCCATGGCTAATGAAGTCACTGAAGATAAAGAAACGTTCAACACATCCAACTATTGAGCTACTTTTCATGTTATAATATTACGTGAAATCCAATTGCATCTATTAGAACATACCTTTCTAGATTGAAATGACTTAAAATGATGTAACACTGCATCATCTTGTATTTCACACGTTTCATGTGACATGACATTAGAAAGGATCACGCGCTTAAAAGGCGGGAATATACTACAAAAATCAAACGATACACTTCTATAAATATATAAGTAAAGATAGATTGAACTGCAAGGAGACGGTTCTGAACCGCAGCGGTCAAGGTAACTCGCCTGTGTAAAGTGATTGAGCGACGCCGTATGCAAGGCCACCTGCAGCTGCCAGCAAACCAATTCCTGCTCCAGCTCCCTTTCCACCTGACCTTAACCTCCCCATCAAATCTCCAAGCTTTTTCGGGTCCATTTTCACTTATTTCCCGATGTGAACTAACTCATTCGGTGAAAATGGCTGAAACACATGTGGTGCATACATACTAATATCCTAACAACTAATAAAATATATTTCACGGTTTATATAATACATTCTATGAAACAATTCAAAACCTTATCAACAAAACCATAAACGTGTATGTGTGTGCTTGTTCTCTTTTATGTCAAATGCCTTTTGTCATTAAAATTTCTTTTAAAAAAAGGTCAGGTACATGTACCGTTAATATAACATATGCATTACACAGATAGTATATTACGCATGACCTTCCTTGTACTCCTTACAGTGGTATTTTGTGAAGAACATGTAGTCGGTTCGTTGAACATACCCTGTCAAGGAGTAGTACAAAATACAAAAATGACGTGCTCCGCAACAGTTGTGCCCCTTTACATATTAAAATATGAACACATACGTAGTCGGATGAAAGTGGATTTTACATGTGCAGGAAAGTCATGGCCCTGCTGAAGAACATAACTTCATCTTTAAGGGTATTATCGGTCAGGCTCCAGCCGCTATTGATCAATGTTGAATCAAATACAAAGCTTTCACTACAGTCTCTCACATGTAAATGTAACAGGTGCGTGTCTTGTCATGCGTCTACTGCGTGATGACTAAAGTTACTATGTTCCTCTTCACTATGAGAAATCTTTACATTGGAAATGTTTGCATCAGTTTGTATGTTTAACTGCCTGATTTCGTTTTGGTGAAGCATTTATCAGATATCACCAAAGAAATAGATAGAGGGAAGGAGTTCCTTCCGTCTCCTCATATTCTTTCTTCTGCATATTGATAGAGGTAACACAAAGTAGTTCAGCGCTATATATTACACTTAATTTTGGGACTTATACTTGTTTTGTGAGTTCTCTAGTAATTGTAGAGTTAGGTTTTGTTATTAATAGTAGGATTTATTAATGAATAAATATTATTTGTGATGGGGGAACAGGCGGAACTCTTACCAAATAGGGTCCTCCACAAGGAAGTGGAAACAAAAAGAAATGTATGTTGCCACGTAGTGACAAATGCTGGGATTCCATAGTACGTATGCAACATGTTATATACTAAAGCAGTTATTGCAATTTTCTTGCATGCTTAAAACATGATGCATTATACATAGTGCTTTGTGTGTGATTTTGCTGATGCTTAAAAAGTGTTAGAATATGCATAACCGTTGTGATAGCCATGATCATGACAGTGCTCAAGTTCAATTCCCGATATGGGTACAATGTGTGATTGTACCCTACCTGGTGTCTCCATAAGACGCCTCCATGGTGTAAAGGTTAGAGCATCTGACTAGAGAGGTGGTAGGGTACAGATTCGATCCCCTGCCACATCATACCAAAAGATGTTGAAATATTATACTGGTTGTTCCTGCCTGCTCACCATTAATGGGAAAAACAAGGACTTGTCGGCCCAGAGTCAGCATTTTGTGTCTGAGTGGAGTATTCATGCTTACCTGCAGCATGGTATCTCAGTGCAATTTCAAATGCTATGTATAGGTGCGGTGTGCGAAGCCCATTGCTGGTGTCCAGTGGAATATCTGATAAAACCGTACATGTTCACTTGCTCACTGAAAGGTACTGAACCAGTGAAACTAAGTCTTTTTCCCCACAATAATGGCAGCTCATGTTTTTAGAGAGGTTCAGATCTGATTTTCAGAAGCAGTTTCAGAAACAGCTACTGGCAGAAAAGGAAGAGTTAAGCACCAGTCCAACTTATCCTTGTTTGCCACCAGTTTTGGCCCAATTTAATATGTACTTTGGCTAATGAACACCATAGCTTTTCTCATGGAGTCATAAATGTGCAAGCCCTACTCCCCTTAAGGTTTTCCTCCCACAGTAAGCTGTTATGCAGGATGTAAGGCCCTGTATTGGCAAATAAACTGTATTGCAATATTTTGCAATTCAGGTACCTGCGATACATATTTCGTTATATTGGGAACGTAAGTGTTTGACACAGGCTGACACTATTTATATGTGTCAATCCTGTCTTCTGTACTATCAGTCCCTAAACATATATGTTAAAATTCTGGTAACAGCAGTCTCAAATTAGGCTGCATGGCTGTGGGTTCTATTTCCATTTCATTCCATTTATAGTATTACAGTATGCCATTTTGTCATTGACTAACAAAGTAAAACATTTGTTGTAAATGAAAGTATGTGTACGTTTTATTTGAAACTACTAAGATAATCATGATGTAAGCAGCATTCAAACATATTCACTCCCTCACTCACCCAGTCATCAAATGGAGAACAGTGCCACAATTGTGATTTTATTTCTGTTACAGATTCAGCCAGCCAATACAGCTAGCAGGCTTTCACACAAGTATCCGTCGGCAAGATCTTTCTGAATTTCTTGATGAAAGAAAATACTGGGCAGAAGAAAAAGTCAAAGTTGGTGAGAATTTTGGAATGAAATTCTAAATATAGAAGGGCAATTATGTTTATTCAGTTATATCAGAAACTGTCATATTGTATTCAAATTCTGGTTCACCCCAGTGACATTTGTCAGCCTCCATATGGTAGCCATACCTACTCTAATGGGTTTTGTGACGAAAGGTAAAATGTCCAAGGACTGCAACCTTTTGTCTAGTCTCCCAACATTACACTGACGTCTCGTCATGCAATTGTAGTACCATTAGAACTAATGTTAAACCCACAGAGCTTCAAATTTCTGTTTGGACAATAATTTTCAGTATTGAATACAATGAGCAGAAAGGTAAAAGAATGACCTATAAGCGCAACACAATGTTTTGTGAAAAAGGTACAGTTTGATTGAACTACATGTTAAAATAGTCTGGCTGTCCGGTTTTTCATCAGGTTTTTAGGATCGCCACTGTCACCCCTTGTGTATTTTATGTAATGAGTGTAGCAAAAGAATTTTT
The DNA here is from genome assembly GCF_037392515.1 of Haliotis asinina. Lineage (NCBI taxonomy): Eukaryota > Metazoa > Mollusca > Gastropoda > Lepetellida > Haliotidae > Haliotis > Haliotis asinina. Next base: position 34,341,438 of record NC_090295.1, read on the forward strand.
AAGAAAAATAATTTCTCTACCAATTTCAAATTTGAAATGTATTCTAATCTTAACATATGAAAACAAAATATGATTGTGAAAATCTAGATTTTCGTTTTTGAAAATTATTGTCCAAACAGAGATTCACACCCCTGTGGTTAAAGCCCACTCACTCACTCTTCTGTAGGTCGACCTTGGAAAAAGGATGAGCTACGAATCAAGAGTAATGAAGACCTACACAAACTGTGGTACGTGTTGCTGAAAGAGAGGAACATGCTGCTCACAATGGAGGCTGAATACAAGAGGCTGTGTGCCCTGCTTCCAAATCCAGAGAGGATCGATAAGGTGGGGTAACCATATATTTTCCAGACCTCATCCTCTTTCCTCCTTCATAAAAGCCCTGATGACACACTGGGTTAAAAGACCAAAGCCCGTCATTTTCAGGGATGAGAATTTTCCATGGATGAGAATTTTCCACAAATTTGCAGAATTCCATGTATTTGATTGCACTGTTGTCGTTTATGATATGTTATATTGTTTCAGTTAACATGAGGCCAAAGAGGTGTAGAATTTTATACTGTCTATTATTTTCACTTGACAGGTTGATGAAAGCATGGAGAATTTATTGTCTGTAGTGAAGGAGAGGAACGAAGCTTTCAATCTCCTAGAAACAGGAACTAAAGGACCCCCTGTTGGCGACTACGTTCGTAACTTTTTTGGATTACGAGGTTTCAAAAAGTTCCGAGAACACCCGATGCCAAAAGAACTTAACTCCACCTATCGCTTGTTGTATCCTCCATACAGGAAGTCAATGGGGCTGTACATCATGTTGTACAAGGAGAAGATGATGAGAGAGCGCATGAAGGAATTGCGGAGGAAGAGGTCTCAGAGGAAGAAGTTGCTGAAAATGTTCCCACATTTAGAAAATAACTAAGAACTAAACTTGTGGCTACATTTGAATATATTACCTGTACAAGTAGCATTTGTTTTGTTTTGTTTTGTTTTTCTAAAATACTGAAATAAAAGGAGACATCAAGTATAGACTGGAAGCAAAATGTTTCCAGTGGTGGGCATAAGCATATTGCATATTGCAGATGAAAGGAGAATTCAACCAGTTCTTATCATTGAGTGGTGGTGGGGTAGCCTCATGGTTAAAACGTTTGCTCATCATTCCTGGGTCTGATTTCCCTCATGGGTACAATGTGTGAAGCCCATTTCTGGGTGTGTTGCTTAAAGAGGCATCTCTAAACTCACTCACTCAATGTTGAGTCCATTTGTACAAGTCAGGTACAATATGCAAATGTGATGTTGAATCAGCAGCTTGGACATGCATTGGAACATATTTTTTGTGCATTTATTATCTCCATGTAATGTGGGGGATATAGTCAACACCTCGTCTGTCTGTCTGTCCATCCATCCGTCATCATTTTGTTTCTGGAGCATAGCTCAGAAACAGTTTTTGTATTTTTAGATCAAACTTGATAGATATAATAATCTCAGCCTATAGTTATGTCTTTTGCTCTTTACAGAGTTTTGGCATTTTTATTTTTTTTGTTTTTTCCATGGAACATTTTGGTGTTAGTCTAATGGTGGGGTGGGCTTAGTGTCCGGGGCAGAACTCAAAAAACGTTCTATATTTTGCTGCAAAACTTGGTAGATATATCAATCAGAACCTGAAGTGGTGCTTTTTTGATTTCTTATTTTTCCACTTTCCATGGAAACGTTTCAAACATAGTTTCAAAAGTGAGAGGTGTGTTTCATTTACTTTGTAATATCTGTCAGTAAAAGTTGTTAGATACGTTTGGCAGATCCCAAAGTGTTGCCTTTTGCTCTTTACAGGTTTTTGTGATTTATTATTTTCTCTGTTTCCATGGAAATATTACAGACTTCGTCTCAAAATGGAGGGATGGGCTTCGTTTCCGGACCATAACTCAAAAACAGTTCAGTATTTTTCTGCAAAACTTGTTACATACATCAGTCAGTGCCTTTTGGTACTTACAGGTTTTTGTGATATATTTTTTTCTGGGTTTCCATGGAAATGATTTTGACTTTGTCTCAAAACTGAGAGGTGTGTTTCGTTTCAGGAGGACATTTAAAAAAGTTCATTATGTCTGTCAGCCAAACTTGGTAGATATATTTGGCAGACCCCAGTGTGGTGCCTTTTGCTATTCACAGATTTTTGTGATTTAGAATTTTCTGGGTTTCCATGGAAACGTTTTGGACTTAGTCTCAAAATGGAGGGATGGGCTGCGTTTCCGGAGCACAACTCTAAAACTTCTCAATATCTTTCTGCAAAACTTGGCTGATATGTAGGGTAAACCCTAAAGTGGTGCCTTTTGCTATTTACAGATTTTTGTGATTTATCATTTTCCCAGTTTCAATGGAAACGATTCTGACTTAGTCTCAAAATGGAGGGATGGGCTTTGTTTCCGGAGCACAACTCGAAAACTATTCAATATCTTACAGGAAATCTTGGCACATATTTGAAACTGACCACAAAGTGGTGCCTTTTGCTATTTACAATGTTTTGGCATTTTTATTTTTCCTGGTTTCCATGGAAACGATTCTGACTTAGTCTCAAAATGGAGGGATAGGCACAACTGGAAAACCATTTGATATCTTTCAACAGATCTTGGCAGATATATGAGACAGGTCTTGAAGTGGTGCCATTTGCTGTTTACAGATATATGGCATTTATATTTTTCATGACTTTCATGGAAACGATTCAAACTTAATCTAAGAAAACATCAAGTAACTGTCAGATGATTTGTCCTTTCAGATATGTGGGGGCCGGGGGGATATGTCATCTTTTGATGACTCTTGTTATTTTCTTCATAATTACTTGGTTTGCAGATCTTTGTACAAAATTACTAGGTCGGTAGGTAGCGCTCTGCTAATCAGAAAACAAAATTTATGAGTGAGGTAAGATAATATCCCAGTTGCATTTGTTTTAAACAAAATGTTTCGTGAAACTCAAATAGACAAGTACAGGTACATGAACAAGAAGATACATGTTTACTTCTCTAAGGACCCCACAGTACAATCACTGGTCATTCACACTCAGTAACCATTAACAGTATCGCAAACCCTGGGCAGTTTGGGCATAGGTACTTATTAAGTATTCATGAACACTCATCGTAAAGTATTCAGTCTTAATGTGTTCATAAAGAATCCTTTCGAACTATTCATTATGAATCAATGCCAAAGTATCGAAGAATCTGTATGGAATTATTCAAGAATTCTCATGTATGTGTACATAAAGAATACTGATTGCAATATTTGCTGAGTTCTTATACTGTATTTATGAAGCATCCATAAAACGTTCCTGGCAGTTCCTGATAAGGGACTCGAAGAATCCTTTTAGGGCATTCATGTTGAATCTTTAATGAATTATTCATGAAGAATCCTCCAAATATTCAATGCGTATCTCCACAAATCCAGTAATTCATAAAGTATTCATTCTGTGGGAAGTGTTTTTAAAGGATCCTTTACAAAATACTATGTTCCCTTCTTCACAATTATTTTTAAGTATCATTTCATGTGAAGCATGAATTTATGAACCATCCCTCTTCAACAAGTATGTGTCCACTACAAGACATCCATCAAGAATCTGGTCACATTACTCCAGCTGCCACTCCTGGAAGAAGTCATTTCCTTTATTGTCCACCACAATGAATGCTGGGAAATTCTCTACCTCCACTCGCCATATTGCCTCCATACCTACAAAACAACCATGGTGGATTACTGCCAAATGAATACTTTCATGGATACTTCTACCGTGACAAAAACAATTGCGTAGATTGATGCGCATGCTGATCATCATTTTATTATTTACAGACAGTATCAATATAGCTGGAGTATTGCTGTGTGCATCATCAGACAACAAACCAACCAACCTTGACAAAAATGTCAAATACTCACAAAAGATAACACTGCCCCCAAATCTTTTGGCTTGTCAGTAGCAGTTAAGTCATTCTCACTCTCATCAGCTCCCATTTCATCAAGCGTATCAAACAGGCAATTAATGATTATCCTCATTTCTCATGTCCCAGGTGTATACAAGGCACTGTCTACAACCTTGGTTCAAGGCAGTAGACTACAGTCTTTCCATATTTTCACGTCATACTGAGCAAGACATCTGTCAATTCCCTACAACTGTTTTGTGAAAGGTGTTAACAGCTTACCAAGTTCAGGATACTCTAGGACTTCGACATTCTTGATGCAATTTTGGGCCAAAATGGCTGCTGGACCCCCAATGGATCCCAGGTAGAACCCTCCATGGGTCTTGCATGCTTTAGTTACCTGTACAAACATTCAGTTTCATTACGTATCTGGACACAGAGTTTGGTTATCTGTGTAGGCTGGTTATCTGCATTAAGCTGGAAACAGATAATCTATATAGGCAAGCAGTTTGATTATTTGTGTCGACATGGAGCACAGTAACCTGTGTCAACATGCCAATATCAGGAAATACTTTTGACCTATCTTGACGATGAACTAGACAATAATTTTGATTTGAAATGTTTGTCTGATCAACTTCAGTGAGACAGATAAAACCATTTCCAGTTCCTGAAGATTATCTAAAGGATCAAGTGTTAAATTCCCTATCTCTCAAAACACACCTGCCGGCTTCGGTTGCCCTTGGCCAACATAACCTTGCTTCCCCCCGCAGCCTGGAACGAGTCCACATAGGAGTCCATCCTACCAGCTGACGTGGGTCCAAATGATCCACTTGCATATCCCTGGATCAGAGAACATAAATGTCTGGTTCATACATATTATTTGTTTGTTGTTTAAGGACACTTGCTCTGTCAGGAGAATGGAGCATTGATAGAAATGATAAGATGAAGAATGACTTGTTCCCACCACTTCACAACCTTTCCAATAGGCATAAATCTCTCTTCATCATTTGGTATATATTTTGTGTATTTTTGGCAGTATTTTCCAGAGATGTCAGAGAAGGGATCACCAAAAATAGGATCCTTCCTGTACATACTGTACCCAAATTGGGATTCAAACCAAGGTCAAGATGCAACAAAAATATCCCCATATTTGTGGAATGCTACCACTCATGGTTTATATTCCAGAGTTATCCCCCTTACCTCAGGTGTTTTGGCAGGCCCAGCATAGTACACAGGATGGTCCTTCATATATTGGGGCATTTCTTCCCCTTTGTCTAACCTCTCCTGCAGCTTGGCGTGGGCAATGTCCCTCGCAACCACTAGAGTCCCTGTCAGTGTCAGACGAGTTTTGATTGGATACTGGTCAAGTTGTTGTAGCACCTCACTCATTGGTCGGTTCAGATCAACCTGGGATACAAGATGAGCAATACAGGGTTCAACATTTAAAGGGACACTGATGCAAAGCAATTTCCATGGACTGGTGGTTTCTTTTGTTATTGTTTTTCTCCCGTGAGTACCCGGATGATATCCCAGAATTCATGACTGGTTCGTGATCTCTGCTGCGCCACCCATATGCGCAATTGATAGTTTATGTGTGGACTGATCAACAAAGTGAGTCAGTGAGTTTAGTTTTACGCCGCACTCAGCAATATTCCAGCTATATGGCAGCAGTTTACAAAATATTTCTGACAATGTAAAATTTAGTTTTACTTCACGCCAAAACCAGACCCAATCTAAATATGGGCATAACAACACAATGAGTGAGTGAGTATGGTTTTACACCACATTCAGCAATATCATGTCCGGAACACGATCCAGAAATGGCCTTGCTTACACAAGGGTAATGGATATACTTGAAATAAGTCTAACGATACCCATTATCCTGCATTGTTGGTTTGCCATTTATCGACTTAAAAGACATGAAATTATATTTCATTAAATACTTTGCCATTAGAGATCCCCAGCAGTTTTTAAATCCTTTTTGATCCCCTGCAACAATTAAGTTGTGGGGGATATAGAAACAGGTTCCATCCATCCATCAGTCCAACTTTGAAGCAAATCTAACTATTAGTGATAGCTAAACCAAACTTGGTACACATGTCAAACATGATCCCTTTATGTGCTTTGGGGGGATTAGACCCAGATATGAATTTTACTGTTCGCAGTTTCCATGGAAATGTGACTTAGGCTGTGACTATGAAGATGTCATCTTGTCCGGAGCAGATCTCCTAAACTATACTCACTAGATTCATAATGCTTGGTACACATGTCAACCATGATCCAAAGATGTGCCCTTTGGGAATTAGACCCAGATATGAATTATAGTTTTTGTGGTTTCCATGGACTAAGGCTGTGGTAGGTTGGTTTGGTAAGTTTGGAGTTCTGAATAAAATATTTTTTTGTGTTTCCATGGCAACAAGTTTGACCTTGACTGAATTTGGTGGTGGTGTTCTTTTCAAGAGCAGAACTGTAAAACTTTACAATCCTTCCACTCTACCACATACACACCAAAACATTGACATACTGTAATCATAATTAGTAGACATGTTCATGAAGAATATTTTGCAATTGCAGGGGATATTGATGACTTTGTCTTCTTGTTATTTGAGGTCTTACATGTATTCTGACCTGCTCGCTTTTATCGTTGAAGCTGTGTTTACAATGGTTTAATGTGTAGTACATCTGAAAAGCCTTGTGGTCAGATCAATAATTTTACGTGAATTTAAATATTCATTACAGTAATATCCTCTTGTGGAATGAGAAGGCATTGAGGATCAAGGACAGATAACTCTGATTGGTAACCAAGGGTACTGGTTGTTGTGGAGGTGAAAGAGGTACATTTCTTATACTGACTGGGGTTTCATAAATGTATGACAGCTTCTTATTTGCTTGCAAACCAGATTGTCAGGTTTACTGTCCATCCACACTGTGCATGGCTGTGTGCCAATGGTTAGCATACAAATGAAATATTATAGTGCCTTAATGTGGAATTTTTAATGGAAGTATTGAAATATTGCATAATGATAAAAGTAACAGTATAACATGGTTTTCATGTCAGTATTGTTTGCTTAAACAGTGTGCACTTCAATGAAGTATGTAGTGTTATGGTATGTCAGTGATTCATTAATATTCTACTCTAATATAAACGTGTGAAATGAACTATTGCAAAATGAAACAAACATGATTTAGGTGAACTACTTGAGTGTAAAATCTTATTTGACGTCCAATAATTAAGATCCTTGACTAGAATGTCATTGCAGTAGAGAGACCAACAAAATGGATACGGCTCATTGATAACAAATGTCATACATAAATATCAAAATACAGTCAAGTCTCATTAATCCAACATTGTCTGTTGCACAGCAAATTGTCGGATTAATGAGGATGTTGGACTAACTAAATGAGACTAAGGTATTTTTATTCAATTTGTTACCAACAAAAAGCGTTGGATAAAGCCATTTGTCAGATAAACAGATGGTCAGATTAACGAGCCTTAACTGTAATGTGAATTGTGAAATGGTCACTCAGAGCCCGAGGCTCTGATAATAATTTGGTCCATTTCAGGCCACCTAATTCCTCCAAAATTTCAAATATGAAACCAGTTAAATTATAAAGTTTTCAAGCTAGTTATACAGATACTTCCACTTATAAAATGTTACATGAAACCAAAGTAAATAAAAGTATATTTAGCACTTCTGGATGGCATTCTGTTGCTATGGAAATGAACGGGCAGATAAATCAAATCGAGATATTTGTATCACGAGACACTGTACCAGTATATACCAGTTTACCGGTAATAATGCACAGAATAGTACACCACAATAAGCAATATCCTAGGTATATGATGACAATCTGTTAATAATCAAGTCTGCAATGGTGGATCCAGTTATCAAAAGCATACACACTGATTTACACATTTGGGATACAATGACGTGTCAGCCAAGTCAGCAAGCCTGACCACCTGATCCCATTAGTCACCTCTTACAACATGAAGACCAGTTCTAACCTGGATCTTCTCAATTAATTGTGTTTGAGTTGAGCCATCTGGTACAATGTGTTACCTGAACAACCTCTCCTCCCAAATCCTTTGCCTCCACCTCTGGGAGATACTTGATGGGATCAGTCTCCAACTGCTCCAGAAACACACCCTCTTCTGTTATCTTGCCAAGAGCCTACAGAAAAAGCAATCTTGCTCAAATATGTGAGGATAATAGAAAATCTGACCGAACATGGTTCCATCAACGACAAGCGAGTGGTACCCAAAAGAGGATTCGAACTTTGTTCTTACATGTTAAACACTTTAACCACATCGGTACCTAACCAACCCAAATAACAAGCCTTACCTGTCTGTCTGCAGAACATGACACACCAATACCCACAGGGCAGGAAGCACCATGTCTTGGGAGGCGGATGACACGGACATCATGACAGAAATATTTGCCACCAAACTGAGCGCCAATACCCATTTTCTGAGTCAGTTTGTGGATTTGTTGCTCAAGTTCAAGGTCACGGAAAGCTCTGCCATGGTCATTGCCTGGAAAACGTGTAAGCATGATTTTACTCTACATTTATCAACATTACTATCATTTTTGTTTGAATCTACTACAAATACAAACATGTAAAGCTCCACAGACACGCTTCATTTGTTTTTGCAGAAGTAATCAAAGAAAATTTGGTACAAGAAGTTCACAGACCACACAAAGTGAGAGAACACAGTTATGAATATCCCTGATAATGTATAATTACCTGATGAGGGAAGTGTGTCCAGGTACCGTGTGGAGGCCAGCTTGACCGTCTTCAGTGTGAGTTCTGCTGACGTTCCTCCAATCACAATGGCCAAATGATAGGGGGGGCAGGCAGCTGTACCTAATGTCTGCACAAAGAAAAAAGGGAGCTTTTGTTGTGCTAAGGTACTGAAAATCAAAATCTCCCCTAAAGCTTGTCATGTTTTAGGAAGTCCCTCCCAAAGGCCTTGTATAATTTTTCATGACCCTCACCAAAAAGATAAAACACCACTGTCTTTTAATTTTTGATCACAGGAATCAGATGATGATTCAATAGATTCAAAATTTCAGCACATTACTTGTAGACTGTAAACTTTGCCAGCTACATGAAAATAGACATCATTTTTAAAGAATGCAGGAAACATCTGTTCTTTCAAACAAGTCAGACCTCCCACCTTTTACTGCCAAAGTTACAATTTTCAAAGCTTACAAAAACAAATGAACAAGAAATGTGAAGAAGATGGATCAAACTGTGAAATGAAAATGTAATGAGTGAGTGAGTGGGTTTAGTTTTACTCAGCAGTATTCCAGCTATATGGCAGTGGTAGTAAATAATCAAGTCTGGACCAGACAATCCAGTGACCAACAACATGTGCATCAATCTGCACAATTGGGAACCGATGACATGTGTCATCCAAGTCAGCGAGCCTGACCACCCGATCCCGTTAGTCACCTCTTATGACAAGCACAGTCGCCTTTTATGGCAAGCATGGGTTGCTGAAGGCCTATTCTACACCAGGACCTTCAAAGGTCCAAAACGTAATGAGGCATCGATGAACAGTTATTACATATACTGACTACTAACCTTAATTTTTTCATCTACAAATTTCATAAGTCTCTCAGGATTCAGCAGTGCCTTCGTTTGTTGATAGAGGAAGGTCTTGTTGGCCGAGCCACCCCCCTTGGCCATAAACAGGAAGTCATACTGAGAGGAGTCCGTGGCATACAGCTCAATCTGGGCTGGAAGGTTCGTCTTCGTATTCACCTCTTTAAACATATCTAGTGGCGCCACCTGATAGGATATTCATATGAGAGAGCAAGAGATGAGTGTTATAGAACCAATGGCACAGTTATATGAAGATAAGGGTATGTCTAAGACAAACCAAACATTTCCTGTTAAATATTCATCAAAAGTCAGCAGTCCATCTGCTAGTTATTACCTGGGAATACCTGAGGTTCCTCTTGGTGTAAGTGTTGTATACCCCTCTTGAAAGTGCATCCTCATCCCTCCCCTCCGTCCACACATACTGACCCTTCTTACCTGGAAGCCAACAATGAAAGACCATCATAGCCTTAACAAAACCCTGCCTCTAGACAAAACACAACTTCAACTTTAACATATACTGAAGAAAACTTTACGGAATACCACTTCATGGCAGTGTTCCTTTATTTATTTTCCTATCTAAAACTGGTGATGAAAACAGGAATATATCAAGGTACACATGAATTTTTGTGATCCTTTATTTGTTTCACTCAATATATGTGACATTTGGTATCACATTTTCTCAATAAAGTACTGATTGTAGAACTTTTGTTAGGTTGCGTCCCATCCAGGATTCGAACTCATACTCTTAGAGTCACTTTATTGACAAGACCCCATTCATAGTGTTTATGAGGGTTTTGAAGGAAGGGAGATAACTCTTCATCTCATCACTATCCAAAGTATCACTATTCCATTCTATTATTCTATTCATATTTGATTTCTATGCAGACAGTCAAAAGAGTACACCAATTCAGTCTACTCATATCTTCTCTGGCAATGATTCAAATGTCAGCAAAGTCGGGATATGAGTGATTAAATGATGATACCGCTGAAACCTTATCCTTGAATAGTGAAGTTGCTACTGAGATTGAACAATTGAATACCTACCAATGCAGATGGCTGTTCCTGTATCCTGGCAACCAGGCAGCACCATCCCAGCTGCAACATTTGCATTCTTCAACAATTCTAGAGCAACAAACTTGTCATTACTGGAGGCATCAGGATCTTTAAGGATATTTGACAGTTGCTGGAATACAGAACAAAAAATGGTCAATGATTACTTAGTCAGATACCACTGCAGAGGCAACACAATGGACAGAAATATCTGAGTAAATAAAAAACAACTGACAAACTGATGATCTGTGCCCTTGTCCAGAAAGACAAGGGACAGACACCACTGGCCCATTTTGCAGAGGTATCACAATTCAGTGAGCAGAGTAACTTCTCATGAGCATACCAAGAATCTGTGATTGCATTCATGTTAGATGAAATCTAAACAAAATCTACCATGTAGATGAAATCCACCAGCACCAGGATGGTGTTGAAAAAAATGACAACATAATCGCAAACATAAGGTTCTCAGGATCTTTCTCATGCTTGTGAATTTCATCTTCACGCTAAAAATCTGAGAGCTGCGTCAAATTGCTTTTTTCACACTCCGCTGAGCTGATATGCCAGGACAACTGGACCATTGTTAACATTGGCATTAAACTCTCGTCTGCCATACAGCAATTATTTGGACTAATTATTTTGTATGGAATGTAATGTTACCATGAAATATTACAATACTTGAACAAAATACCATAAGCATTATTTCCTAAAATGAAAACAAATGCTTCATTCATAATGTTAGATCCATTCCTGCATTTCCAATTTTCAAAAACAAAATAATAAAACAGAATAACGATGCAGTCATATCACCTGGAGATGTCCAGGTCGCAGGAGATGAGAAATGTCAATCATGGCGTTCTCTGCCAGCATGGTCAAGGCTTCAGGTTGCACATGAAGAACTTTTCTTCCCTTCACATCAAATGTTGATACATAGTCACCTACAAAGACGAAAACAATGACACTGTCACCAAACACAAATAAAATGTAGAATAACAAACTGCCCAAAATGGAGCATCCTCAATATCTCCAGGGTATACATTTTGATATATCTTTACTATATCCTGGATGCATCTGCAGCTCGGCCTAATATTATCATTACCTCCCTTTGCCAGCTCCCCATTCTCACAGTAGCCAGTCAGCTAAGGCGCTGTTACAACCTAGCTTGCTAGTGTCAACAAAGAGAGCAGTCGCAGGTGTGAAGGTTTGTTCGCAGTGCTACTCAGATTTGGGGGAAATCATACAAACTGTCACATCCAAAGCTTTTAAAAAACATGTTTGCAAGTACTCCTTCTACCTCATTCCTCTGCATGTTTTGTGTTACCATGTTTCATTGGTTAGATAATTAGAAAAGCGAAAGTGAGTTGTGATTGGTACACTCAATATTCCTGCACAGACAACTGATTGTATAAAAAGCCAGCCAAGGGAGGTAATAACATCATACCACTGAGCCACAGATGCATCCAGGGTATAGTGGAGATTTATCACAATGTATACCCTGAAGGTATCGAGGTTGATAATGGTGTAACTGTAAGCCTGTTAGAGACACAGTTCAATATAATTGTTAGAATTTGTGTAAAAAAATAAGAGAATGTGTCAGTGTTTTAGGAACATGCCCATTCTGAGAACCTGATGAATCAATCGTCTGAACTGTATCAAAATGAAAGCCTTTCTAGCTTTAATCTGTGCTAGGAAACACCTTCTCAGTCTATGAATTCTTTACCTGTTCATAATTCTGAGTACCAGGAATGGTGCTGTTTTATCTTTTTATTTTTTTATTTTTTTGTTCATTCAGATCATTGTTCGAAAAAGACAATCAAACATATAAATTCAAATCTACTATGACTAATCAAACTTTTGAATACAAACCAGTGAATTTTTCATTGGGGCATATGCTCTATTCTGATGGTCAAAATTGGCAAAAGAAAAACATTTTTTTCAAGACTAACCAGTTAACTTTTTCCATGGGACTTCTGCTTTCTTTTCATGTTCAAAGATATCTTGGTAGAAGAATGGCTTGATGTCGGCAGCCGCTGCTGCTTGTACACCACTTGTCTGTATCTGTCGCAGGTGACTCTGAATAACTTGCCATGCCCCCTGCAGGGCACGACCTCTGACCCCTGACCCAAGCATCTGATAATATAGAACCCATCGATAACCATTATTCAGTGTATAAATGCAATGAGTAAATAAGGCTGAAAACCGAGTTAAAAGTTTGAGCTGCATCCTTGTCTGTCAAATGTCATTTTGTTATGATGAACACTCTGGTGCAGAGTAGGGCCAATTTGTTTTGTAAATATAGCACTAAAATAGCCATTCTAATTAATTTTTCTTCACAATGACAAATATTTCACTATGCACAGTATCACGCAAAATCAGGCGAAAGGAAGACTGCATGAAGTAGTCTCAGGTTTTGGTTGAGAAAGATGGACCTGTCCATCACTTAGAGTATCAGCTATGTGTCTGAATTTGGACTTTGTTTATGTACCTCAGGTACAGTAGAACATAGATATAGCAAACATAGTTATAGCATACAAACGGATATAGTGAACAAATTTAAAAGTCACGTCAATAGTTCTTAATAAAATCATTAAAATTACACACGAATAACAAACTTGTCAGTAGCAAATTAACAGCTATAGCAAACTGATTTTCTACCTCCAAGGCCCAATCAACCACATGATTAGTGAACTCACTCAGTGTCAGCTCAGCCACTTTGCAGCATACATCAACCTTCAGCATTACAGACACTACATCATCTGCTTGTTTGTGAAGCTTCAGATAGTTCTACCTTCGACCCTCTTGCAGATGTTTGTGATGCAGTTGACAAAATGAAGTCAGGATGACATAGTGTGCAGAGCAAAATTGTGGACTTTGTTAAACACAGTTAAGTTATATATTGTTGAGATTGTTGTGATTGTTAAACATGTTCTAGCTAAAGTCAGTGAATGATATATTCAGAATTTTAGTGTTATATCAATGTACAAGAATAAAGATTTGGAGCCGCAGCATATACATGTCTCTACATCTTTATAATCCAAGATGGCGGTCAAATGTGAATAACGAACAATGGATATATCAAATCAAATTTCTAACTATTTCCATGTTCTACTGTACATACCTGTAGTACTGATGCCGATAATGTGTGAGTGGAAAACTGAAGTACTGGCATTAATGATCTAGTTCAGTGCAGAAATATATTAAAAAGCATGACAATCTCACTAATGTGGTTAAGCCTCACTGATCAGTATGCCTTGGCCTCATGATATGAGCAGAAGGAAAATGAAGATACAACTTAACTACAGTAAGTTTTAGAGCTGACAGCTGAGGGCTAAGGAATGACCAAGGGTGGTGGTAATACCATGGAGCGATTGAGGTCTTATACTGTCCTATATATATGAGAACAAATTATTTTTAACATTTCATTTCCTGTTGAGACTAGGATTTTTCTTTCATACCAAAAGCAAAGGAAAAACATGACGAAAGATGAATCAAAGTCTGATGTTATGGAAATTGATGAGGGAGTTTTAAAAAAATCTGGATAAATGAGTCAGTATTAGTTTATACTGACAGCCTGGGAATGACACTCTCTGAAAACAAAAATTGTAATAACAGTCCAGACTAGTTTCAGTAATGAGTACACAATGTCATTTAGAAAGTGGTCAAATGTAACATGTATTATAATCAGGGTTACACTTTCTTAGTAAAGCACAAATTCTAGTACATTTTTTAGCTGAATCCCATACCCTCTGAGTCTGGTACCTAATCGCCAGCACACAAAGTCAGTCGCTTAACCCGTTCAGTCACTGCAACTTCCATAAAAATGAATGTCTGACAACTGGTAGTCTTGACTGTGGACTTTGTGTACCCCTCTGATAAGTGGTCATGGGCACGGCTCCCATGGCTGAAAGCTATGATTACACAATGCCATTTAGGAAGTGGTCAAATGTAACATGTAACTAAAAAAAGTACTAGAATTAGTACTTTACTAAGAATGTGTAATCCCAATTATAATACATGTTACTCTAAGAAATGTTATGTCTTCATAAGTGTGGCACATCTCATGATCGAAAATATTCACGTAATGTCTTCGAGGTTAGCGACTAAGCATATTCATTGAGGTATAGATAAATTGTTTGATAGAACTCCAAACCCTTATCTTGAACAACATGGAAGTGGGATTACTTTTGCGTCATCACAATCGCCCATCACAATAACTTGGAATTCTTGCCCAAACTAATGAAATAACATTCAAGTCCTATATTTGGTTTTGACATATGGTCAACTCAAGTCAAAACATACATTTAACATGATAATAAATATATCTAAATAATGCAGTGGAGCTGTTCTCGACTCGGTGATTCTCAAACAAAGTTACAACATCGCAAAAGTAATTCTTCATGCAACATGTGAATCATTATTATACTTCATCAGACTTATTTCACTCAAAACATCAGCTCTGTGACTGCATTAAACGTTCATAAACTAATCTTCATTAACTACCTTCGCACACTTGTCCTTGATCGAAAATTGATTGAAGGGAGGCTACTCTACATGAAGGTCAAAATTGTAAGCTGTCTGAATAAAAATACATACGCCAAGGCTCTGGCGATCATACCAGAACGAGTAAGATTTTTTTCTATATAATATGTTTCTTGCCTGATTCGACAGTTTTAACAATGACTGACAGAAAATAACTAACGTCATACTTGCTCCGATCCTATATTTATTTACTGCGGTCTTACAATGTTTACTGGATTCCAAGTGCGCGTTTCTTACAAACAGCTGTCAGATGGACATGTAAGCCGATTATGAGGATTTAAGTAGATGGGGCGTGAGCTGCTGTAACTTGTAAGTGGTCAAACATTCTTGTCTGACTGAGGCAACAACACCACGAAGGTATCATCTCAGAAGTCCGGCATAATGCTAAAATTTACGGTTGCCACAAGCACAGACTCGCATAACATCACCGAATGCATTGTGAAAATGAGACATCCGTGATGAATATTATAGAACTGTCACCATCAAAATCACGACTAATCCATAATATAGAAAAATAGTTACAGTGAATTAATATTTGATATGTCTGTTTTAAAACAGTTTGACTCAGTATAGGAGCATTTAAAATTATGATATATCGATGACACCTGAGAAATGTAATGACAGATATGTCATTTTTATTCCTTTGGGTAAGAGTTCTTCCCGTGCCCCCATCCCAAATGATTTTTATAAATTGATAAACCAGAATTTTGTAACAAAACCTGACACAATAATCACTACAGGACTCAATAAAATAACTAAATGCCTTCAAATTAAATACAGTAAAAGGTTGAACCACTTGGTATTGACTCTGTTAATCTGCGGAAGAAAGAATATGGGGGAATGGAAGGAACTCTTTCCTTCCTATGTTATAGCTATAACAGTGTCAAGTATTTTTTCATTCAGCCTTTGATTGTGTAATACAGAAGAGACATGTCGGGAAACTTGTCAGTTGTGGCATTTGAGGGAGAGCTGAATGGCATCATAAGAGAGGTGAGACATTGATTTCAGGTTTGTCATTTTGTGTTAGAATTGTTGGTGGGTATTATCAGAAAATCCTTCAGTCATCGTCCCGTGTGAATTTGGCCTTATGGCAAGGTCTTGTCTTGATTGTAACGGACCCCCACATAGTTCACAGTAACCTTGAACAAGTGAAAATTTCAGTTTGCTTCTCTGTAATAATTATTGGGTTGAGATCTAATTAAACATGTTAAATTACATTTTTGTTTTATGTCATGTAATTGCATCTATTGAAACGTTCATCATTGCCATATACATTGTTAATTATACTACTAATAACATACAACTGAACTACAAGCAGTTACAGTACCTCAACAGTTTGATATGGAGCTGAACTCTTATGTTTCAGTATCTGACTTCTGGAGATTTTGAAAGAACTGTCAGTACATTTGAAGATGAATGTAGTGAGAAGGGAAAACCAATTAGTACACAAGATGTCAGACCCAAGTCCAACAAGAAACTACAAACTGTTCAGGTAAGACAATGAAGGGAAATTTGTGCATGATATGATTTGTAATTGCTTTGAGTTCAGATCTGTTCATTTTCTGGGACATCCACAATCTAACTCTTGGACATTCTTTCAGGTATTTGATAGCTCATACAAACACCACAAAAGTCCCATTAAACATCACACTTCATGTCACATATATCTGATGATGGCTTTAGCTCAATGTCCACTAAATGTCCACTATGTCTGAGTTTTGTCAAGGATTCCAGACTTATGATATTTTTAGGGTTTAAATGGTCAGACAAATCAGAGGTGTTTTAACAATGAATACAAGCTCCTAAAACTATTACTCATGCTCTTTTTTTGGGTATAGTAATCAGCTGAACCATTTTCATAAGTTATAATTGTATTTACACAGAAGAAATGTTTAGTTACATTTGTGTTTTTATACTGACAGATGTTACAGTCATGGCTGCAGAACCCTCTCTGAGCAGATTTATGTAAGTTCCTGTACTTGTGTTCACAGAATGAAATGATGGATCATTTTCGCCAAGGAAAGCGGAGGATATTCTTTGAGCAGTGGACAGACTTCCTACCGTCATCCGTGCGGGATGAGGACTCAGTGGCCCAGAAATTGGAGTTCTACCTCAATATCTACTTTGCTGTGTATCCCATGAAGCACAAAGGTCCACAGGTGATTGTTCACTAAAATGTTTAAGTACCAAGCTCTATAGTGGGAAGTGGGTTCGACCTGGAATCAGGGCTGCTTTAGACAGCAAGACAGCATTTTGGAATTGGCAGAAATCAGGATTTAGTTAGGCAAAGTTGTGTCCTTTGGTGTCTCAACATTTAAAGTGAAATTAATCTTTGTTGCGAACACATATTTTACTGATGTAAAATGCTGACTGGGGCTTTTGAGAATTGTAACTGGGTTTTATTATGCATGAATATCTGGGTGTGAATTTCTTTTTAGCAAGCAATGATTGTATGAGCTTACAAACTAGAGCAGATGATTAGACTCACTGGCTCGGTTGACACATATCGTTGTATCTCATATCTCATATCTCACTGGATTATCTGGTCTAGACCAAGTTATTTACAGACAGCTGTTACATAGCTGGAAAATTGCTGAATGCAGCATGACACAGCGAAAGAGAGTTATCTCCCTTACATTGCTAAATTTTTGTGTAGCAAGTTCCACCTTTTGCCTGTGTTCCTAGTCTGAAGTTGAAATCAACATGGGCGAGTTCAAGACATACCTGGAGACAAGAGGATCAACTCTAAGTCAGACTACAGAATTCCTGCCTTTCTATGCCCTACCATTTGTTCCCAAACCGAAGGAACACCCATCATACAAGGAACTATTTTCAGTGAGTTTGCACTTTCAACGCAGGCATGATGTTCAATCTTACATTTTGAACTGTGTGAATGCATCCCATTGTATTCGTCATTATTACATTAACATAGCTTGATGATGATTTTTAGATGATTTATGTTAAAACTTTATGTGAAGAGTGGCAGCCATTCTTAATGGTTCTTTTGCATTGATACTGAGGGGGTTATCCTAATGGTTAAAGCGTTCGCTTGTCACACTGAAGACACAGGTTCAATTCCCCACATGGGTACCTTATGTAAAGCCCATTTCTGGTGTTCCTGCTCTGATATTGCAGGAATATTGCTGTAAATGATGTAAGTAAAACTCACTCACTCAAACTGATACTGAGTCCTAATAATGTTTCCTGAGCTTTTAAGTGTAGCCATTTGTGTTTGGAAACCTTGAGATATTTGGTCAGCATCAACTATTTTCATTACAGGATACATGGATGAAGGACCTCGAAGTTCGACTGGACAAATTCCTGACATTAGCTTTAAACTCCACACCACAGCCAAGGCTGTTTGATTTATACGTATCCTTTAGTATGACCCATACAACACACGCTACTAGCTGTCTAGGTTTCTGCCATAAACTGACCCGTGAAGGTCCTGGGGTTGAATAGGCCATCAGTAACCCATGCTTGCCATAAAAGGTGACTCTGCTTGTCATAAGAGGCGACTAACGGGATCGGGTGGTCAGACACGCCGGCTTGGCTGACAAATGCCATCGATTCCCAATTGTGCAGACCGATGCTCATGTTGTTGGTCACTGGATTATCTGGTCCAGACTCAATTATTTACTGACTGCCTTCCATATGGATTGAATATTGCTGAGTGCAGCGTAAAACTAAACTCAATCTCTCTCACTCACTCTGCCATAAACTACAGAGTTGTGTCCCCTTGTAGCCCGGATTCCTTAGTTCTCTGGTTGAATCCCTGAATTGCCTTTATATAATCCTTGTGGTGTCAGATTTACCAGAATCACAATGTTTATTGTGGCATAATGACCCAAAATATAATCCCTTATCTGGCAGAATTACCCAAATCAAAGTCCTTGATCTGTCAGTATTAATTGATCAATATCATTGATCATGCAGAATTACCTAGATCATTATTCTAGGGCTGTCAATATCACCCAGAACATAATACTTGCTTTGTCAGAATTACCTAGATCATTTTCCTGGATCTGTCAGAATTATCCAGATCATAATCCTTGGTCTGTCAGAATTACTCAGAATATTTTCCTAGGTCTAGTTTCCTAGGTCACTATTATTCATATCATACTGCATGGTTTGTCAGGATTACTCAAGTCAAAGTCCTTGGTCTTTCAGTACTAAATTGTTCAATATCCCTGGTCTCTCAGAACTTGGCAGTGGGTCATTGTACAAATCATTTTGAGTGCTATGACTGTCATTAGTTAATGGAAAGGCAAGGCTGTTATGACCGTGCTGATTTTGTACGACAGGACCTGTTTACCAAAGTTATTGCAGCACTACCACTATCATAAGTCTATGTTATGGTACAGGAGTTACAATGGTTGTAGCACTATGATAGCTTTGTGAAACTGCGGCCTAGACCTTGATGCACTTGTGTTCAATGAAACTGTAATTGTCTTCAACCTGCACGATGAAGAGTTTCATGTTCAAGGACTCATAACTGAAATACAAGTTCAGGTTTTCCCCTGTATGTAGACTTATTGTTCATATCATCCCGAATAATGTTATATGGGATGAAGTTTATAAACACATTGTACATTAAGTGCCATTCTTTAACCATATCACAGAGAGGAGGTGGTCTAGCTACTGGCAAAAGTAAGTTATCACAATGTTTCAAGTACTGTACTGAAACATGTTTAGTTACATATCAATGCCAACATATCAATGCCAAAGTGTAGACTTGCTGCTGACAAGATGTTTACGTATAGTACGTGGACCATGATTATGTTATACCAGTGCGAAGTCAAATTCTGATTTTTTTGTCAATCTGCATCTGATAAAGCATGAAATTGATTAACTGCGGATTAAAATAGGTACACTGAATATTAAATGTTATCTATACTCAGTTACAATGATTCAAGGTTTTTTCAAGGGGTGTATCAAAGTACTTTTGAACTGATATGTTGATTAGTTTCCCCTGAAACTAAAAGACCCCAAATTCTAGGCACACAGGTGATTATACAACTTTGGTTCCTGGGCTGCAGGTACACAGCAGACGTCAATGCTTGAACAGAAGCTGATGGATGCAGAAAAGAAGACAGCCACATACATGAGACGTCACAGCAGGGTTCAGGTAAAATTGTTTGTCGTAATTCTACGTCCCTCACGACGTAGAAACACATTCATAAATATGGAGAATTTACAGTGTTCCATTTGACACACTCAGGTTGTTGACATTTGTTTTTATCTGCATCAGTTGCTGAAGGCATGACTGCTTACAGATGCTGACAACCAATGGTGAAGCTGGTGCAGATTCAGTCAAACACAGGCAGCCATTTCTTGCTTCAGTGAAAGCATACACATTCTTTACCATAATCTCTCTAGGCCTAGACTTTCTAAGCTCTCTTAGAGCAAATATAGTCGTAAGTGCCATACATTTACATTGATTTACGACTATCTTAGCTCTAAGAGAGCCTGGAAAGTCTAGGTCCTGGTTATTGTCTTGACTATCTTACTAAATGAAAATTTGTAAATCATTGAAAGATAACTTTGTGGGCTAAAATACTGAGTGTTTAGTGATGCATAGATTTATATCTAAGGTTGTGTTTCCTGGATTTGTTGATGGGTCCAAGGGACTCAAGATAATCACTGGGAGTCCATGGCCTAAACACAAGGCTCACAAACTGCTTAACTATGTCACTGTCAGCTTATTCAAGGAATTTTACTGATGTCACATCTCTTGCCTGAGAAACCTGAGCCTATTGCAGATGGAGATTTCATTTTCAATGATCACCTTTGGAACAGAAAATGATAATAAAAATGTGAAGTCTTATAATGTGCTAATCTCCATGCAAGCATGCTCAAAGCGTTAACACACTGATCATCATCCCGGACAACCCAAGCTGCCTGTTAGGCACTAGAAGGTTATAGTCACAAGGCTTTATCTCACTGGGGCCCATTTTCTGCTGGGTGAACAGAGGCAATTTTGAACAAACTCACTTGCCTAAGGTGAGACCACATGTTTCACATGTGCTTCGTTGCGGGACAGGACCGACATCCTAGAAACTCTCAGGTGTCAAACTGCCAAACACAGCCACCCATCCAAGGACTATCCATTCTCAATGGGGCCTAACTGCAACTGATTTGTGACCTGAGCACTACACACAGGACCACTCACCACCAGTTATAGGCATCAGGAATCAATTTATTAGTGATTACAAATTCTTTGCAATTGTCTTGATAATGAAGCAAGCCGATATGAACATTTACATCAGCTTCCGATGCTCTGTTCCAGGCCGACTACCACAACCTGATAGGAATAACTGCAGATCTTGTAGATGCCCTTGAGTCAACTGTTCAGGGGAAGCCAGTGAGTATTTGGTGCATATACGGCTAAAGAAATATTAAAATACAATAATATATCCTTAAGCATGTAAGTGCAAATAGTGCATGCTTTGAATTGTCTCATAGATGTGCATGTATTTTTAATCAGTTACACACTGGTTGGTTTACATGTTTCATGCATTATTTTAACCGTTGACTTTATAACTTACATTTGGCACTGGATAATATTGTTAATTCCAATTAACATTTTTAAGTACAAAATGTAATGTTCATATTGGATTCGGTTGTGGATTTATTTGTAGATGTTGCAAAATGCTTTGCCTCAATTATTTATCATTCTGTAAAACTCAAAAATAGTGGAGTCAATTTGCTTTTCATATTTTGTTTGAAAAAAAACCCAATAAAATATGTTAATTTTTATTGTGTAAATCTGATCAATAGACAAATACAGCTTGCATGTTCTGAGCTTCAGATGCATGACCACAATAGTCTGATAATTGTTTGTCTTTGTATGGAAATGATTTTTGAGCTGACCATTTGATATTCTCAGATGAGCCTGGGATTGTTTATGTAGGAATTATATCTCCAAAAAGTGCCTGTCCCCAAGTTGCAGCCCTGCCCCAGCCATAGGGACACCCTGCGTCACCAAACCCCCAGCACGTAGATCCAGTCCCAACACATCCAGACCCAGATCAACACCCTAAACACCCAGCCCCAGCATCAGCACCAGCCCATCACCACCCACAACCAGTCTTGCCCCAGACCCAATAAACCCAGTTTAAGCCCAACCCCAACCCCAACCCCAACCCCAACCCCAACCCCAACCCCAACCCCCAGCTCTTAAACACCTAAACCCATCCCTGCCTCACACCCAGTAAATCCAGACACATCAGCCCCCAAACACCCGGCCCCGGGCCATGGGCACCCATACCAAGTCCTGCCCAAGATATAATACGCCAAGCCCTGTTTCAGACCCAGTACATCCAGACACACAGGCCCCCAAACACCCAGCCCCGGCCCCTAAGCACCTACACCCAGCCCTGTCCCAAACACTATACACCCAGCCCAGGGCCTTGCTCCTACACACCCAAACCCAGCCCTGCCTCAGACCCAGTACAACCAGGCACCCCAGCCCCAAAACACCCAGCCCCGGCCCTAGCCTTATAGATCCCTACACCAAGCACTGCCCCAGACACAATATACCCAGCCCAGGCCCCAGCTCCTAAACACCCAAACCCAGCACATCCCTGCACACCAGCCACAAAACATGAAGTAGAGCCTATGCCCAATGCATCACCCCAGTAGCTCATCCCTGTCCCCTAGATACTCAGACATACCATCCGTAGCCCCTAAACACCCAGACCCACTCAGAGACAGGGAGCTCCCTGATCCCCCATGTGAGCCCCAGTATTCCAGCATGTCGCCTTGACACACAGCCCCAACAGCCCCAAAATGAGATATTAAATTGTCAGTTCTTTGGATGAATGTGAATCCAACATCTATAACGCCCTGCTGCTAGACACACCTGTTTTAAGCCAACTGCACACAATGCACAATACTTTTTGACTAAGATGAACCTACTGTTGTACTAATATTACTCTTCAGGAAAGTTCCAAGACAGTAAGTATAATCTCTCAATGTCTTCTTGCATCTTAGTTCTCTTTAGTTCTCTTTAGTCCTTGTGTACTACATACATTCAGTGTGTAAGGAAGGCTTCAGTTTCTAGCTGAATATGCATGAGGCTATATGTCCATCAATTTCAAATCTTTCTGACTACATGTTCTCTGCGACATTCAATTAATTGGTTTGCATGAACTAATATTTGTGTGTTATCTAGCCATTAGATATAAGCATGTTTTCATTTGCAGTTAGATTTGAGTTGTTTCATCATTGGGCCTGTTTTAACTTGTCTCCAGATTTCGAAGAAAGACTTCTAATGCATCAGGCACAAAAACAGTAATCAAATACATTATTGAAAGGTCCCTAAAGTATTCTTGAAGCTTAAAAACTGAAATGAAAAAGGAAATAAAATATGAATTCCCTCTTGGAGATTGTCTTCTAAGGTCACTTACATACATGTGGAAAACATGGCTGACATAACACTGATGTGCCTACAGTTTAGCTCTCACTCATGCTTAGAGGCAATGAGGCAATGAGGCAGCCTAGTGCTGAAAGCATTCACTCATCACACCAAAGGCATAGCTCGAATGCAGTGAATACAATGCGTGAAGCCCATGTCTGATGTCCTCACTGTGATATTGCCATAATATTGCCGCATAGTGTTGGTGGGAAACCCAACTCACTCACTCACACCTCCCAGGTGGTGTCATTGATCTTTTGAGGATTTTTCTGTAGAATGTCACAGTTGGAGGAACCAATCTTCACATTTTGATGATGTTCATGTTGCAGGTTTTTGTTTTATCTCAGATCTGTGAAATAATTACCAATACCCAGAGCACCAGATAGCGCATGTATTTGCATATTTTACTCAATAATAATCACATTTACTCAATTAATTACAAATCTGGGAGTATGAAAAACATGTAAGGTTCACTTAAAACCCTATAGGTCTATAATACTTTGCATACTTTACTCAAGTAACTAAATTGGCTTGCATATGGTTCGTCGTGGCGTCCACACTCTACAACAGCATTAGCTACTGGTAGGAGATGCCTATATATACATATACTATTATAATCGAAACCACTGCCCGGGGCTACTCTAATAGTCACATGACTTCCATGTTGAGTTTTTAGAAATGGCTGCGAAATGGTTTGGCAACATGGCAATTACTAAAACCTTTTAGTCTATTGAGATGTATTTATATTTACATATTTAGAAGAGTTAAGTACCCAATAAGGATAAGAAACGTTGTGTAAAAGTACTCAATTCTTTTTACTAGTGGGAGAATACAAAATGCAAGTTACTCCTCATAAAAATGCAATTGCTCATACACAAACAGACATGGGAGAAAATACCAAGTTGCTTGAAAACTTTTCTGGAGCTCTGAATACCTGAAAGTATTTTGTATGTCATAAGTGCCCACTAAGATATTTAATTGTCTGTACACATTCTTGATGTTGTAGAAATCGGATTTAAGTAGAAATGATTGGATTTTGTTAAGTTGGTACTATACAAAGTGACAATCTTCTTGAAAAATGAAATGATTCTGTATGCATCTGCTACACATAGATGTTAGGACATCCCATTACAGGATATGTCAGAATGAACCTTGACCAATCTTAGCATCGTCCTTTACTCAGACGTAGCTGTGTAAAGAAAGTCTGTGTGTGGTCATCCAACCTCATGGAGACAGCATGTTGGTTTCCAAGTGAGTTAAAGGCTTTGACACAGAAAGACATCAACTTTCCTAAGGCCTTGGGAAGAATTGACACACATTGAAATGGAAGTTAGAAACCCTTCTTTTGTGAACCTTTCTTACATTATAATGTGCTTGCCTGAGGCATAAAAATTTAGGAGACATTATCAATCCCTTGCAGTCAACATCAGTTTAGGAGTCAACATCAGTTTGGAACTTTCATCAAGACATCAACTGTGATTGTCTAAATAATAACAAAAAAACAAGGTGGGGCAGGGCAGGTATTTGATCATCACTGAGCAGTTAACTGGCAAAGATTACACTAAGCAGTTTGGAACAACAACAAAAACAATTACAAGTTTAGATCATCTGAACAATTGGCCACTAGCATTGCATCAACAATGATGCAAGCTTCTAAATTCACTGTGTATTTGAGATCATTTGTTCATCAAATACTCCGGTTTTCTGTATCAGGGTAAACCTTGATTATATAAGTAATTTCACTGGTTGTAAAAAGTCGTTCTGATGTGACCTGAACTGGGATGATGTCAGATTTTTGGTGTAGTCAAGGCAAACACTTAGACATATTTTAATGAGATTGGCAGTGAGGACAGTCTGTTTGTTTTGCTGAAAATTTGTATGGTATTATCTAGTATCACATCTCAGGAGCTAAGTTTCTTTGATGCCAATAAAACTATTGCTTTTCAGTTTGGAAATCAGCAAGACGTAACTAGCATATATATTTATATCATTGTATAGATGAGTTGACCTACAACAAGGCCTGATGACCTTGTTCACTCTCACAATGTCCTTGAACAACTGAACGTAATGTCTCTCCTAGATTAACCGAGAGATCTATCTGTATACAAGATGTTTTCAACATGACTGTCACTTATTATGTAAAATTCATTGTTAAACTGGTTGATAGAGTTCTGGCAGTTTCATCAAGACTGTATTCAAAACTTAAATTCATTAGACGGATTTTAATATGTATTAAGCATGTGGGAGGATTTATCTCCTTTCTCAGACTGAATAATAAACATGCTATGTTCTGGCTTCTTCAAGACATTCATTCATTGTGCTGCATGTTATTATTGCTACATTCAGTTGTTTGACATTGAAGCGCCATTTCTTCACTAAAGTCAAACCTTGTTAACCCGATGTTCTTGTGGCCATGGGCTTTAGTTCAGTAATTTGTAGTCTCAAGATAGCTGTGTTAATATTAACAAATGTTGATGAAAATTATTTTTGGATGTGTTAAATCTAAATGTTACAGTGAAATAATGATGTTCGAGTTAACAAGGTGTCTTTGTATTTTGCATATACATTTGAAGATAGAAGAATCTCACCAAATCTTGTAATGCTCTGTCACAGTGTATTAAAGCTGTCTGCCTTATGTCAGTATAGTCACCATTGCATCACATGCTGTCAGCACTGCCACATCAGCACCATTGCATTACTTCACTACTCATCTTCACATCGAACTGCGCAGCACCATGCCACTCCACACCACGCTCTAAATGACCACACAACACCACTCCACACGACACCTCAGCGCAAACACGCCACGCCACACCACAACATCCTATGCCACGCCACATCACACCAGTTCTCAGCACACCACGCCATGCCACACCACACCAACATGACTGAACCCAAATCCCCGATCCATCCTTGCTGTATGTCTTTGTTTCCCCCATACTCAAGGCTTTCACCAAAGTTATAAATGTCTGACATGTGATATAACTGCTATAAATATTGAAAGCAGTGGTGAATTCACCACAGGAGTTCAGGGGTTCAAAATCACATCACCCGATGCTTGGGACAAGTCAGTTTTCATTTTGGACAATGAAATAGTGGTACCATACTTGTCCCTGGGGTATTACATATTTTCTGCTCACTGTTTCATTTCACATCTGGGTTAAAATCTTACATCTGATGAGATCTTTCAGTGCTTCTGTATGTCAATATATCTAGTTTAGTTTCACTTTACAGGCACCTCTTTGTTAGTTATGTCTTCAGTACGTGTTGAAATTACTTTTTTACAGCATATCTCCTCCCCTGTTCAAATATATTATACATATTTTATGCATGAGTCTGGTGTATATCACATTATGACATAATTGATATTTTGATATCCATAGGACATCGGATCACAGATCAAACGCTCTCAAGGAAGTACTGAATTCCTTTTTCTTCTTTTTTCTTCTTTTTTTTTTTTTTTGGAGTGAACCTGCAAAACATCAGCTTTCTCATGATGACCTTTATGAATTATTAAATGTTTTGCATATGTTTCAAGTGTGGTGTAAGCTATAAACTGGTTGGAAATCTTACCACTAGATTTGGATATTGCCAAAGTTTTCGTATTACGATATGTATATGTGTTGGTGTATTACAGTGTGTATTGCAATATATTGTGAAAGTGCAATAAGTGTAAAACATGGTTAAGGTAATGACATTATTGCTTCCAGTTTTCTAAACAAAGCTATTGGCCACTGCCAGGACTTAGATGTGATTGCACAAGATATCAGTTGAAAATGTTTCCAAACTGAAGACTACACTCTTAAGTTTACAACCCAATAAAAAGTGTATGCAGTGGCTTGTGCCATTTTGGTTTGTTTAACAACAAGTGCCAGTACAAATTTAAACTTTTAATTTATATGGTTTGAAAGTCACACAAATGCAATTATATGACCAATTAACATTCTCATGTTATGTATAATAACATAAAGGAAATACACCACAAAAATTACCACTCATAGTCACGGAAATTGCCAATCGTATCAGGTGAACCGCTTTACAGAAAGTATACTGCAGTATATTGTATTGTGAAGTTTGAATTACAATGTGCCAGTTAACCGGTATTATCACCCACCCCTACTTACCACCATAAGTCATGTCAACTCAGTTCATGTGTTGTCACCAAAATCAACAAAAAATGATACTAAGGTTTATGTTTTGGGGAAGAGGAGAGTTGGGGGTTAGTGGAGAGGGTTGTTTGTAAGGGAAGGGGAGAGAATTTAGTAAAAATGCATTATTCAGTTTCATTTACTGGAATAGTTTTGGAATAGTAACATTAAATAAACCTATAATCAAAACTTCAAGTCACTTGCAATCTTTACGTCACAAAGTATAGTGTGTCTTTCATGATGGATACACTTGAAAGATTAAGAATTTTCTGATCATGAAAATGAATAATCAGATATTAGCTAGTTCCAAAGTTGCAGTTAGACTAGGTCTTGTTGTCATGGATATGGCACGCTATGACACTATTTTCAGGTACTCATGTAACTTAATTACTAAACAGTACTAACCTAGCGCTGGAAGATACGTCTCTGCAAAGTGTTGATGTGATTACTAATGTGATCTGACTCATGGTAGAAGATGGGGGATTCAGGTACTATTTTGTTTAATTATTTTGATTGCAAAATGTGTGGCCAATAAAGTCAAAAGATTAGCCACATGACTTCAATTGACCTTGCCCTTTACATCCTCACAGTGACTGTCATCTGCCAGGCTCTCTTTACTGTCGCTGTCTCTACTCTTACCCCTGTTAAACGTGTCACCAACTGGTGTCCATGTTACAAACAAGTGATGACTTCCCCTTGATGAATTATTACATACTTACTCCACTGGTGTACCCCTCTCCTACTACAGAATGATGTCCCTTGTCACACTGTGTCCTTTGCTATAACAGGATATGAAACTCTGAAAAATGTCAGCCAGACATCAGGGACATCTTAATTTTGACCCAACCATTTAGCATGGAAATTTGAGGATCTGGCAGTCCATGTTTAAAATAACCCATCACTGTCAGACAGGTAGGGAGGTTTCTCAAACATTGACCATAGCAATGTGTCACACTACATGTAGCATTGTGTCCCTGACTTCTACTTATGTCCCTGACAACTTTTTCCTCCCCTGCTATACAATCATGTCCTTATATGCAGATTGGTGTCCCCTGTCATGGTGGTGTATGTTTCAGATCACCCCTGAGTACCTCCAACAGCTGTGTACCCGGCTGTTCAGTGCACACATGAGGACCTCAGTAGACCTCGTCAGGCCAGGAACTGCAGGCGAGGCGCTGAGAGCATCTGTTATTCCAGCAAAGTAAGCAATAGGAATGGTTTGTGACTTCTTATACGCAGTGGATGAGGGGAGATCTCCCTGTTCAAAATGCACTAGTCAGTGGAAACTGGCGAGGGTTCTTTTTAACACAAATCCATGGGACATGCAGCTGCAAACTTCACGTTGCACAAACTAACTGGATTCGCTCGTTGCCATGCCTTCTTGTAAACACATTCTCGGCACAGGTCCAACTTATCCTTGTTTGCCAGTAGCTAGACCACCTTCAGTAAGACAAAAATGTTTATTGCAATATGAGGCCTTTAGAACTGGTTCAGAATCATCGCCCTCCAAAGCTACTAGTGAGTGAAGACTGTAATCACAGGGATGTATTTGTCCTCAGCACAATTAAGTATTCACACATTTCAAGCAATCACCGTAAGAGGCGACTAACGGGATCGGGTGGTCAGGCTCGCTGACTTGGTTGACACATGTCATCGGTTCCCAATTGCGTAGATCAATGCTCATGTTGCTGATCACTGGATTGTCTGGTCCAGACTCGATTATTTACAGACCGCCGCCATATAGCTGGAGTGCGGCGTAAAACTAAACTCATTCACTCACTCACTCAAGCAATCACAGGGTTAGGATTTTTCTTTGGTTTAACAGCTGATGTTGGTTTCTGTTTTCTTGATTCCAGACAAACAGTGAGAGATGCTGAGACATACGCCAGTCTGGACTATCAGCGACTCAAGAAGGACCTGGTGGAGGGCTCCGACAGGAAGAAGGCCCTCCTCCTGCAGGCTCTCCGATGGGTCAGTCAGACAAGGGACATAACCTTGATTGCAGACAAAGTGTTTTGTGCAAACTTAGAAAGGAATCTTTATTTGAATTGGGACTTTTTTAGACACCACATATTTAGGCATCGGTGTTTACTCTTTCTGTGACAAGGCAAATCATGTAGCAAGTAGGTGTAAATACTCAGATGATGGTTGATTGTGTTAAAGATAAACTTGTCTGTAATGTAGTTGTGGCCCATTTTACAATTTTTCACATGGTAATCAAGATCTGAAACTCATTACAAATGAAACAAGATAGTGGTAATTACAACTTACATTTCCGTTTTTATAGACATCTTACTTATGTACTGAATTGCAGAATAAATTGCCTCTGTTCTCCAGAGTGGTGACATTCAAGCACCTCAAAGGAAGCTTGTGTAATATAGAGTAATAATGTGTTGGTGCCCAGAGCATGCACAAATGTGTGGAAACAGGCAATTATTATTAAAACGCAGACGTTTTTATTGAAGAAGCCTTTGCATACAACAAAAAAGGAGTGACAATTTGAACGTAATGATCGTTTCCCTCAGTTCCACTCCATGAGTCGTTCTTATCTATAGTCTGCATCTTCTTGCAGAGGTTAACCCGTTCTCGTGTGGACCAGCGGGATGTAATTATGTCAGCCTACATACAACATGACCTGTTAGGATGTGCTAAAGAAGGGCCGTACAGGGTGAGTGTAATCTAAGATATTGATATTATCATGAGTGAGTGAGGGAGTTAGCATACAGCATGACTTGTAAGGATGTGCTGAAGACAGGGTGCATATAATATGAGATATTGTGTTTGTGACATAAGTGAGTCAGCATTCAGCACAAGGGTGCTTGTGCTAAAGATGGTCTGTATAAGGTGCTTATCTAAAACAGTGTGGTGGAGTGTAACATAAGGTATATTTGGGAATACTTTTTCTCAGCAAACTACAGAAACTAGCTCTGG
This sequence comes from Haliotis asinina, assembly GCF_037392515.1. Taxonomy (NCBI): domain Eukaryota; kingdom Metazoa; phylum Mollusca; class Gastropoda; order Lepetellida; family Haliotidae; genus Haliotis; species Haliotis asinina. The sequence continues at coordinate 34,372,013 of NC_090295.1, forward strand.
GGGTTGAGTTCTGTCCAGGATTCGAACCCAAAACCCTCATTCAAGCACACAAACGCAGCCTCATGGCTGAGGCGAGCGGTTAACATACAGTATCACTAGTTTGGATATACAGTGGAAGCTCTAGAAACCGGCAGCCCTCCAATTCGGCATGCTCTCATTATCGGCACTAAAATTTGGTCCTGGCAGAAGCTTGTTAACATATGATCATTTACGTGCCGTATAATCCATTGTTGGTCTATTCCGAATTTCAGCACAACAAAGTTCCACCGTTTGTACAGTAATTAACGCTCTGTAAATCAGCATCTAGTATGTCAGATATTCTGTCGATTCGCTGCACGTGTATTAAGAACACAGTAAATTTGACAAAATTAATATATTGTCAACACATTGTTCATTCATTTTTTACAGTACATTGAAGATCATTCTCGGGTTGAAAAAGGAAAAGTTGTCTAAATCAGTACGCCCTTATACAGACATTATTTGCAGGTCCCAAAGAATGCCAGTTTTACGGGCTCCCACTGTATTGAAACTGGGTGATTCAGAGTGCATGTTGCCGTACATGGCTGTAGATAAGCTGATCTCATAGATAAGCCAAGGTAGCTAAGGTCTTAAGTTAACTCTTAGAATCAGTATCAAAATGGTATATTCAGTACATAAGTGAAACCACCAACCTTTGTACATCTTCTCATCATGATAAGTCTTCAGAAATAAAGTGTCAACAAATCGATATAATCTAAAATAATGGTTGGTATGAAAATTGGTTATGATGATTAAGTGAAGTGGTAAGAAGTCCCCCTGCAATATCAAAGTGGTGAACACAAAAAGCGTGGAGTTATAAACCACTGAAAGAAGAATTGACATGCTACAGGTGAAAATGGCTCTATATATTCAACATTGTTCAAAATTTTTTTTATTTAATTTGTGAATGGGTTTACTTTTACACTGCTTTTTAGCAGCATTTCAGCAATGTCACAGCAAGGGACTCCATAAATAAACTGTTATCTTCTGTGTAGAGAAAGTCAGCAGATTTCCAGTTATGGCCATGGTTTTTACCCTCAGTCTTGCAGATATTGGTGTGATATCCAGAATCAGAATGGAGAATTCTGAAATAAAACCTGAAAACAGCTGTGTCTCCTGTGATTGAGTTAAGGTTTTTGGTGAGTGTTTGTTATAGATAACCAGAATGATATTAGTATGATGTTTTAATGTCTTCCTCCTACAGACAGGTGTAGAATAGCTCAGGTGATATCATCATGTTTGTTCCAGCAAGCTGTTGAGGACATGCTGACATCAGATAATGAAAGTGTGAAGCAGTACACAGCACGACTCTTCAATGCCTTTGCCTCTCTGTCAGTTGGTGAGTTGAAGTAATTCTATTGTCGTAGGAAAGCCCCTTTTATAACAGAATTACATAAGTGTCCAGGAATCTTCCAATCATAATGTAGAGTTATCTCAGTGTCCAAAATTGATTGTGATATATATGGCTTGAACATTGATGTGATTGTATTTGTGACTTCTTAACCAATACAACTGAATTCTACAAGTAACTGTCAAAAGACTTTCAGTTCGAAGCCTCCTAATGAAGTGATGAATGTAACCTCCCTGTTGACGATTGTGTTTTAATGTGAAAATACAGATCTGAAGTAACCTGGGGAAGTAATGTAGGTGGGTTTGTTCGAGTTTTGTACCCTATCAAATCTCACATGTGTTATGTAAATTGAATGAAAAGTAAAAGTTTGTAACGTAATATGGTTTTAAATTAAGGTCGCTCATACCTGGCATTGAACAGTGAGCTGATGCCGTCCTTGATGGACAACCTGCGTAGTGAGGACAAGGATTCCCTCACCAGAGAAATGATTCTTGGAGCCTTGCAGAAACTCAGTCTCAGGTAACCATGGTAACAGCATTCTTCATCCCCAGAATCCACCTTCATTTGATGTCATTGGTAACATAAATGTATTTATCTGATGAAATTGAACATGAGATGCTGTTACTCCTCTTTTGAGATTTAGAGAACTACGAAATTCTACCACTCTACTTTATGCAGACGTGCCCTGCAGTCAGCCATGATTGACAAGGGAGTGATTGAGTGGCTGGTGGGAGTGCTGGAAGACAATGACTCCCTGTCAGACTACACCCTAGAGTATTCTGTGGCATTACTCATGAACCTATGTCTCCGCACTTCTGGTATGTTTCATCAAGTTTTGAGAATCTATCATCTTGACTAACATCAAACAATAGTTCCATGCCCCTTGTGATTCCATGGAACTGATCACCTGTTTCTTTTGATGGTTTGCCCTGCTGGCATTTATGCTAGAAATGCTAGAAGTTTCCTATGTCAATTAGCGATATTGGGACTGTTGTAGAATAAATTGTCTCCAATTTGGGAGTCGATTAACCCTCTTAGCATTTCATGCCAGAAATATTCCCCAATTTCCTTTGGTAGATTTGTAGTTCCAGGCTCCAGATTCAGTAGTGATTGGTTCTGTGGAAGTTCCAACTAGAAATACATCTCCAGCAATCTGTGCTGATTGTAATAGGTGACTGTGAGGATCAGGTGCTCAGACTCTGATAGTGTTCATAGTTACAGAATTGTCTCTCACAGATATATTCATGAAGCCACCATATGGCTAGAATACTAACTGAATTCAGCATCAGACAACAAATTAAAGAAGTCAGACCATGAAATGTTGGGGTCTTTTTATATTTGTAGGAAAGAAGCGATGTGCCAAGAATGCTCGCCAGACTCTGAAAGTCCTCAGTGATCTCCTGGGCCATGACAATACTGAGGTAACATTTCTACTGCAACCACCAATGGATTTATTTTCAGGTCTTTTAGTGGAACTGTAAAGTAAATGTAATAACGAGTGTCTAGATTAGTGATTCTGGGTTAGAGTTGACTTTTGAGAATCCGTGCCAGTCTTGGTAACTGTTTTTATAGGTTCAGTGTATCATGCTTGTTAGCGCTGATGGCGTTGGTAGTTGTTTACAATATCAGTCTCTAGGCCATCTGCCTTGGCAGAGCAGAAGTAAAGAAACAGAGCCAGATATTTTTGGCTTTCCTGTCAACACATTCAGATGCACTTTGTTTGCAATAACTGTTCTCCATGTTTGAGGCAACCTGACTTATTTTGATCGTGAATTAGACAAAAGTTAAGGGGGTCCTAGTTGTCTACAATTTATAGTGACGGGTTGCTTGCCGTCAACACAGCTTGCTTAAGGAAACCTATAATCATGGATTCAAATTTATGACTGACTCTAGATCTGTCAGCACTTTCCCCATGCATTGGGTTATGGTTAAATCATGGACCATCATTTCTATGAGCTTTGCTCCCACATTTTGCCGACATCCAAGGTTAAAACTGGACAACTGTTAAACGTTTAACCAACCTCACTTTCACTTTGCCCTCATACCATGCTTGGAAGCCATGTAATAACACTGAATTCTGTGCAAATGTGAATCCATTTTACTGAGTACCCTAGGTGACCATAAATCTAAGCTGTGGAAATGTTAACCTCTTTGTTTCCTTACAGATCCTGCCCTATGTGAATGGTGCCTTGTACAGCATCTTGGCTATTCCTTCCATCAGGGAAGCTGCTAAAGCTATGGTATGTTTATGCCAGGAACTTGATCACAATCTGGAGATAACCTATGTATTTACAATGTTTTCACATAAAGTTTTTACAATGAAAACTGTAGCAGAACAGACCCCACTTTACTCACACGTTACTTACATGGTTCACAGAAACCTGGAAAAGAGCATGAGTTGATCTTGGCGAGAACTTATCTAAAAATTAGTGGCTTGAAGCTCATTGATTTCAACAATAATACTTGAGTACTTGAATTACAGTTGGTTATTAGCCACACATGCTTGTGTAAGAGGCAACTAATGGGATAAGGTTTTCAAGCTTTCTTGACACATATTGTCTCAACCATTCTGAGTAGGTTGATGACGATATCAGTCAGGAGAGAGTTGCTCAAGATGGAATGATTTAGAGCCAGATATCATTCTTCTAGAATAGTTCATCAAACAACAAACCAACAAACAATCTGACTCTGGGTATATAAGCTCGTATAGTTTCTCTTCCTTCATGTTAAATGCTGCTTTTTCAGGATATGGAAGAAATTCTTAGATGTTTTATCAAAGATGGCCAGCAGGATATGAACAGACAGATAGAGTTCATCATTAAACAATTAAATTCAAGTAAGTCCTAGTAGAGTCTTTATCTTGCAGACATATATCTTAGAATACAATATATATTCTATAGTCCCTTCTCCTCAAGAAGTTGATTCAGTGCAAATAAAACCAATGACCTGGCAGGCAGGGTTCCAAGACAAAGAGTTTTCATCATATTTAGGATGCAGTGTAGTATTGTACTTGACTCTGGTCTCATGTCAGTATTCTGAGTTATAGAAGGTCCCTGGTAACCTATGCTGCTCATAAACGAAGACTCAATATATGAGTGCTCAATAACTTGATTGATTGAGAGTCGTCTTGCCCCAGCTTTGTTGTCTTTGCTCTTAAGATCAGTCACTGTTTTATGTGGTCCAGTTGTTTACAGACAACCATCATTTATCTGTGGACTGTTGTGTATACACAGACCAGCAAAAGATTCAGGTTCTCTTGATGTTTCTTGCTTCAGATGAAGCTGGTGATGAGTACGAGTCTGATGATGAGGAAGAAGAAGATGATGATGAGGTAGGCAGTAATATTAATCCTGGAAGACTGCTCAAATGTTCTCAGAAGATTCATGAAGTGAATGGCTCAAATTTAACTGACGTTATTGATTGTACTTTTCCAGGAGGACCAAGATGCTTTGGAGGCAGATTTGGACAAGGACGAGATGATCAGACCTCAGCCTGGTGAACTGGCTGGTGAATCTATGTTGTGTAGAGACTACCAGGGAGAGGCAGACGGCTCCAACAGAAAGAGGGTGAGTTGGGTGTATTATGTAGACAGGTATAAGCCATGGAATCCATGTTATGTGTGGACTACCAGGGAGAGGCAGACAGTTCCAGCAGAAAGAGGGTGAGGTGGGTGTATAATTTAGACAGGTATAAGCCATGGAGTCCATGTTGTGTGTAGACTACCAGGGAGAGACAGACAGCTCCAGCAGAAAGAGGGTGAGGTGGGTGTGTAATTTAGACAGGTGTAAGCCATGAAGGCCATGTTGTGTGTAAACTACCGGGCAGACAGCTCCAGTAGGAGGAGGTTTAGCTGGGTGTACAATGTACTCTTATCTTACCTACTCATAAATGTCATTTTCTTATTGGCTAAGCTCTCTCCTATTATTTTCAATGTGCCCCACTTGCAGTTGAGGTACGCTGCAATGTACCCGCTGCCAACAGCAGCTCATTTGGTACTTCTTTTTATCTTGAATTACATTGAATCACACTTGATGCACAGAAATTACTGATGTTTTGCAATTGCAGATTGATGGAAGGGAGATAACTCTGAATTTGTTTTTCTTGTGTTATCTGCAAAATCTAGTGATGGCTACGAAAATGTTTGCCTCACATTCCAATAAATACATTTTGACAAAACTTTCAAATGTAGTCCCTGTGTGAATTAAGAAGGGGAATTACACCACGATGACTAAGACAATACCTTCGGGAACAAGGTACATAAACAAACATTGAGGGTACATCAATCATTGCCCCCCTCATGACCCTGAGCAACTCATAATGTATAAGCCATGGAGTCCATGTTGTGTGTAGATGCCTACCAAATAGACAGCTCCAGCAGGGAGAGTATTCTGCTTTTCCTAGATACTGTGTATTGCGACTTATTATCTCATCTCTGTCTACAGCATACAGACCGAGTATCAATGCACGAGCCCTTGACACGCCCAGCCACCCCCAGTCAGAGACGAGCTGCAGAAAGTACAGCACCACGGTGAGTCATTCAGTTTATAACCCTTGAGTGTGTTACTGGAATGAAGTGATGTGAGACTAGAATGAGATGTTGTCAGACTTTTATGAACATTATATTTACAAGACATTCTAGAAGTCAGTTGACTAAACTTGATGAAAGTATTAGCATCTATTCATGATTGAAACATGACATAAGATCAGAACCACTCTCTCTTTAATTACATACTTATTCATCAAAATATGTAAACAGTAACACAAAATACACACAAGTTACTGTTCCTCATATGAAATTAAGTAACTCAAATTTCGTGTGTTTTCAGCTTAGCTGATTAACATATCAAAGTATATTCAATTTTTAGCAATGGCTTTAGTGATAGTAAATATGCCTTTCAAGAACTGAACAGGGCTCGATTTAAGAGATGGTAGCCTACTTGCACCAGGTGCAACCTAAGATAAAGACCTAGTTGCTTCAGACAAATTCCAGTTGCACCAAAGTGTGTTAAAATGTCAGAAGTTCGGTGCATATTAGCATATTTCCATGATGTAGTACCCATGAAACCATAGCAATACAGAGACTCAGCCCAGCCCTGTATAGCCCAGAGCTGTCATAGCCAAGACATGACTATAAATAGCAATGTTTCAGTTCCATAGCTGTTCCTAGTTTAGCAGAAAACTGACATATTTATGCTTATAATATTAGATTTGTTTTTTTGTTTTTTTCCTTAACAATTGACTTGCACATTGTGCAAGTTAAGACTCATAAGAAGGCTGCACTTTGAAATACTGGGTTGCACCAGTGCATGTTACAAGCACTAAATGGAGCCCTGCTGAAGTATGGTAAATTAATTATATGTTTATTAAATTTAGCAAAACTTTCATACGATTTAAATGATGTTAATTAAGAACTGTCCTCATGTAGAGTTGTAGGTTTGACAAACATCTCACACTATTTTGTGGCTAGGAAATAGGAAATACACTAGTAGAAATTTTGTTGTGGTTATAGCGCTTTGTTTGTAAATATTATCCATTTGTTAAATTAGCCTGTGCATTTAGAAAATGGATTCATTCTGAAATAATCCTGATTATATTAAGCTAATTACTGCCAATAATGTTTCCTTGTGTTTGAGATTTTCCACTGTCACTAATGTCATACAACACTATAAAACACCTAGAATCCACTGACAATGTAAACATGTGGTTGTCTCCCTTGGTATAGTATGGGAGGAGGTGATAGGCCTCCGTCACGCGGCAGTACCAGCAGGCCGAACACAGGAAGCAAGGACTTAACAGTACGACCACCTACACGAAGTGGCAGTCGACCCAGTTCTCAAGAGAGCGGTACGTCTGTGATCTATTCTGACACTATGTGGGTAGTTTTTTTCGGTGACATGTGTTATCGTACCCTGGTGATTGGTTTGTAGCTCCTAATATCATTCACTGAATGATATGTTTAAAACTTTAATTCTTTTACAGGTCGCCTTCATACAGCTCAAAGGTCATTACTGACAATGGTAGTAGACACTAAACAAATTGAAACAAATTGACATATGGTGTCAGATCTGGATACCGAGGGAAAGAAATAAATGTTATCCAACATAAGTATTATTAGAGTCATATTCAATACAGTGTTATATAACTTGAGTTGTAGTCAGGCATATATGTGGTTGATACGTACAGTTGTAACCTGTGAAGAACAGGGTTACAACTGGTTTTCAGCAACCTTTGCTTGTTATAAAAGGCAACAAAGTGGATGGGGTGGTCAGGGCTGACTTGGTTGACACATGTCCAATTACGTAGACTGATGCTTTTGATGTTCATCACTAGACTGTCTAGTCCAGACTTGATTGTTTCACAAACATCTGCAATGTAGTTGGAATACTGCTAAGTGTAGTGTTAAACAGCAAATCAACCTAGAATAACAACACGGTCAGGCAGGTCACACATTGTAGCCAGTTAATCCAGAATCAACTCTTTATATTTTTTTTATTTTTTAACTCCTCACTTAACAGTATTGCATCTATACAACGGTGGCCTGAACCAGACAGCTTAGAGATTGATATTGTGAGCAACAATCGATGCCATTACGGTGTGAGTGAGTTTAGTTTTATTCAATATTCAACTATATGGCAGCATCCGTATATTATCAAGTCTGGACCAGATAATCAAGGAATCAAAGTCATGAATCAATCTGTGCAACTGGAATATGAGATGTCAACCCAGTCAGCAAGCATGACAACCCAGTCCTGTTAGTCACCGCTTAGGACAAGCATGGAGTACTGAAGGTCAATTCTAACCTGGACCTTTATGGGACCAAATAAAATAGCACCTTATCTTTCTGAGTATAAACGGGGATCAAATATGGACCCATGAGGGTATGACGACTCACATTTAACTAGGTCTATGAGTCTACCAATCCATGTAGCTGCCTCTTGTATCATCATATGATGTTTTGTTTGATTCTAATTCAGCATCCCCATCAAATATTACTCTTGTATAAATGTTGATTCTTTTCCAAGGTCGACGTACATCAAGTCAAGCTAGCGACCGACACCTCAGGCCATCAACTAAAGCTATGGAGAAACTTGGTCCAGGAGCAAAGTAGGTTTCTGTACCTCATAAATATGTGGAACAATGTGACATGTTTCTGTGATGTACCAATTTTGTCATAAATGTTCACAAACTGTTGAACAAAAGTAATGGAACATGAGGTATTATTGCAAAATTTTGTTACAACTATGTTAAAAAGTACCATTCATATCCACAAAAGAGTTTGATCTGGCTGTGTTTTTCCTAAATACCAACCAAGTCTCTTCTTTGAAGTGGGAGACTGTGGGGTACCCTAGTGGTTAAAGCATTCATTCATCAAGCCAAAGTCCCAGGTTCAATTCCCAACATGGTGTGTGAAGCCCATTTCTGGTGTCCCCCACTGTGATTTTGCAGGAATATTACTAAAAGCGGCATAAAAACCTTACTCGCTCATAGAAGTGATATTTTGTGCAAAACCAGTGTTTTTCTCAAAGGCTTTCACCTGTTTAGTTTCTGTCAGTGTGAATTTTTTATGGCATTTAGAAGCTGCCATTATGAAGAGTAGCAAAGTTTATGGATTGACAACTTGATATTGGAATACAGGAGATGTTTCAGTTTAGGAAACAGTGATAGCATCTACTTTGCAGTTACTTTAAATATTAATTGGAGGTTGCTGGAAATAGCTTTCCAGAGAAAATCATCAAGGGAGATTAGTGTTTGACAAATCTATCAATATATTTTCAGTGTCAATGAGTATGCAAGTGCTTTTGGTTCTCGCCCTCGCATTCCACGAACCCCAGGCCCTGATAACTTGAAGCGTCCCTCATCTGGCTCCAGTAAAAGTTCCCTCTCCAAGAATCCTCCTCAACCCCAGTATTCTGAGTCAGGGCCTCGTCCTAGCTCAGCAGGGAAAACTGGTAAGTAACCTGAAGTAAATGAGATACAATCCTCTGTGTGTTCAGATGCTCATGCTGTTGATCACTGGATTGTCTAGTCCAGGCTTGATTATTTACAGACCACTACCATGTAGCTGGAATATTGCTGGGTAGGGTATAAAACTAAACTCATTCAATCACTAATGTTTACTACTTCATGTGGGGCGGTGGAGTAGCCTAGTGGTTAAAGCGTTCGCTCGTCACGCCGAAGACCCGGGTTCGATTCCCCACATGGGTACAATGTGTGAGGCCCATTTTCTGGTGTCCCCCGCCGTGATATCGCTGGAATATTGCTAAAAGCGGCGTAAAACTAAACTCACTCACTCACTCACTCACTACTACTTCATGTTTTCAGAGTAGAATGACTGGAATTTGTTCCTGAAATACATTTTGTGTTCAGGTTCAAAACAGCTGGAGAGATTATTCATTCTTGAGTGATAACATACCTATTTTATCTTGACTTAACCTTCCAATTATGGGTAATATTAGCTACTGTCAAATTATATTGCATCACTTCATTTCAGCGTTGAGAAACATGGAATATCTTTCTTATAAACTAGACTGATGTGCATCCTTGTCAAAAATAACATACATTCTAAATTTTCTAAAAGGTGCTGTTGAAAACATTGTTTGTGGGTTTTACTTGTAAATAAGTCATAGAGAGGAAGGTGAAAGGTTCCAAATATGGTGAATGTAGAGGAAATTCCAATGATTTTCATCCACATTTATGCATTGTTGCCATGGCAACAAGAAATTTGCACAGTGTTGTCTTGGTGAACAAAACACCTTTAGTGAGTTTGTCACGACATTTACTCAATCACTTTGCATTGATTTTAATGAATTTGTAACTAAATTTCATTGCAGTGCCAATTTCTTATCTTATCAAAGTATGATCAGTTGTGTTAAACACCTGCAAAAATATTACAATCTTGCTACCCTTAATTCAGACCACATAACATTAGAACTGCCTATAGCACCTTACTACATTCATAAACTGCTACAGTCTGAGGGAAGCAAGTTGTTTTATATCACTCTTCTCCCGTCAAAATTCAAGAAATCAGCCTCAAATTTACAATGGGAAACCATACTTGAATCTAACATTTATGAATCAGATTGGAGAACATACAATATTATTCCATTTAGATGTACACAAAGTACAGAATTAAGATGGTTCCAAGTGAAAATTGTTAACAATATCTTAGGCACGAACTATTATCAACGTAAAATAAAAGCCAGTGACTCACCCCTGTGTAGCTATTGTAAAATTTCCAATGAAACTATTTTACACCTTTTTTGGGACTGCAATGTGATAAATAGACTTTGGAAGAAAATTGAAGAGTGGCTGATGTCTGATGCTGGAATAAGAATTAAACTGACCCCACAAACCATACTATTTGGATTAAAGGAAAATCGAAATGATCCTTTGATAATAATTTTGCTTCTTACTAAACAAACAATCTTTTGCAACCGAAAATATGGAATAATACCAGACCAAAAGAACATCTTTAGAATCTGCTGCCAGTACTATTATGTCTCAAAATGTATAGCATTTACAACGTGTTCATATGATAAGTTTACAAAATTTTGGTCATCCCTACATACTGTATTTGCCTTGTAATGCACTACCTGCTTGGATATAGTCCATATCTAACACTGAACTTAAGCAAAGACTGTAGAGCAATATACTAGTATGTTTATGACATTAACACCATCACATACCTGTGAATACATATAAGGCTGGATTTAATGCTTTGATGTTTGCACTGGCACTAATTTTACCTGATGAACCTACTTATGAATCTAACCTGCACAAGGTGCAAGTTATTCTTTGGGAAATACATCAGTATTGAGTCGAACATTATAAGCACACAGTTTTGAAATTTGGATGGTTCAGCTGAGATCTTGTCATAGGCTACACCTGCCTGGTGCAAGCAGGATAGCAAATATTTGAATCCAGCCCTGTATACCCTTCCGTTTTGTTGATAGCAGCATATAACATGTGACCTGTACACTGAAAAAATGTGCAAATAAAAAAAAAAAAAATTATAGTGCATCATTTCATTTCAGCGTTGAGAAACATGGAATATCTTTCTTATAAACAAGACTGATATGCATCTTGTCAAAAATAACATATATTCTAAATTTTCTAAAAGGTGCTGTTAAAAAAATTGTTTTTGGGTTTTACTTGTAAATGAGTCATAGAGAGGAAGGTGAAAGGTTCCAAATATGGTGAATATAGAGGAAGTTCCAATGATTTCCATCCACATTTATGCATTGTGGCCATGGCAACAAGAAATTTGCACAGAGTATTGTGAGTGAGTTTGTCACGACATTTACTCAATCACTCCACATACGTGGTAATGGGGCGGTGGGGTAGCATTGTGGTTAAAGTGCTGGCTCATCACACCAAAGACCCGGGCTCAATTTCCCACATGGGTACAGTATGTGAAGCCCATTTCTGGTGTCGCCCACTGTAATATTGCTGGAATATTGCTAAAAGTGGTGTAAAGTCATACTTGTTCACTTACATGTGGTACTCTGTTGCATTTTGTCACATGGTGTGTCAAACTAGAAACTATAGTTGGAATATTGCTGAGTGTATCAATCGAGAAAACCTGAAAACATTGCCATAAAGAAGTGTATTGGACAGGTATACGTATATATGAATGTTTCTGTAGCAAAAGCCTTCTACCATGCAGTTTGCTTCATATATTCCAACCTGTTTGTTTCCTAGCCTGATAGTTGTCACTGGATGTATGCAGGTGAGTATGGAGAGAGGGCTGTCCTCACTGCTGGAATCTTCTGTGTCTTTGTGTACATGGTCCCTAATCCTCGGTTCTGTAAGCACTCACTTTCAAGACAACCATGCATGGTGGATTTATGGCGTTTCTTGAACTCTTTTGAAGTTCGGAATTCAGAAACGTCCTCTGTAAGACAAAATTACATCAGAACCCCTCGTCTCCTGTACTGGTTATTAGTCAGCCATGTCAGAGGCAAATTCAGAGTGAAGTCTTTGATGATTATCAACTGTAAAGATCCGTGCTAGAACTGGTCTTCAGCAGCCCATGCTTGTTGTAAGAGGTGACTAGTGACATCAGGTGGTCAGGTTCGCTGTCCTGGTCGATGTCTGTCATTGTATCCCATTTGTGTAGATCATTGCTCACGATGTTGATCACAGGATCACATCTGTACCGATTACAGACCTGCCATAGATCAGAATCAGGGTAAAATATTGTCAGCTTTAGAAGATGGTAAGCAGGTTCATATCATCCCATCTGTGGAACAGAGGGTTTTAGTAAATCATCAGGATGAGATGGAATCTGAGTGTTTGGTTCAGCATTTTCGTTCCAGGGAGATAACATCCTCAAATATTATGAACAGAGTGCCCAATTTAACAATACATTAAAACAAACTCCATGTAATTAATCACTTATATCTTACCGTGGTTGAATATCTTTCTTTAACAAAACTACAATATTTCTAAATGTATGAATTACTCATTTGCTTCCTAACTGAAAGACAATATGTTAAATTTGGTGATTCTTTATTTATTGTACTATGTACCAGTCTCACAACCTTCTGTCAGCACAGTTCACAAGTGCACAGATCAATGCTCATGCTGTTGATCACTGGATTGTTTGGTCCAGACCCGATTATTTGCAGACCGCCGCCATATAGCTGGAATATTGCTGAGTGCGGCGTAAAACTAAACTCATTCACTCACTCTATCAACACAATATTGTTTTAATTACAAAACCCTGTTTCTCCCTTTTAGTTGATTTCATTTATGTATGCTTCACTTATCAGTGATATATGGTGTGTTTGTGTGCATATATCAGTTCCCTGGTGGTCAAAGGGGCCATCATGTAGCAGAACTATGTAGAATCATATCCCTTGGAATTACCAGGATTAACTTGTTATGGGTTTGAATCCCAGATGAGCACTGGTTATAATCATTTAATCAGTAGTTGATAAGCACCATACCCCAGTGGACCTGAAAGCAGTAAGTTAACAGCACTCTTCAGTTGCGTCAGTTGGTCATACCTGTGCTTGTATTTAGAGCAGATCTTGATGTATTTTGTTAATACTATCTTAAACACAATCCATTAGTCAATTCAAGAGTTTTATCAGTAATTCCTTCTTTTGTTCTCGTGTTAAGAAAAGGATCTACTCTACATTTTACCAGCATATAGAAACAAAATCTTTTTGAAACTTCTTGTGGTTGGAAATATGTCTGTATAAATATTTGTCATATTAAATCTAAACATGTATTTCAAAAGACCTTTGTTTCAGATCTCAGATCAGCTCTGAAAGTATTTAGGTAACATTACCCACCCTTCGCATGTTGACCAAATCACAGAAGACAGGAAAGAATGTTAGTCTGAACACAAAATATTGCAAAGTTGTAAGAGTATTCTCCCTTCCATTGCAGGTGGCTCAAGTCCAAGGAAAGCCTCCACCGGTCGCCCCAGCAACAGTCTACAGAACAGATGAAGCCCTGCACCATTGTATAGCTTGTGGTGTCTCTGTGTTGTGACTGTCTTGAAATTATCAGTCTTCTATACCTCGTGGCCATTACCAGCTGTGATATGTGTCCATCTGTTTCATTTTCTTCGTCCAGATGCTTGTTGAAGCAGATGACAAATGTTGTTAATGAGAGATGTAATTTTCTAGAGTTTCATGTCCTGGAACAATGGAAATCATTCGTAAAATACATGTCCGTATTGTATAAGAAACGCAAATAAGTAAGAATATCATATAATAAATTCATATAATTTATTCCAAATATACTAACAATATGAAAGGAAACCAAGGGAGGTAATACTGTCTTTGCTGTACAATGTCATTCTATTCTTATTTTTAAGTCATATTTTTACTCAACAAACAAATATTAGTGACAGAATGAATTCAATGTTTGTGTGAACCACCCAGCTTATCATAGAGTGCCAAATAATTTATAGGCATGTCTAAAGACGCACCCATACATTAGAAAACCCATATCTAAACATTAACATCAGACAGTAATTTTCTGTCAAACAAACATTGTATGTATGGGGCTTAACATATTTCCTGTTACTGAGATCTGCATATTTATCAGACTGTGATACCAAGTATTGGTTGACTGTGTGACATAGATAAGACTATTCATTACATATATGATATATTCATACTACCCATCTATAGTTTACACTTGCTTCTGTAAATGTAGCCACTTCAGTCAACTGTTCTAAACTAGATTTTGCAAAAAAATTCCATACTGTTTCAAGGCACTGTTTACAGATGAAAGGTGTATTCTAAAACAAATTCGTAAAGTTGAAAAGATTATTGTCATGAGTTCACTGAACACCACTTTTAGCAATATTACAGCAATATCATAATCAGATACATCATAAATGAGCTTCACACATTGTATCATGAAGGGAATCAAACCCCTGTCTTTGGCGTGATGAGTGAACGCTTTAACCACTAGGCTATCCCACACTCCCCAAAGATACAGATTCGAGTGTGTGTACAAGACTACATTGCTATGGAAACTCAACCATATTATAAGTGGATCTTTGAAAATCCTGATCACAGGAAGTGATTTTGGAAGTGATATTGTGTAGCGTTTCTGGGATGTCTGTATGGACATAAGACATATTTCTAGTTCATGTTTATCTCTCAGAAGTACATGTTTGTATTGTGCCATGGCAGAGAGGGTTGCTTCAGGTCAGTGAGTCAATGTCAGATTCTTCCTAGGCTTGCTTACATTTGACCTTGGTTGCCTCTTGTCAGCCATTTAGAAAAGCCGTCATAATTTTCATCACCAGTACCCTGATCCACAAAGTGTTGGCAATGCCAAAACAATCATAAGCCAACGGTAAACTAATGAGGTATGACAGCTCGTATCCTTATAAATGCTTTGTGGATGCGGACCCAATAGTGGTTCCTCCAGCATGAATGAGTGGGGATGGTCTTACCCCGCCTGTAGCAATATTTCAGCAATATCACGAGGAACATCAGAAATGGGCTTCACACATTGTACCCACTTGGGGAATCAAACCTGGGTCTTCAGTGTGACATGCCAACACTGTAACCACTAGGCCACCCTACCACCACTCCAGCATGAGATTTACATCAGTTCACTATGTAGTGCAATGCCTACTATTGCTGGAATATTGCTAATGGCAACATATAGCTCAACTTTCTTTGTGGCACTGTCCAGCCTGTAACAAACTTACCAACCATATCCCTGTGTGTAAGATCAGCATGCATTCCTAACTTACTGCAGCTCAATCATTTTTTCCAACATATGGTCAATAATTTATTTATTTATTTTTGATAAATAAACATAGTGTTCTTTGGGCATTTTTCTGCAGGTTGAAGGCATGATGCTATATTTTATACCATGCAGTTTGGAAAACATTTTTGAGAACACCACACCCCTCTGTTTCAAAGTTGGGAGAGTGATTTAAGATTTTAAGTCACGCAGGCAGAATTTCAGCCATATCGTGACTGTATCGAGTTATATATAATCATAGGTAAAGTATTAAAACAAAGTTGAGCAGTTGCTCCCTCAGGTCTCCACCACAACCAGTACCATATTAATGAAAGGATGTGTAGAAGCCTATGAATATCAACGATGGATAGTTGCTGGACAGGTATAGCTGAATGTGGATCAGAGGTGCAACCAAATTTTTGCAAATTACACATACAAATGTGAGGGGAAACTTCACCAAAATCACTCAAACAAATTTCAGAATTAATGCATAATTCCAGACATGTTTTGAAACTGCTTCATGCTTGAGGTAATGATGTTAAGTAATTTTGTATTGTTAAATGAAAAAACTGTGACTTATAGGTTAGATAGCGCAAAGTTTCCATAAAGGGCTTTTAATGCCAAAAAGTTGATATAGCTGTTGAATGTAATAATGTACTGAGAATATTTTGTCATTTTAATCTGACACTGTTAAAATGTAATAATATTGTATATGCTTATTGGTATTAGACCTTTATCATATAAGTGCCTGTATTGAACTACCATTGAAAAGTTATATGGTTCTGTGAGGCTTCCAAATTATCAACATGGTGTTATATTGTGATGGCTTTTAGCCAGGCTTGTTGTCTAAGGCCTCTTCATGTTCTGTTGTTTACAAATATTTTGATTGAATACCAGCTTGGCCCAGTTGGTCAGACTGTTCAAACATGGGGACAGCACACTATAAGAACCTTCTCAGGTGATATGAACTACATGATGTTGAGGAAACACAGTGTTATCAACATTGTAGATTCTAGCCAGTTGTCATTCCAGCATTCTCGGTATCTCCAGGGCATACGTTCCAATGAATCTCCACTGTAGTGGAGACTTATCGGAACGTATACCCAGGAGATATGGAGGATGTCACTCCAGTAACATTATATTCTTGTATATGGTGTTGATATTGGGCATTTGTGATATTATTAATATTGTGATGTGTATGTAGATAATTAATCAGCCATCCAGCACATGATTTAGATTGGTGAACCTAATGGATGGTGGTCATTCCCAGTGAAATGGATGTGTATGACACTGCAGCCTGACAGCATTGATTGTTGCTTACAGTATCAGTCACTGGATTGTCTGGTCCAGACTCAGCTGTTTACACGTCAAGGCAAACATCCCAAAAAGCACATCTCATTTTTACTTTATAAATAGAGTCTTGCTAACATTTCTCTTTGGTTGTTAGAAGTGAAAATAGTAATTTAGTGTTGTGTGGTATTTTCACATTTCATGTGGCTAGCTCTCTTTTGGCCAAAAAGGTTTGAAAGGAAAAACACAGTTTGTATACCATCACTCCTAATCAGTGATGGTAGATGCTGAAAAATTGATATAATTTTGGTTGCAAGATGGTTGATGCAGCATTTAAAAGTAATCACTCACTTAATGCTTAAGAAACAAATTTTGTACAGTACATGCACCTCAGTAACTGCACTGATATGGATTTTATCAATATTATATTCATGCTTGTTACAATCATGTCACTAGATCTTCCAACATATCACACAAGAAATATTCAAAACTCCATTATGACATAAATTTCCATACAATACCACACAGACTAAGAGAAGATTTGTCAGGGATTTTTGTTATTATTGATGGGGACGATTTAGGAGAAAGAGAGGTGATCATTGTGTTAGTGAATATTTTATACATTTGAAAACTAGTCTTAGTATATTGCTGATCAGACTTTTTTCATTATTTCTCGTTTGATCACTCACATGGGCTCCTACTAAATATGACACAGGTAGTTGTATTCTTGGGTTGATGGTACATGGTAAAATTTAATATGTTGCGTCCATTGTTAAAGACTGTAAATATAAGGTCACAAATCATTCCATCCAACTGTTTCTTAAAAAATGATATTTTTTTTCTTGTCGATACCTATTATATATGTAAGTACTGAACATATACTGGACAAAATAAGTTAAGGATATTGCTTTTTTTATGACTGTTATTTTATCAGTGTGTCAATGAATAAATACATCATTATTCATATTTTCAAAATTTACAAATATCAATAGCTATTTTTCTTCAGTATATAAAACTGAAAATTCTGATGGAGAGTTGAAATTTTAAGACTGCCACTGTGATTAGTCATAATGTCAACAGATTCTTGTTTAAGAAGATTGCTGACTGCCATCGTTTCAGAGGCATTGTTGCTTGCTGTTCTGATTCCGTCCATGACATTGTTTTGTTGATTTTTATGCAGTCTATTTTCAAATATTTTGTGGTTAGATTCCATGTTCTGTAAGTTTTTTCCGGAGTATGAAGAAAGGTTCATATCCTTCACATGGTACACTGACATCCATGTTAGACATTTATGGAAGCATATTTCTTATTTACTTTGTTTCATTATCGACATACTGATTTGTATTGTGTCACATGTTAATGACAAGGTCACTAGTCTCTCCACCTGTTCGAGACACCTGTCGGCAGCCATCTTTGTATGTATTTTATTGTGTTTTGTATAATGTTGTATTGTCAGGAGATGCCTTCATGTTAATATTTCAAGCAATGGATGGTTGTATGTATCATGCCTACATTGTATGCAATAAATTCTTCTGGATAACATCACAAAGTCTGTGTTCAGTTTTCAACCACCTGTAGTTCCACCTTAAACCCTAGTAAATTCTGCAAAAATTTCTTTAGTTAAATACTTGAAAAAAAATTCAACAAAAAATGATAAAGAATCTTAAAATTTAGTTCTTGAACACAAAGCTGTAGCTTTTTGGTCTTGTAGAGCTTCATGACATTAATGGTACAAACAGCAGATCATTTTATCTTGCAAGATGATTTTTTCCTTGAGTTAGTAGGGGTTTTGTTTCTTTAGAAAGATGATCTGAAACCGTACACTTACACCAGTGTGATCAGGAGTGACAATATATACTGTACAAATATTGTTTTGTTTGACAGCCAGTTTTGATTTAACTTTCATGATGAGTAAATTCCACAGCAGAAAAATGACAAATTCTGAAGGTATTCTGCATGGACGAGATTTTTCTGCACGAACAGGTATTTTCAACAATTTTCCTTAGAATCCAAGAGGGACTGATTTGCAGACACTGAACACCCCACTTGTCTTGCTGTGGAGTAAGCCTTGATTATGAGTTCAAAACTGATCTGACACAGTTATGTTACTTGGTTTGTCAGCTGTTGTCTTACGTATACGTTTCATGAAAGTGGTACCCTCTGAGATCAGCATCACTTTGGATTTTTACTCCCTCTTTAAGCTGACCTTGCTGTTATGACCTGAATACTTTGAATATACCATTCATTTCACTCAATCACTGAAGACACTGAATGGATCAACAATGCCTGCAGGTGCTTGTAATGGATTGGGCTCACAGACAGGTTTCATCTGCTAAAATACGAGACTGATTTCATTCTCAAAGAGTAAGGGTATCTGCCCTGAGAAAGTCAGGGCGGTGGTTTAGCCTAGTGGCTAAGGTGTTCGCTCGTCATGCTGTACAGGGGTTTTATTCCCTACATAGGCATAATGTGTGCAGACCATTTCTTGTGTCCCGTGATATTGTTAGAAAATTGTTAAAAGTGAGGCAGAAAAACTCCCTCGCTCGCTCGCTCGCACAATAGAATATGTCGGTGGTGCAGTCTCGGGTAGTTCATATGAATAAACTCGTATTCCAGCCAAGGCCTACATCGAGTTGTCGAGCACACCTTGGTATAGTGCAAAGTCGTCTAGTCACATGCTGGACTAAGTCTCAGGCTGAGTGACACCATGGTAACATTCGGCAATACCCGACAACCACTGCACCTCAAGCCCTTGCTCGAGCTTTTTTTCTCACATCGACCTTTTTTCACATCGACCTTCCCAAACCTTATTCGACGGTCGACAATCCCCAGTGCCCATGTAATTCGCCAATGTTTATTTCTAAGACCGTCAACAACAAAAATCCGATAAACTTGTTTTCCTAGCAACAAATCCCGAACAGGTCGGACAACCACCACGCCAACCAATGTCAGAATAGGTTTCATAATGCTCAACCATTTCCAGTAATTGAGGCAAGAAGCTGAACATTCAAATCAACTGGGTCCTTCAACAGGTTAAAGGATTAAGATGGAATCCTCTTAATCCCACGTGGTCAATGACAATGGATTATACAGGTATTTTAACGTGAAATAAGGCCAAACCTAACCAAGAGAGGTCAACCTGAGGTAGCCACAAGCAAGCTTTGGTCTAGAGGTCGCGTATTGTCAACAGAGGGGCTACAACTTGGCACCGTCTATAAAGCAGAACGTTAGATTTTTCTCCTAGAGGCATTTGTCGAGATTATTTAAGCAATAAGGGAGATCGCCTGGATTCTTTATAATTCGAATATAACCCCAACAAGAGGCAATATTTCCACTGTGTAACATGGCTTGGAATAATTTGTCACTTTCTGATGTGTTTGCGACTGGCGTTGGAATGTTTCTTTGAAATCTCGTCCACCTAGGCCACACACTAGATAAACTGACTTTACAATTTGACCATTAAAGTTGCATCTTAATTAACAGAAGTTTGAAAAGACACCAATAACGATGATATATGTTCACCGAGTCATTAATTGTCCGCGCCATTTAGTCAGTATTACAATATCTTTCTATTCATTGATTAAAGATATCGAATATTGCAATAGGTATTCTGCCATGCTCTCCTGCAGACATTCTGCTTTTGTTGAGATTGTTTTTGCAGTATGGTTAATTTACACTCGTTTCAATCGCTTTATGCACTTTGGAAATACAGTTTGTCTTAGAAGTGTTTTATTTAATTTGGTCACTTTCTCCAATGTTTGTCAGGAAACTACGTCACTTTGATTTCATATGAATATAAACTTCTACCACAAATAAGGTTTTCACAAGTGAATGATTACTGTCACAAGACAAATTAACTATCGTCATGTGAACAAGTCGTGCGGTAATCTGAAGTACTTTCAGTCTTTGTTTGTCTTTTCTCGCTTTCGTCATTGATTAACATACATATGTAGTAACGTATGGTCGTAACTATTTAAGGATATATTTTACTACTTAGTGATATATCATTTGAACTCATTCATATGTTCGAGTAAAGGGATGTGGGTTTATGGGTCATAATTGTTTAATCTTTTCAGTGTATTCTCCTTGTAAATCTCTTCATTTCTCTCGCCAGTCGCCCCATCCTTGCTGCCCTCAGGTCCATTTGCATACAACAGAGGGTCAGCATGTCGTCAAAATCGTATACAGAACACTCGTTTCGAATGTGACTTTGTGTTTAAAATGAACTTAAAGCATCAGATTAGTGAGTAGAGTTAACGCCAATTTGAACAAGTCTCTCACAATATGTCTGCTTCGTGTGGGAGCAAAACCCGTAGTTCAGATTTCATATTCACTTAAAACTCACGAGGGTGAGTATTGTAATGGCAAACCTTGCAATATCACAATGAGAATCTGGGATTCGATTGCCCAGTTTGGTAAGTCTCTTGACTTTGGAAAGAATGTCCCCCGATGTAAATCTGTCTATTAGAAGAAGCAGATGGTAAGTAATCGTCCGCAACACTGCGCATCCGACCCAGCCACCGTCTAGCTGAAGTGAGGTAGTGAGTGTATTACATTTAACGCTGCGCTGACCAATGCCCCAGTTATATCACAACGTGTCGCTTGTCGTGCGAGGAAAACCCGACGTAAGGCAGACGTATTGCCCTTCCTGACACCATGTCTACGTGAAGCAGGGCGGTTGGGTAGCCCAGTGGTTAAGGCACCCGCTCGTCAGGCCGAAGGGCCAGGTTCGATTTCCCACATGGATACAATGTTTGAAGCCTATTTTTGATATCCCGTCTTGTTGCTGGAATATTGCTGACTGCAGCATAAAACCACACTCACTCACTCACTATGTTAAGTACTGATGTTCAGACTGCTTTTAACGGTCGGGGGTTTTATAGGATTAGTTGGACCTGTATCACTTCGGTTTGGCACGTTGCGATATATAACTGATCAGCTTATAATGATGTCATAACGTTTCGATCATCCCAGCAATCTTCTCGTCAAATACAAACCAGTCGGTCCATTTGTTTAAGAGATAGCTCTTATTGTTTTACATCTTGGGGAGCATCCAAGTAGTTTATATGGATGTGGCGATAGAGGATGAACGAAAGATCGGGGTGCTCCCTTTATGGTGAATCGGTCACCCTAGAACAATCCAGAGAGCACCGTGGTTAAAACGTTCGATTATCACGCCGACGATCCAGGTTTGATTCTCCGCATGGGTACAATGAGTGAAGTCCATTTCTAGTGTTCCCACAGTGATATTGCGGGAATACTGCCAAAAACGATGTGTTTCTCACTCACTCACTGACTCACTCACTCACTCGCTCACGTTAAGACCAGGTGGCATTGAAATTGTAAGGAAATTAAGAAATATGTAAAATATTGTCAGCACTGACATGTAGTTCCCAATGATCTAGTCTCAAATGATTTCATATTTTCGAAATGAGCTGCGAATAGCTTCAGATTAGCTGACGTGGCGTTCAGCAATATTCACTCACCTGTTTTCGAAATGAGAGACCTTTTTGACTGAACCCAGTTTGACTAAATTGGAAGATCGAGTTTTGAGGTGATTTCTGTAAACGTGTCCTGCTATTTCCGGCAGTGTAAATGCTTGATTACACGTTCACAGGCTGTCCACTCATAGCCAGGTGTTACTAGGATATCTTTGTTGACAATGTTTGTAAACACACTGTAATGCTCTCTTGAGAAACTAATCGACATGAAAAGTAAATGACAAGGCTACTTGTGTTGTTGTTTCAACTCTAGGTTTTGTTAAGCAGTTGTCCAATGAACCAAATGTATATCAGCAGAACATAAAACGACGGAAAACCAGTTCTATGGATAGTCAACGTCTCGGTGAAGGCACTGAATACTCTATTAATCTACCACCCAGCGCATGCACTCACGCCACGTCAAAGCTAAAAATACAAAACCAGTTCTATGGATAGTCAACTTCTCGGTGAAGGCACTGAATACTCTATTAATCTACCACCCAGCGCATGCACTCACGCCACGTCAAAGCTAAAAATACAAAACCAGTTCTATGGATAGTCAACTTCTCGGTGAAGGCACTGAATACTCTATTAATCTACCACCCAGCGCATGCACTCACGCCACGTCAAAGCTAAAAATACAAAACCAGTTCTATGGATAGTCAACGTCTCGGTGAAGGCACTGAATACTCTATTAATCTACCACCCAGCGCATGCACTCACGCCACGTCAAAGCTAAAAATACAAAACCAGTTCTATGGATAGTCAACTTCTCGGTGAAGGCACTGAATACTCTATTAATCTACCATCCAGCGCATGCACTCACGCCACGTCAAAGCTAAAAATACAAAACCAGTTCTATGGATAGTCAACTTCTCGGTGAAGGCACTGATTACTCTATTAATCTACCATCCAGCGCATGCACTCACGCCACGTCAAAGCTAAAAATACAAAACCAGTTCTATGGATAGTCAACTTCTCGGTGAAGGCACTGAATACTCTATTAATCTACCATCCAGCGCATGCACTCACGCCACGTCAAAGCTAAAAATACAAAACCAGTTCTATGGATAGTCAACTTCTCGGTGAAGGCACTGAATACTCTATTAATCTACCACCCAGCGCATGCACTCACGCCACGTCAAAGCTAAAAATACAAAACCAGTTCTATGGATAGTCAACTTCTCGGTGAAGGCACTGAATACTCTATTAATCTACCACCCAGCGCATGCACTCACGCCACGTCAAAGCTAAAAATACAAAACCAGTTCTATGGATAGTCAACTTCTCGGTGAAGGCACTGATTACTCTATTAATCTACCACCCAGCGCATGCACTCACGCCACGTCAAAGCTAAAAATACAAAACCAGTTCTATGGATAGTCAACTTCTCGGTGAAGGCACTGAATACTCTATTAATCTACCACCCAGCGCATGCACTCACGCCACGTCAAAGCTAAAAATACAAAACCAGTTCTATGGATAGTCAACTTCTCGGTGAAGGCACTGAATACTCTATTAATCTACCACCCAGCGCATGCACTCACGCCACGTCAAAGCTAAAAATACAAAACCAGTTCTATGGATAGTCAACTTCTCGGTGAAGGCACTGAATACTCTATTAATCTACCACCCAGCGCATGCACTCACGCCACGTCAAAGCTAAAAATACAAAACCAGTTCTATGGATAGTCAACTTCTCGGTGAAGGCACTGAATACTCTATTAATCTACCATCCAGCGCATGCACTCACGCCACGTCAAAGCTAAAAATACAAAACCAGTTCTATGGATAGTCAACTTCTCGGTGAAGGCACTGAATACTCTATTAATCTACCATCCAGCGCATGCACTCACGCCACGTCAAAGCTAAAAATACAAAACCAGTTCTATGGATAGTCAACTTCTCGGTGAAGGCACTGAATACTCTATTAATCTACCACCCAGCGCATGCACTCACGCCACGTCAAAGCTAAAAATACAAAACCAGTTCTATGGATAGTCAACTTCTCGGTGAAGGCACTGAATACTCTATTAATCTACCATCCAGCGCATGCACTCACGCCACGTCAAAGCTAAAAATACAAAACCAGTTCTATGGATAGTCAACTTCTCGGTGAAGGCACTGATTACTCTATTAATCTACCACCCAGCGCATGCACTCACGCCACGTCAAAGCTAAAAATACAAAACCAGTTCTATGGATAGTCAACTTCTCGGTGAAGGCACTGAATACTCTATTAATCTACCATCCAGCGCATGCACTCACGCCACGTCAAAGCTAAAAATACAAAACCAGTTCTATGGATAGTCAACTTCTCGGTGAAGGCACTGAATACTCTATTAATCTACCATCCAGCGCATGCACTCACGCCACGTCAAAGCTAAAAATACAAAACCAGTTCTATGGATAGTCAACTTCTCGGTGAAGGCACTGAATACTCTATTAATCTACCACCCAGCGCATGCACTCACGCCACGTCAAAGCTAAAAATACAAAACCAGTTCTATGGATAGTCAACTTCTCGGTGAAGGCACTGAATACTCTATTAATCTACCATCCAGCGCATGCACTCACGCCACGTCAAAGCTAAAAATACAAAACCAGTTCTATGGATAGTCAACTTCTCGGTGAAGGCACTGAATACTCTATTAATCTACCATCCAGCGCATGCACTCACGCCACGTCAAAGCTAAAAATACAAAACCAGTTCTATGGATAGTCAACTTCTCGGTGAAGGCACTGAATACTCTATTAATCTACCACCCAGCGCATGCACTCACGCCACGTCAAAGCTAAAAATACAAAACCAGTTCTATGGATAGTCAACTTCTCGGTGAAGGCACTGAATACTCTATTAATCTACCACCCAGCGCATGCACTCACGCCACGTCAAAGCTAAAAATACAAAACCAGTTCTATGGATAGTCAACTTCTCGGTGAAGGCACTGAATACTCTATTAATCTACCATCCAGCGCATGCACTCACGCCACGTCAAAGCTAAAAATACAAAACCAGTTCTATGGATAGTCAACTTCTCGGTGAAGGCACTGAATACTCTATTAATCTACCACCCAGCGCATGCACTCACGCCACGTCAAAGCTAAAAATACAAAACCAGTTCTATGGATAGTCAACTTCTCGGTGAAGGCACTGATTACTCTATTAATCTACCATCCAGCGCATGCACTCACGCCACGTCAAAGCTAAAAATACAAAACCAGTTCTATGGATAGTCAACTTCTCGGTGAAGGCACTGAATACTCTATTAATCTACCATCCAGCGCATGCACTCACGCCACGTCAAAGCTAAAAATACAAAACCAGTTCTATGGATAGTCAACTTCTCGGTGAAGGCACTGAATACTCTATTAATCTACCACCCAGCGCATGCACTCACGCCACGTCAAAGCTAAAAATACAAAACCAGTTCTATGGATAGTCAACTTCTCGGTGAAGGCACTGGATACTCTATTAATCTACCACCCAGCGCATGCACTCACGCCACGTCAAAGCTAAAAATACAAAACCAGTTCTATGGATAGTCAACTTCTCGGTGAAGGCACTGAATACTCTATTAATCTACCACCCAGCGCATGCACTCACGCCACGTCAAAGCTAAAAATACAAAACCAGTTCTATGGATAGTCAACTTCTCGGTGAAGGCACTGAATACTCTATTAATCTACCACCCAGCGCATGCACTCACGCCACGTCAAAGCTAAAAATACAAAACCAGTTCTATGGATAGTCAACTTCTCGGTGAAGGCACTGAATACTCTATTAATCTACCACCCAGCGCATGCACTCACGCCACGTCAAAGCTAAAAATACAAAACCAGTTCTATGGATAGTCAACTTCTCGGTGAAGGCACTGAATACTCTATTAATCTACCACCCAGCGCATGCACTCACGCCACGTCAAAGCTAAAAATACAAAACCAGTTCTATGGATAGTCAACTTCTCGGTGAAGGCACTGAATACTCTATTAATCTACCACCCAGCGCATGCACTCACGCCACGTCAAAGCTAAAAATACAAAACCAGTTCTATGGATAGTCAACTTCTCGGTGAAGGCACTGATTACTCTATTAATCTACCATCCAGCGCATGCACTCACGCCACGTCAAAGCTAAAAATACAAAACCAGTTCTATGGATAGTCAACTTCTCGGTGAAGGCACTGAATACTCTATTAATCTACCATCCAGCGCATGCACTCACGCCACGTCAAAGCTAAAAATACAAAACCAGTTCTATGGATAGTCAACTTCTCGGTGAAGGCACTGAATACTCTATTAATCTACCATCCAGCGCATGCACTCACGCCACGTCAAAGCTAAAAATACAAAACCAGTTCCATGGATAGTCAACTTCTCGGTGAAGGCACTGAATACTCTATTAATCTACCACCCAGCGCATGCACTCACGCCACGTCAAAGCTAAAAATACAAAACCAGTTCTATGGATAGTCAACTTCTCGGTGAAGGCACTGAATACTCTATTAATCTACCACCCAGCGCATGCACTCACGCCACGTCAAAGCTAAAAATACAAAACCAGTTCTATGGATAGTCAACTTCTCGGTGAAGGCACTGAATACTCTATTAATCTACCACCCAGCGCATGCACTCACGCCACGTCAAAGCTAAAAATACAAAACCAGTTCTATGGATAGTCAACTTCTCGGTGAAGGCACTGAATACTCTATTAATCTACCACCCAGCGCATGCACTCACGCCACGTCAAAGCTAAAAATACAAAACCAGTTCTATGGATAGTCAACTTCTCGGTGAAGGCACTGAATACTCTATTAATCTACCACCCAGCGCATGCACTCACGCCACGTCAAAGCTAAAAATACAAAACCAGTTCTATGGATAGTCAACTTCTCGGTGAAGGCACTGAATACTCTATTAATCTACCACCCAGCGCATGCACTCACGCCACGTCAAAGCTAAAAATACAAAACCAGTTCTATGGATAGTCAACTTCTCGGTGAAGGCACTGAATACTCTATTAATCTACCATCCAGCGCATGCACTCACGCCACGTCAAAGCTAAAAATACAAAACCAGTTACACAGCTGAAACTGCTCGGTTCATCATAGCAATGGCGTCTTTTCGATGGTCAATCCACTTTGATAAGGTCGTATTCCACGATGGTCACTTTGAAACCCCGAATAAACCACTGACACCTTACGACCTATTTGTTACGAGGAAGAAGTACAGTGGAAAGGACAGCCAGGCGTTAGAAAAGCACGTGCACAAGTGCTGACAAAGTTATTTATTCATTAACCTATGCTGAGACACTGAGACAGTCGTTCCTTTTTCTATATAAAACATGTCGACAAACACGTATGTACAATATATTTACGAAACACGATGGCGCATTTCGAGAACCGTTCCTTCAGATCGAATGGTAATATAGTACCAATGACTATTTTGCACCCTTTCTCGCAAAACCAGCCTGCTAACAACTGTTCCAACCCAAAAGGTCTCGAATGATCAAGTCTTGGAATGTTGTCAACAACCAAGGGAATGAACTCTAAGTCGCACGCCCTGCTACAATACTTTATACAAAACGTCCTTTTGTTGGGCGCAGTGATAATAATCGTAGCCAAAGACTCCAACTCGCTTTACCAACTTCGCATGGCAAAAGCAACCGCGCATTCACACTGGATTCTTTGTCTCGTTCATTACCATATAAGGTAAAGGGTTTCCAACAGTTGAATGAATGAGTGAACAGTGTTACACTAAAATCACTGCTGTTCGCTTGATGTGGTAAGTCGAAACGGAATTCGAGTACAGATTCCTGGTATACCTAAGGGACATAACTCCTTCCAAAACGTGCCACCTGAGACCCACTGACAGCCATCACTCCTGGAGCTGCCGTGTATGTGTGACGTAACCTGATCACATCACTGACGGCTTCAGTGAAGGGCTGAGTTTATTTGTTCGTTCCATTCAGGGTTTTGAGGTAGTAATTGGTGCAAAGATCACACTCAATATTCTTGTAATCAGTACCAACTTAACTGATAAATACAATCAGATGATGTGTTGTCGGAACGACTTCCTTCACATTAGCCCCATTGCTCTGGGATTGTCTCAAAATATTCTTGTTGATTAAAGATACTGGTGCTTTGGTCTTTCGTAAGGAAAATATTCAGTTGATTATCTTATTCCTACTGTATAACTTTCCCCTTGCTGTTGTTTGCATTAATTACGATAAGCATTTAAGACCAAATAAACGACAAAGTTATTGACTCAACGACGGCCTATTTTGAGACAGCCCAGCAATGAACGACGTCAGTGGAATGCCTTGAGGTAGGCAATTGAAATAGGACGAAGAGCTATCTATTTTTCATATACCTTTTATTCTGTACAAAAAGATACAAAATTATGATATTTGACACTCATTTGTATTTTTAAACAAGGAGAGATCGAAGCTTTATAGTACAAAATCTCTCGCGTACAAATGATAGTTACCTTTAAAAGGCTTTAAATCACATTATACGCCACAAAGCTTTTGACAACATCAATTAGGTCCATTTTCGAAACAGAATGTAGAAAACTGAAAATTCAAAAATGAAACCATTACATTTGATTGGTTTTATTATATTTGGTACACGCAGAACATATAAAAACAATCTGAGAGGCATTTTGTTCTAAAAATGGACCATTATGTGAAAGATATTTGTGGACAACAAAAAAACCCATTCTTTCTCATCACACTCACTCACTCTTTGTCGCCTTTCAAATCAATCGCTATGAACTCTCATATCGCCTTACACATGTAGAGACAGTTACAAAATCTAGAATACGATTAAATAGTATCAGTGTAGAAAAATACTAAAGCTTTTCATGGACACTGAGACAGTCGTTCCCTTTTCTATATAAAAAACATGTCGACAAACACGTATGTACAATATATTTACGAAACACGATGTTGCATTTCGAGAACCGTTCCTTCAGATCGAATGGTTATATGGTACCAATGACTATTTTGCAGGCAGAGCAGCTATCGTGTACCAGGTATGCTTAGCTGTTCTACGGTTATAGTTTAGAATATAAAATCTATTGCTGCAAACGATAAGGCATCAGTTATATTTTATCCTTTTAACTTTATTGTGGAGCAGTGTTAGAGACGGATTGTATGCTGGCTTGAATTTGACGAGGCCTGTCCCAGAAAGTCTATGGAGTTGGTTTTCACACAATGGGACGCCCGTCTGTCACATCTTAACTATCACAATTGATTGTGACGGGACCACACCTTATGTCAGTCAGCGTATTGTCTTTGAATGCACACACGGCTCACAGTTTACTGTGATACTGGGCGGACTTCCTTGCTGTCCCTCCATCTGGAATAGTGCCTCCAGTGACGGAGGTACCATTTAATGAGGTCACTAAGAGAAATGAAAGATTTCTTCGTGGTGCCTTTAGATCCTCCTATGGCGAGTTTACCATCAGTTGAAGATGTGTCAATCACCTCTGTCAGTGTTGATGTCATCTTGCTGGACTCAGAGCTCGTGCTGGTTGATTCTGTGACGTCTTCGGAAGTGTCATCCGCAACTGTCGTCTGCTCGCTTTCAGTGTCGTTACTCGTGGATGTTGAGGTTTCGATTTCAGTGACTGTTGTTGTGTTTGTTACATCAGCTTTGATTTCGGATTCTGTTGTATTTGTGGCGATTTCAATTTCTGTGGTATTTACTGGTTCGGCTTCAGTAAGGTTCACTGTCACAGCAATAGTTACTACTTCTTTTGTAGCATTAACTGAAAGAGGACGGTGTTTGTCATCAACTTCTACTTTATCGTCCTTAAATATGGCGTTGTCAGAAGGTACAGCGTCGTCTTTAGCGGACTTTCCTGCAGCATCCTTAGCAATAGGTTCAGCAGTAGTTGTTGTTACAGTTTCAGTGACGTTCAGTGTAGGTGTAGTCGTTGTTGTAGTCGTTGTTGTAGTCGTTGCGGTTGTTGTGGTTGTAGTTGATTCGGTTTCTGCTTTTTCAGTTACATTGGCGGACTCAGTAGCATTTGAGGCAAGCACCGTTGTTGTTTCACTGTCTTTGTTCTCATCTTCTGTTTCGGTAACTTCCACTTTCTCTGTTGTAACTGGCTCTGCAGTGACGGTGACCTCTTCTGTCTTGTTCTCGGCTGTTGCAGAGCAATTGTTCTTCTCAGTACACAGATCAGAGACATCTTTCAGAAGTGGTACTGCTTTCACAGTTACTTCCTCTTTAGTTACGACATCGACAGACTCTGATGTGTTGACAGCTTCTGGTTCAGTCACAGTTGTCGTCTCATTAACATTAGCTTGTGTCGTTGTTGAAGTAGTTGTAGATTCTGTGGTGGTTGATGAAGGTGCAGCAGATTTTATGTCAGTGGTAGTTGAATTGGTTTCTTTCGTCTCGGTCGTATTGGAATCTGCAACTTCGTTGACGATTTCAGTTTCAGTTTCATTCTGTGAGACATCAGCGACTACGTTCTCGGGTTTTTTCGTAGTTTCAGGCTCAGCTGGTTTGGCTTCGTCTTTCATGATCAGGTTGGTAATGGTGTTTTCAGTATCATATGCAGAAACCTCAACTTCGCCAGATGACTCAATTTCTTCTGCTTCAGTTTCAGTCTCTTCTACCAGAGTTCCTTTGGACTTTTTACCTTCTTTGTCAGCGATGGCCCACTTATCAAATACATCACTACCGCCGATCTCGGTTTCCTTTGCCATCTTGTCATATGTTGCGTCAACCATGTTGTCAGGGTATTCCTCACTGGCTTGCCTGGCTACCATATGTTTACTCTGCATGGCGTCATTCAACATCTTCATCATGAACTTCTCAATTTCAACATCTTCAACGTTGTCGGTGCTGTGGTAATCTTTGGCATACATGGACTGTTGGTTGGCAGCGAATCTGTCGGATGCAAGGAATGGGTTGCTGGCTGGTGGAGCATCTTGATGAATCTTCCTTGGGTGACTCCGCTCACGTTCCTCAGCAGAACCGAAATCGAAAGAAGGAGCTCTTGATGTGACTTTGGGGAGTGTTGTGGTGCTGTTTTCTGCGTTCAATGTATTAGTGTCATTGCTTGCGGAACTGATGTCATTGATGTCATCCAGGGTTACATTAGATAAAGAGGTTGAGTTGGAGGTTGTGATGGTTGCGTTGGTGTCGAGTGAGCTCGTTTCCGACTCTAAAGATGGAGCTTGGCTTGTGGTGGTAGGGTCACTTTCAGTTGATGAATCAGTCTTTATTGTTGTGTCCTCTGAACCTTCGCTCATATTGTCCCAGATGCTCTTGGAAGAAGGAGAAGAAGGGCTTCCTGTAGTTGCGGACGAACTGGAGCTGGTGCTTGACGATGATGGGCCATCAGAGGTAAGAGCTTCGAGGTTCTTTTCAGCCTGGGCCTTCTTTCCATTTGAGAACAGTTCAAGTCGGTCGAGTTCAGATCCCTGTTTGTCGCTACTGGTGTAGAAAAGGTCAAAGTTCCAGTCCTTCCACGTCGATCTGGTTTCAGAGGCTCTGGTCTCGTACACCCAGCTGTCAGCGGAGGTAGATGGGGTTGACTGGGTGGTGGACTCGGTTGTTGTTGTCTTTTCTGTGGTGGTTGTGTCATCTACGGATGAGGTTTCAGGTGCAGCTGAGGAGCCCAACCTGTGTCCGTATCTGTCAAAAGAGCGAACGGTCATGGCGATTTTCTCAGTGGCGTGAGCTGTAGTGGAATCGACGTCTTCATCGTATTTCACCTTTCTTACGTCATTCTCAATCGTCTCAAGGAATGGAATCTTCTCGGTGGTGGATTCGGTGGTCTTGGCCTTGTTGATATTATTGACCTTACTGTCTCTGCTGTCTTCATCAACCTTATTGACATTATTGATTGAGTTGAGGGTCTGGGGGTGCATGCGGCGTCTCATGTTGTTGAAAGAGAAGTAAGTCTTGGCACGGTAACCTTGGATACAGTTGACGTTATGGGGCCAGTTGCAAACGAGGTTCTGAGAGTCGAAGAACAAGCCGGGAGGACATTTCTTCTGGAATGGACGCCAGTTGTTGCAGTGGTAGAAGGTGTGGCAGTTGTCGGGGTCGGTGACGTATGCGAATGCAGAGGTACACTGAACTTTGCCGGAATCTCTGTCGATTCCTGAAAGCATTAACAAAGTGGCTTCAGTTGCTGCTCTACGATAGGACAGGGGGCAAGGGACGGCAAAAGTATTTTTGAATTATCTATTGCTCTATCAAATATACTACATCAAATATATGTAAGAATGAACTTTGAGACTCTTGCATACTACAAGTGCTCTGTTTCGCCAGTTTACTTTGAACGGCAACATTTTAATCAGCTTTAGCGTACAAATGGTTAGATATTTTTAGAAGATGACGGGAGGACAATTCACGCTTTATTTACATACCTGTTTGCGGCCTGAGATAAAAGCGTAACCTGCTAAATAAACAGCTTTGGCGTCTGCCCTCATGTTAACAAGCAGCAATGAAATTACAGAGACAAATGACATGCAGTTTCGAACAAATAAAACTAGTGTTAAAATAATAATTGAACATTAAAACCGTCATATTTAAAAACGATCATATATAATATTCTCTCTTACATTGGCTATGAAGGTGCAGTTACTGACTGCAGTTGCCTGCTTTCAACGTTATGTTTCTGAATTAAAGTCTGGTTAAAGCCATGGATGATTATATAAGTTTTTTGGAGGATCCAGGACTTTAGCGTCCCGAACAGACGCTATAGCCATTGGGCTACCAAGTATGGATGATTCAAGTGAACTATCAAGCTGTTGATGCAAAGGCTTTGAAAGCATTTATGCTATAAAAGCGTTAGAATGGCAATACTCTATTCACAACTTACTGTTGTCCTCGAATGGGGACCGTTTAAGAACACTGTGCTTGGGAGTTTGTGTTTCAGGCTTGGTTTCAATTTCCTTCTTGTCGACTGTTTTGAAAGACTCGGTGGTCTCGTTGACAACAAGAGGGGTACTGGTTTCATCTGTCTCACTGTCGCTGCTCTCGGTGCTGTTGCCATCAGTGGGATTCTCACTGGCGCGCATGTCAGTTGTATTGGTTGTCTCGGTGGTATTTCCGTTAGATTTCTCAGTCGAGAAGTCGACAGTGGTTGTGGCGGCGGAGGAGGTTTCAACGTTGTTATCATCCTTCACACTTTCAGTCTGCTTTGGTGCCTTGGCCTCGACTGTTGTCTTGGCTTCAGTGGTCGTCTGCTTACTGGCGGAAGTCGTCTGCTCAACCTTGGCTGTCGAGGTTTCAGCTGATTTGTTGGTCTGGACCGTCTTCTTGGATGTCTTCTGTGAATCAGTCGTTGTGCTCTTCTGTGCGTTGCTGGCAGCTGCTCTTGATGTTGATGCATCGTGCTTGGCCATTGGAGCGACAACGTTATCGTCTTCGGCGTCAAAGATTTCAGGGATGCACGATCGAGATGAGTCCCAGACACAAACCTTTGCCTTGGGTTCGAAGACGAGACCGTTGGGGCAGGATTTGACAAAGAAGCGTCCATCAGTAAGGCAGTGGTAGTACTTGCGGCAGTCTTTAGGGTCAGCGATCAAAGCCTGGTTCATCACCTTAGGGCAGTGAAAAGACACCGTGACCTGTAACACTGCAACAAAAGGAACAACCAGTTTATTTTTTGAACACACAGTTAGAATATTCATGGATGGGTAATTGAAGGCTGAATATCGTAATTACATGCATGATGACATTTGTACGTTTGCACATAGAGGGCAAATTGTAAGCGAGTTAAGGCCAATACCTACATTTACTATTTTGTTAGACAAATGGTTCGTGAACTTGCGAATTACGGATCCTGATAAACAGGAGAACAATTATGTGTGTGTGAAATATTCACTTCATACTTACATACACTGTATGGAAGTAAAAGCTTTCTTTGAATTCACAAGTACAGGAAACATTTATTCTGTTTTTATTGATTTATTTAATTTATGTGATATTATAAGTATAACACGCACGCACGCACGCACGCACGCACGCACATGTGCACTTCTGAAAGAAAGTTAATACTGGAAACTAGTCTTTACGGAAAACATTATAGTAATACTTTAATTAGGATTACAACCCAAATCCCATGTTTGGACGGGCCAACCTGAACATCCTTCAAACACGGATGCTCTTACGAACACTGTTTGCATAGCTTTCCACTCTGGACGCGGAACCCAACCCTAGGACCACAAAGCTGCAACTATTTCTCAAAACTGGCACCAACCTAGTACCTGGTCCTCCCGTCTGCGTGCTACTGCCAACATAAACATGTCCAAGAACCCAGCCGAAATATACTACACAAGTCACATCGAGGCTTATTCGGCTCACATCGAGGTTTACTGAGCTCATATTGAGGCTTAACATGCATCTGTCAAGTGACTTGGTTTCAAGGCTAAACTCTACCGGTGTTGAAGGCGTGCCAGACATCGATAGACTTTAGAAGATCTTACAGGTTATGAGATTTCGTTAAACTAATGGTACATACGATAAGGATAGTCTTTATGAATGTTGAAAACTGAATAGTGATACCAGAAATTCATTTTTCTGGACAATTTTTACTTCCGTTATTACTTGTATGAAAAATATTTCCATCGGTTCAGTAAGATCTCGCCTTTCGTATTTACGTTTCATTATGTTTAAACAGAGTCTGATATTAATGAAATAGTTAAATATGTGTGAAACGACCGTAAACTTTCTACACTACTGTCTATTTGTACTACTTACAAAGTTATAAATTTCCGCACTTTTAAACAGGGATTGAAAAATCCCTCCGATGAAATTTGTCTCCGATGAAATTGTTCACCTAGGGTACTTAATACTTAAGTACCAAGGCTCATTAATGGGAGCATGTCAAGGGAAAATTTGTCATGCGCTTTGTTTCGGTGCGGAGGATCGGACTTCTTAATGACAAAGTGAACCTCAAGTCTCAGAAGTCATGTTCGTATAAACAGGGCGAATACGGAGAGCTTGGAAGGCATATTGACTGAATCTGCCCTGAACCACTGGCACTCCCTCTTTGAAATAGCAGGGTTAAACAATGTCTTTTCTTCCGTGTAAATGATACGATCTATGTACCTAACCTGGTTCCTTATCATAGCGTTGCAGAAGAAAATATGATGAACTTTCTCACCTCCATATACAGCAGACCTGGTTAGTGAGGAACTTATGTTTGAAACGTTTATAAATAGAGTTTATCAGTTTCAGTTATTACAGGAGCGACGGTGGAATAGTCCTGTGGTTAAAGTGTTCGCTCGTCACGCCGAAGATCCGGGTTCGATTTCTCACAATTCTGGTGTCTCTCGCCGTGATATTACTGTATCATTGCTAAAAGTTCCTCACCCCCATATACAGGAGACCTGTTTAGTAAAGACACTCGTGTTCAAACGTACATACATGAAGTTACCAATTTCAGTTCTCTGGTTGTAAACAGACACAAATTATACATGTGGAGTAGGTAAACCATATCGTTAATCCTGACGGTTTGTTTCTAGATCGCTGTAATTTCTTTCATAGAAATTACTGAAGGAAGTCTACTACTTACCGTGCTAAAATACATATTCTAGGCTGGCTATACATTAGGTTCCTGAGTCGAGAGCATAAACTGTCCCGTCGAGCTGTGGTGGCGGTTTACACATGTGGGCAGATTGTGTGCAGCCACAATATGCAACCCCTTAAATATTCAAGTTAAATATTGGAAATATTTATTACAAAATTAACTTGACAGCTTATTTTGTTTAACATGTCAAAGACTGTAACGGTAAATTGACAAGAATCCTGTTCAAAGATGTTTATGATCTCTCTGACCCATGAATATTGATTGAAATTAAAACACTTGATAGTTAAAATCCTTGACTTTAAAAATGAGTTTACACACTGATTGTTTAAATCTTTGCCTTAAAAATTAAATTGATTGTAACATATGGATACTGAATTGAAATGTTTTAAACAATCCTGTTTCTCTTAGATCTTATCGTCTTTTTCTTATATTTAAAACTTGCGGGGTTTTTGAAAAGAAGAAATCAAACTTTAGAATATGATTCACAGTTTAGCGCTGCCGCTGTGAATGTCCCATGGCGAAAGGTTGACAAAGGTTTTGTGTTGTTGGTCCAATCGATGGAGAATTTCATAGAAGAGAGTCATCGCCCGCGGGTCGATAACGGGAAAACAAGTAACTCTGGCCATGAAATATCTTGACCAGCGGTCAGCAATTCATATTGAGAGCAAGGACATTTCGTGAGTGCGATAATGCTGAAATATTTGTCGGAAAGATAAACGACTAACGCCGGTGGCACTCGTCTTATGGGTGAAGTTAGGCTGGGCATATTTTCAACATTGTTGACTGTGGGGTATTGAGACAGCTGTCGACATGGGCATATTTGTGAGCAGAATTCAATAACCGAGAACAAACCCAAGCTTCTGAAGTGGCTTAGAAATATATCGCTAAACCAAGGCGTGTCTAACGGCAAACAGAGCTCCTAACAAGTGTCGTCTCTTAACTGAAGAGCAACTGAGATAAACACATTTTCAGTCAAAAAAAAACCTAGTGACTATGCTAATTGTAAGTCTAAATATTTCGAGTTCCCAAATCACCAACTTTGTGACTGCAAGGCCTTTTATGAAGAATATCAGTATAGTAGTTACAATTACTCTAAGTACATAAGGGGCGGTGGGGTAGCCTAGTGGTTAAAGCGTTCGCTCGTCACGCCGAAAACCCGGGTTTGATTCCCCACATGGGTACAATATGTGAAGCCCATTTTCTTGTGTCCCCGTAGTGATATTGCTGGAATATTGCTAAAACGCGGCGTAAAACTCACTCACTCACTCATTCTAAGTACATAATCTCTGACCCATGGCTATTTGACTGCAGTGGTAGCTTAGAGGTTAAAGCGATCTCGCCAAACGCCCAAGACCCGGTCTTGTGTCCCCTGCTGTAAGTTTGCTAGACTATTACCAAAACGGCGCAAAAAAGACCCAATCACTCAGCCGGTACCAATAGTTTGTCTGAAATCCTTTGAAAATCACCCCATTTGATTGCTGCTTTTTACATAAATCAATGCAATATTGAATCGTGTCCAATACTTACTCACAAAAAATGTTTCACTTCAATGAGTGCCTTTAATGGCATCGGAATATCGTTTGGACCCGACTCTAGAAAGGTTACCAGCGAAGTCCCTTTAAATCTACATGACCATTTTTCACTACAGGATAACATGTGGTAATCGGATAAGCTGTAAGCTGCCACTTTGTTAAAGCTTGGAAATTTCGAAAAGATAAATACTACTTGATACAACTAATTCTAAACAAATCGAGCGTCAGCATCCTCAAGAAATCAGGCCAGTGTGGAAGCTGTAAGTTCTGTCCCTCCCAACATACTGTTTATTACAATTATACATTGGCGGACTATATTTTTAAATCGGAAGTGTCGGATTAACAAGGTGAGATGCGAACAACCACGAGACGGTCGGGGCAGATTACTCGATAATCCTTGCTTTCCACTGAGATATTTTACAGACGGAGATGCTAATTGTTCAGCGGACACACTCGGCATTTCGAGAATCCACGAGGATTAACGAGATTTACACCTTGTACTTGGATTATTTGATTGTCGCTGGAAAGAGTTTGACGATATAAGGTTCTATGAATGCAACACTGAAATGACCACCTTGGCGTTTTGGTGAGTTGAAAATATTCACTGTCCGTGTTACCTTCATTATGTATTATTTTATAGCAAAAAAAAACGATTTTGATGAATGGATTACCTTTTTGCATTTCAGTATCTGGATAATCAAATAGAGCAAAACTACCTGACATTGAGGTACATCCGCTCGCTACGAATCTCTTTGAAAGAAGATATTTCTACACGAATCATTTAGGTATGCAGTTATAGGAACCAATCAGAAGAGGCAATAAAGTATTTTACCACACTGGATCAAATCACTTTATTATTTATTGGTCAAGACCTTTTTTTTCTCGCATCGATGTAAGGAAAACACAAGTAACGAAATCAAACTTCATTTTTTAGCAAATGACTTATTAAACATCCAAACAAATAACAAAACAACAGTCGGAAAAGCCTATCGTATACCTTGGTGGGAGATAAGGTGTACATTATATATCCCGATATATCCCGATACGGCGTATATCCTTGATAGAGTCTTTGGTCTTAGCTGACTTGTCTACTTAAATTTGTCTCTCTATTCGCAAGACAAATTTCGCGCAACGTCGGTCGCAAGATGTCATACTATGTGAGTTTCGAGAATCGTAAAACTGTTATAGCTTCGTGAAACAGGACCCGATTAATGTATGATCTTCATGCTGTAACTGATTTATTTACATTTTCAAACGATATTTCTGAAACTTTTCAACTCCGAACTCATTCATTCCTTTGAAACAACCTAGTGTATAAATTCCAAATGTTTTATGTGTAAATTTGACAGTTATGAAATATAAAGGACTTGTTATTTCATGACACGGGCACACTTCTGTAAACTATTTTTAATACTCGTTTTTGAAAAGTTAGTTAATTCGTATACGGCGCCAATGAAGAGAAGTAGTGTGAACTAATAGGAAGGTGTGAAAATGGTTTAACGCAGCTCTTAGAAATATTCCAACAACATCACGGCTAGAGACCCCAGAAATGGACTTCACCCATTGTACTCAAGCGGGGAATCGAACACGGTGTTTTGGCTTGATGAGCGCGCACTTTAACCACTAGGCTACCTCAGCGCCCCTCTAATAACTGAAATTGATATAGTTTGTGTATGTACGTTTAAGGTATTTTTGCTCGAAATAACCGGGTTTCCTGTAAACGGGGGTGAGAAACGTCTTGTAATGCTACTAGCAGTCATTAGACAGGGATCATCTAAAAGGATTTGAGGAGAAAAGGGTTCCCAAAATGTTGCCAGTAGGACTTAGCTCTTAAATTGGGTAAATCTCAGTCAGTTATCAATGTCATCTTGTCTCTTTCATACTTTCATTTTTAGGCACATTTTGTGAATAGTGGATGGTACTGAGTATGGAAAGACATGGTGTCCTAACATTTTCACAGTAATTTTTTTCTTTCACATCACAAACATTTGTTTCTGATGATAGTCAAGACTTCTTCTCCACTGACGTTATATAATGAAGAATTGGTTACGGTGATTACTATTCAACATTTTACTGAAGATTCCTGTGTATAGAACAAGCTTATGCAACGTGGATGGAGGTCCTTCATGTCATACGTATCCTTTCCTTTAGTAGTTACATTTGATAAAACCTTTCAATCGTATATTTAGATATATTCAACCCTGCTTGTGAAAATCTAAGTCCTTCCATATAACAAAAACAGACTGGATTTTGGAATAGGTACACATGAAACGTTTTAGAGACTACTCAAGACAGAATATATTTCACAAACTTTTCATAAACGAAATTTGGCTTGAAGCAATGCTGAAGCAATAGTATATGCATGGACAATCACTTTTTATGTATATCAAATTACCATACATTTCATTAAATTCACATATGAAACAATCATAGTGAAAAAAGACATTAGCCTACGCCTTGACGATTTTTTGTACCTATAAAGCTTTTGAAAGGACTTTTTACAGGACAGTTTACAAATATATGCACATAATTAGTGATAGAACTCTAGCAGATGTCCAGGCAATCAGTTCGAAGTGCGATTCAAGATTTGATAGAAATGCTTTCCACATAATTTACAAGACATATAACTGTCGTGTTGAATCGTGCCTAGAGGAATATTCCTACCACAAGTTGTGTAGTATAGGTCCTCAGTAGGTATCCAAGAGCACAGACTTACCTCCCAGTATCACAAGAAGTCCAAGGAGCCTCATCCTCGTTGGGGTCATGCCGTGTCCAGATAGATCAGCCATAGTAGACGAGTCCAGGGAAGATGTAGTAATGTGAGAGCTCAAGGGAGACCAAGACACCTAGAGGTATGTCAGCTTCTGCTGGAGAACCAACTCAGAGAGCTACTACAAGATGTTGCTCTGGAGAGAGGACTGAGAGAAGATGCTTCTACATCGGCAAGCGGGGTCTTTTATAGCCCCACGTCTGTTTGTTTGACGACAAAGAAAGCGCTATGTAACAATCGAGCTATTGTCAACAAGAGAGACTCCTGCCTCGACTGGAAGGTAAACAGTCTTCTTCGTTTAGGTTGGCTAGATTTCTTTTGAAGTAACTGCCCACAACTGAAACGACTTGGACCTAATTTCTGGTCCACTTGTAAACAGCGTGAAAATCCGCCGCTAAAACTCAAGGTATCTGCTTTGCGTGTATTTTTTCTCTTCAATCGTTGTCTCAACCTCGGCTTCTGCACTGAGAAGTAGATGAGAAGCTCTGGTGGCGAGATTCAGCTAGCATGTTACCGAGGTGATAGGCTGCCATGCCTGCATCAGCAGCACGTTGACAACAAGGCACAATGCATTGTCGCCAAGCTATGAAATGCACAATATGGCTCAAATACCTGAAATTGTCCTCAGGGGATATGGTGCCTCCATGAATTTGACCAGGGTGGATTATCAAATTAACAAGATAAAATTCTTGAACATTTTACGTGTTTTTGCTGTGCAGTACTACATTGGTGTGATTTTCTGGCTTCGGTTGCAAGTATTCCAAGATGTTGGACTTCCTGTTAACGTCGAGGAGAAGACGAACCTAGATTAAGTGTCGTGTTTGTCCATCGCAGACATTCAGCGGAGACCCTTACGAAGGACTGTACCACTTTCGAGATGTTGTTCATTAAATAAAATATATTCAGGTATCGTATCAGTACAATCTGCCGCAATAGAAGATTCATCTGTTGGATATTTAAGACACTTAATTGTGGATTCTGTAGTGTAGTATGGATATATCTGACATTTCAACTAATGCAATATAGTTCGGGGTATATATCTTGTCATAAAACAAATGTATATATTCTAAATGTGTACATATCATAGCTTGCGTCATAGTTCGGTTAAGCGATTTGTAAATACAGCATAGTGCATACTGGTGCTGAAACGCGTATTTAGATATCAATCTGTGTACTACCCGTTACAAACAGTGGAAAATGTAATGCATAGATCTCAGTCCGTATCTTTACTGGTTAAACTTGATGAAAATTACCTTTGCCGGTTACAGTGATGGAAAACGTTCTCTTCTCTACCTTGTGCTCAAATAATGCCACTCTCTGTATGTGTATGTACAGGGTAAGTAGTTCACTGTAAGTAAGTGATTGCATGACATATCATTTGTTTCTCTGGAGGTTTCCAAAGATCCTGGGCGATAAAGTTTGATCACTCCAAATCTGAAAGTGTAAAATTCCGTAACCGTTTGATGTTTTATACGTATAAACACCAATACTATAGCAAGAACCAGTTTCATAAACTTGATTTAATATTGGCTTAAATACTACAGTGTACATACAGTTGATGATCGAAATCAAGCAGACAGGTGAATGTTAATCATGGCTGATAGCAACGAGCCCTGCCACGATGCATTGCACATCGGTATTGTGCACTCAAGGTAGTTCCATCCACCTCTTGATATTACACCATAACGCAAAGAAATTATGTCGACAAATGTTATTAATATGCAATGAAAATACTATAATAACAATCACAAGAG
Organism: Haliotis asinina; assembly: GCF_037392515.1. Classification (NCBI taxonomy): domain Eukaryota; kingdom Metazoa; phylum Mollusca; class Gastropoda; order Lepetellida; family Haliotidae; genus Haliotis; species Haliotis asinina. The sequence continues at coordinate 34,414,000 of NC_090295.1, forward strand.
CTACTCATTTGTTACATATTGGCTAGAACAATGTTTGTACATCGTTCATAATTCACTAAGTGAGACTATCGTATTTAGCCAAACACCATTTTCATGTGCCAGCTTCTTTTCTGATATATTTATGAGAAGATCCCCACAACAGCATGACGTGCATCAAATCATCACGACACGGGGGTGTCATGAGGGTTTGTAGTCAACTTATGTCCACAATAACTCTAATAAAAAATATATAGCTGCGTCAAAATGTAAAAAATCAAAAGAAACTGTTAAAGTCAGAGTTGACTGTACCATTCCAAATATATCCTGAACGTGTGTGTATCAAGCGTTGTTCCATACCATACTATGAATATTACATCACTGCAGCAGCACCACCGACATGCGGTGTATTGAGGCAGTATTGTCATCCTTTATGCTTTATATAACAGTAAACTGAAATAACGTGAGTATTCACTCTGGAAATTTTCCTATCAAAACTGTGTTTTAAGCACGACACAAAAACATAGTATTTATTATGGAATAAATATGCAAATGTGGATATCAAACGGGCCCATATTTTCACAGGCTCAGCCATGGGAACATGTATTAGAAGTATTACGATTGCTAAATTCATAGTTGAATAATATTTCAGGGAATAACAATAGTGCAGCCATGGTGCGACGTGCATCCTACCTTTCGAATTATGTGTTGCTGCTCTTTCGTCCATCATTTAATTTAATAGTTTGACAAGGACGTAGCACAAATAAACGTACGACTCTCTGTCTCTTCAGATAGATGTGGTTTAATACATAAGTGATTATAAATACATTGTTTTGGGGTATTTTTAATGTATTGAATGATATTGATCTTTTGTTCAAAACAACCAGCAACACGATATGATCCAAATGATCTTTTTCAACTTAACCGTCCCCGAACAAATGCTGCTCATAAATGGCTCGTCTGCTTGATTAGTTCTGCGATTATCTAAAAATAGACATAAAATACGATATATGTACATTTGTCTTTTACATAATAACAAATGCCGGTTTCACACATACATATATTGTAGTAAGGGGTCGCATGCTCTATGCAGGTTAGTTACTGTTTAAATAACCATTCTGATTTCATGATGACAAATAATGACGAATATGAACACAAAGGTAATGCAATATGTGAAATGTTAGATTCGACCAATTAAGTACCACAGCTTTAGTCCAACCAGTTAGTCGCATGTGTTTTGTGTGTGTGTGTGTGTGTGTGTGTGTGTGTGTGTGTGTGTTGTGTGTGTGTGTGTGTCTGTGTCTGCATGTGTGTTAATTGCAAATAATCAACTTATCTATAACCATCATGGTATCTGTAGAATTTAAATTTAACATGATATAATTGCAGTGAATAAGGTTTTCTGGGGAATGTTTGCCTATGTAAACAGAAATGCTTATATATCTAATGAATAATCTTTGCATGACAATAATCAGCTAATCACCGTCAGCGCATTTATCCAGCATCTTCAATACATATTGATGTGAAACCATTCCAAGGTGACAAATCAAATACTCCTACTAATGATGCAAATGACACGACTGATAGTTTGTGTTTGTATTTCGGTCACTCTAACTGTATGTGTGTCTGTTTGTAAGCCGAAGAACAGACACATACATTCAGGGCAGAGGCCGTACTGTGGCCTTAATAGATAGACTAAAACCTGGTTAATCAGAACCGCGTTTATTCAAACGCTCCTCTTTCATACTAAATGCCATTGGAAACGAGTATATAAAATTAATGAGGCCGACATGCGTCCCCTAACTCGTTTATATGAACCCAATCAAATTGTATTGGAAACTGTGATGTCCGGACAAAGGAGGTTTCAATATTAAGCGAATTTTCAGTTATGAAATAGTGTAACTCGTGTTCAATGAAATTGAATCAACAAAACTCTGAATCCAGCCTTATATGTATTCTAATTCAGATACGGATAACTGCTTTAAATGTAATAGATGATTTCAGAGAAAATGACATTAATTACACATACTTCACACAAAAATTAGACGATTGCTTTACTGAATATGAACCCCATGCTACAATTTCAATCGCACGATCGTCTCTGTTTTTAGACAATATTTCTCGAAAATAACGAAAGCGTTTTCCCTCTTCTATTTACGTTGCTCACACCGGTGATAAGATTATCCGTCATCATCGATGTCATGTCAGAAATAAACCTTGTAGTGAAATATTTGTGTACACTCGAGACATTAAATGATTACAGGATTATGAGTTATCAGACAATCTGGGGACAACAGTCTTCAATTGTGCTTTAAGCCGGTTAAAAAGCCCAGTGTCTGGCGGAATGCAATGTAGCAAATCTGTATCAAGCTGTCAGATTAAGACGCTGGTTCCAGGCAGCATCCAATTCAGAAATATCACAGGCAACTTAGTGACGCCTTCTCGACGTTAAAAACTCTATCACACAACGAAAAACAATAGTCGCGGAATTGCGGCCCTTATGTCTTCTCTGTTATTTACATTTAAACGGATGTATTTAAGATGTGATTATTCTTACGTTCGGATTGTTTGTTTGGAGAATTAATACGTGTACATTATGAAAAGACGTTTTGTAAATCTGATATATATATAATTACATTATGATAAGTGGCAGACTACCTTCTCATTGGTGTAAGCGTATTGCTGTAAATGAGATATTTACTCGATCCATTAAGGCGTTCATAGTGGTGGTTCGATTATTTGCAATTATCGATATTTGGTCGCAATGACAAAACGACCAAGCAATCGATCATGTTTTCTCATAATCGAACACAAACAAATTTTTAACGTTTGTTTACAATGACAATATTTTTCACAAGGCTGGTTTGGTCTGTTGCATTTTATAAGCACTGCAAGCCCGTTCTTAGTCATGACTGCATTTATTTATTTATTTATTTATTTATTTATTTATTTATTTATTTATTTATTTATTTTGCATTAACAAACATAACAAGGAAAGATTGATAAATGACGCTTATCAACAATTTTCGATGATTGATCAGTTGTAATGAACCAATCATCAATTAGGAGATATAAACCAATTCCCAACACTAGGCGTTCAGCATGGAATGATCGGGACCTCTTGAACCCGGAATACCCACGATTGCACTACAGTTTAAAGACTGAAAATCAGTTAAACATGATAGAACATATATCTTTGTTCAATGTTCGTCTTAGCTTTTTTTGCAAATATCCCGTCTTCACCCTCTCTTATGTATCTCTTTGCAGAAGTGTATAGTGAGATTTTTTTTTACTTCCGAATACCGATCCATGGAAGACGTAATGGGTTTTTAGTATAGAACCCACTCTCTTTCGAGCATATGAAAACACAAAACGGAAAAGAATACATCAGACGCCCCTGCTAACACGCATTTCCTCAAAAGTGCAACGAACTATCGCTGGTTTTGGTCAAATGTTAACATTGTAAGTAATTCTTTTCATCTATACGGTAAAAAGGTGAGAACTTCCTTAATTACTCATACCACTTAAGGAGAAGGTATTGTCAGAGGTTACAGAATGCGTCTGATCGCTCCGCCCCAAATGTTAATTAAACAACAAGGGCGACAGATCACCTCCCTGCAGTAGGCTTAGCTGTGACGGGGAAATGCTGGTTGTGAGGAATTCCCGGCTAGGGGGATGGGATAAATGATTTCTATGGGCGTTGGCTACTCTTAAACTTGGTGCAAACTCTATCCCCTAATGCAGAAACATTCAAGGAAGCAGGGAAAAGGTGTGAACAATGTGTTTTCCATCGACTCGTGGTCTAGTAAGGTACTGTGGCAGAGGCGTAACGGAACACAACGCTGTGATAAATTTATCTGAGGATCTGCTGCAGAGAAATTCTGACTGTAGTGTTTATCAAGAGTATTACCGAAAGGCAATTTTGTTCCGATTTAGCTGAAAGACAATATCACACCATGCTCTTTCTTCCGTGATTGGTAAAGTTCCGCTTTCACATCGAAAAAGCGGAATGGTGATGTGGATGTGAAATTTTACATAAGTGGGATAAATTCATTGCCTCACAGTGTTGTTGTATGCATGTTTAGTTATGGATTTGATACGCGAGCGAAACTAGAGAAACATGCTTTTCTTTTGTTTATTTCCGGGGATAAATGTTTCGTTTCTTTTCAATAGAAACGTTTAACGCATCATGGCCATCGGTGCTAAACAGTGTTCAAGCATTGACAAATACTACCTTTGAGATAAAAATATTGAATAAAAATTAAGAAATAGTGACAATTGTAATGGGACGTTTTGCATCTGTTTGCGTAAATATGACATGTACACCGGAATCGCTGAAACGGGTTACACTTTTTTATAGTATTAAATGTCAATATTATGTCAATCTTACGATATCTTTATTTTATATTTGAGTGAGGTTAGTTTTACGCCGCTTGTAGCAATATTCCAGCCATATCACGATGGGGACATCTGCAATATGCCTCAAACATTGTACCCATGTGGAATCGAACCCGGTCATAGACGTGACGAGCGAACGCTTTAACCATTGGGCTCCCGCAGCCGTCCTACATGAGGTCACAGTGAAACAATGTAAACATGTCATTAAACTTGAGTATATTAATGTAAATGTACTCTATAAATGAGCATGGGTATTCACAGAAAATTCAGTTACAAAAATATTTGATCAGATCGGGAATGCTTTGGGACAAATTCTGCCATAACAGAAGAAAATATCATGAGAATGTGTTTTCTCAAAAAGGCCAGCATGCCATTCCATTTGCGACAATCATCATAAACAGACGCGAAGGCCATCAAGGAGTTCGCCTTACCAAACAAGAGAGTTCATTTTGCGACCCTTAAAGATCCGGGTTTGAAATACTGGCCTCCAGTAACCCATGCTTGTTGTAAGAGGCATTATACGGGATCGGGTGGTCAGGATCGCTGACTTGGTTGACACACGTCATTGGTTGCCAAATGCGCAAATCGATGCTCACGATGTTGATCACTGGATTGTCTGGTCCAGACTCAATTATTTACAGACCACCGTCATATAGCTGGAATATTGCTTAGTGTGGCATAAAATTAAACTCACTTTTTGCAAATGAGAATTTGTATCGAGTATTATTAAATTTGAAGTAAACCTTTTGAAAGCTACACTCTTAAACACTTCACGTTTCAAACGCATTCTGACATTTGTTTTAATCCCCTTTTCATTCAATCTGTTGACAAATTGTATCAATAATGTTTTTGTCAGGTATGACAATTTAGTCTGAATACGTTGCAATGAAATAACAATGTTAAACATATTTGAAAGGTAAACAAAGTCGGTTTTTAGCATAATTAAACATTTTTAACAGCTATTTCGTATGATCACCAATACACATATGTTCTAGGACCATGTGCCATATTTAAGGCACTTTTTCACACAGGCTATAAATGTGAAACCCACTTTCCATTTCAATAACCTTGATTTCTCTTGACAACCATAAACCAGCATTGATCCTATTTGACCACGCTGCAAGTGCAAAGAACAAATACACCTTTGAGTATTAACCCTATCAGATGCTGTTGTCAGTTCTTCTGTTTGACGAAAAGCCAAGGTTACAAGAGAGCACTATAATAGACAAATACATCATACACTGCCGTAGGAAAGCAGTATTTCAAGATGGCCATGAGGAAAAGCTCTGCTGGCAACTGCCAGACGTTATGATGTCCCTGTTTGCCAAGCATCGTTCAAACAATTCACTGCTTAGCCTCACGCGCTGACCGGTAATTTCATTACAGAAGCTTAGACGAGGGTCAGGGGTGATAAAAGGCAGGACTTGAAATAGATCCTACCTGACCAAAACGGTGTACTTTCATATATCGTGGATGTAGTAACATTGTTGTACGGCCTTGGCACCGCATGTACACAGAGTACAAATAAGGGAGATTTATACTGACAAACATATGTACGTTACTTGGTTTAAAATCAGATTCGAAAATAACATCAATATTCTTTTGAGATCAAATTAGGTTAACGAGTGCTGTTACAACAGCAAATCGCACATTCTAACACTGTAATAAGGATTGACCTTAACGAACTAAATATAAGGTGATGTCATATTTTTCATGCAAACATATTTTCACAGGTAGTTTAAATTTGGTGATTAGTTTAAGCCCAAATTCGAAAATGGCATGAATATTTTTTAGATCGAATCCGGTTTACAAGTAAAAATTCTATTACAAAGTCTTACATTCTTCCGCTTGATATGCATTGGACTGAACGCCCAGAATATGAAAAGACCTTGTTTATATCGCCTTCATTAATTTTCTGTCCAAACATATAATCCAGCTTCCACTCTTCTTGGTTCTGCAAGGCGGTGGCATAGCCTAGTGGTTAAAGTATTCGCACATCATGCCGAAGGCCCGGGTTTCGACGCCCCATATGGGTGCAGCGCGTGAAGCGTTATTTCAATATACATATATATTGCCGTGAATCAGGGTAACAATAGGGTCCTAACAGACTGTTGCTGTTAGCTATATATAGAATTGAACAGATGGATCGAATGGTCACTTTCAAATGGTTGACTCATCGTACCTCGATTAGAATAATGATAGAAACATTGGTCACTGTATAGCTCTGAACTCCATGCTCTGAGAGAGTACAGCATGATGGACATTATTACCTCGGATAACCCAAACTGCCTGTGACATGTGACCCATACTACCGGGCACCCATTTTCTGCTAGGTGAACAGAAGCAATGTGCCACGCGCGATTCGTCGCGTGGCAGGACAAAAGTCCCATAAACTCTAAGGAGTCAAGCTGCCAATCATGGCCACCCATCAAATGACTCACCGCGTACAATGTTTCTTAACTTCAACTGTTTAGTGACCTGAGGTCTGTGCACAAAACCATACGCCAGCAATGTTCATTATATCAAGCATTTGTTTGTCAGTCGATTGCAAACACAATTTTTACTCGATCGCAAAAAATAACCAACACATCTGAGACACACGCACGTACGCGCAGTCACTCACTCACAATGGATATCCAGCAGTCAGTCCGTCAGTATCGGGGCACCGTCATGAAAACTCTGTATCATCATCCTTCCACATCCACAAGATATCTCTACCGGCAGCCGATTGTACGATTCCGAGAGCATGTCTTTGTGAGTCATGACTTTATCACATATTGATGATACGAGGTGTTGAAGAAATGGTTAGCAAGTCCGTTCCCACTGGCTGCAAGTCATCTTTCACTTGAAATAACACAGGCATGTATGCTATCAGGCTATAATATGAACTGATTCCAGATCACCATTCCAGACAATGAACTCTTGGAACAGTGACTTGTCTGTTTATCAGGTATTATCGTTAGAATCGGTTGTCATTTCATTGTTATATATCATCTATCTGTTCCAAATTAGAATGCAAAATAGAATCATCTTTATGTTTTCAAGATATTCGTCTACAGACTAAAACATTCTTTTGTGGATTACAGTCTTAATGATGCTATGTAATCGACATAATATAATGCTTGTGAGCTTCATTTTCTGAAACATGTAATTGTAACATTATTTGATGTTTGGAATATATTTTAAACCAATATTAGGAGAAGCTCCTATCAATATTGCGCTTTTAACTTTAAATTCAGAGATTGACCTTCAGGTTGATTGACCTTCAAGTCATATGGCCCACATATTGACCTTCAACTAATCTAAACGTCATATAGATGCCTAGGTAATGCAGATGAGCCTTGAGATCTACACAAGGCATGATCTTACACGAACATGCACGAGTTGAATAACCAAGACTGTTTAATGACTGCCTTCAACACATTTCTTCAAGAACAGACATAAGGCGGAGGTTCAAGACACCTATGTACACACAATCTCCTTACAAAACCTGCACGAACTTCCTAATTACATAGTAAACATGGTCTTCGATTTCTTCTCTGCTCTGAGGCTGTCTGAGCGATTAATCTCCTGATGTGTTCTGCATGCCTTAGTCCCCAATGTGTTTTTGTCCACAGACAAAGTGATTCTCGGTTCGTTTGTGGAGAGTCGTCCGAGTTTGCAAAGCGTGCTCCCTTTTGACATAATGGCTGCCATACACTACCACTTAACTCAGAACCGTTTGCTTTTGTTTTTATGTCTTTTTCGCTCAAGGTTGTCCTTCAGAACGGGGTTTGTAAATTTGTAAGCTTGGGAAACCTTAAGGAGATTAAAGGCAAGACCTCTAGTTTTTTTAGAAAGTCTTCTTAATATCAACGATCACGTGGCATGCTAGTTTATTCACTTTTATTATTACACTATAACGGTTTGCAGGTACAGCTGTTCTTAATAATCGGAGAGCAAAGTATCTCGTCTAAGCTGACTTTCTCTCCCTCCCTCCCTCTCTCTCCAAAATGGTTGCCGTCAACATTGCACAACTCCTGCGGTCCAGTCGAGCATCTGCGAAGATTTGAAAGAGTAACGCATGATTTACCTAAGAAAACTCCTAATCAGGTTTGATTCAAATCAAGAGGTAACCATACACAGGGTAGGACACGAGCGTTTTTATCATGAACACTTACGAACGCTTTGGTTACCCTAATTCCATAATACGTTGTGACACGATTTAGATACATTCATATTCCGTAATGGATGTGTTGATTTTAGGCAATATTCCAGTCTTAATACAAAGGGCTAGCAACCAAAATTTGTTCAATCACAATGTTTTGAGTCGTGGTGATTAGCAAATGCTTCAGCTCGCTAACTATTTGTAACGATGAATGTAGGTGTAATACCTAATGTCTGGTGTGTAATGTCTCCATTTTACGAGCTTAAGAGGCAGAGACGTTAGTGATGTCATTTTCTAGTGATGTCATTTTCTAGTGATGTCATTTGCTAGTGATGTTGTAACGAATGCCATCTGCAAAATAATGTGAGGTAATGTCAGGATATCCACAATGGATTGAGGGGATGGATTACCAAGACAATTGCCAATGCAGAATTGTCTCCCTTGGCTTTGCAGGAGCCTGTAATCGTGTGTTTGAATCCTTATTCCTCTGTGACCTGCATTACCACGACTGTTGTCCCATATTAATCTGTGAGTGAGTAATATTTTACGCCGCTTTTAGCAGTATTCCAGCAATATCACGGCGGGGGACACCAGAAATGGTCTTCACACATTTCACCATGTCGGGAATCGAACCCGGGTCTTCAGCGTTACGTGCAAACGCTTTAACCACTAGGCTACCCCACCGCCCCTGATATAACGGGAACGTCAAGAAATAATCCAATTTATTCACTAGCCCCTGAAACATTACTCAATGTTCCCAAGCGATATATCTTGTGGAAACCGGTTTTACAAAGATGTTTTACACTTTCCTCACACACTACTTCTCAACAGAAACAACAAACAAACAGAATTATTTGACGAACACAAAAATTGTGTCATCTTACCTAAGGACCATTTTAACGATTTAAAGAAGTGTTACTCGAAACACTTTTCTCTTCAGTCTGGGATTTGTATCCCCAAAGTCATAAATAACAGCTGAGGACACAACCTCTACTGAGTACAATTCCAGTGGTATTTGTCAGACATTTCTGTGTACTTAATGCCTGTAGGTTTCTTGCTGCTAGTTCTATGGTGAAGCATTGGACGGCGCTGAAGTAACGGCACCATAAAAACTAGAATTGGAATCTTAGAACCGGAATCTCCCGACAAAAAATTCGTAGACACTTCAGCCTGTCACCGTCTTATTCATCGTACAGTGTGCATTGAAATGCCAGTGATCAAGCGACGGCAGAACAGCGTTATGTTAGGTTCAAACAATGTTCAAAACGCAGTGACGTAAAATGTCTGTTACATGCTTAACATTATAATGTGAACATGGCACATGGCTCTGTCAGAAAGATTCTCAATTCTAGACGTTGTCCAGCTGTACCTCGAGACAATGCAAACGTAAAATTTCAAAGCTCTAGAACCTTTAAAACATTACAGCGACGGTGTTCCGACATGTTAACATTGCCAACAGCTTGCCCGTCTCTTTTTCCTTATGCTTCAGTTTTGGATGTGTAAGGATGTGTAAGGAACATGTCTCAAGTATGCATAATTAGAGAGTGAATGAGTGGGTTTAGTTTTACTCCGCACTCAACACTATTTCATCTATATGTCGCGGTCTAATAATAAACAAGTCTGGACCAGACAATCCAGTGACCGACAGCATGAGCATCGATCTGGGCCATTGGGAACCGATGACAGCGAGTCTGCGAGTCTGACCACCCGATCCCTTTAGTTGCCGCTTACGACAAGCATAGTCGCCTTTTGTGGCAAGCATGGATTGCTGAAGACCTATTATACCCCGGATCTTCACGAGTCCATAAAATGAAACAAAGAAGTAACTTACATCTTACGATACTGACGCCTATGAATGAGTTTGGTTTCACGCCACCTTTAGAAATATTTAATATGTAATATGATGGCGGGACGCCAGAAATGGGATAAATATGTTGTACCCATGTAGGAAATGGAACGAGTGAGCGCTTTAACCTCTAGGCTACCCCGATGTCTATGATATCAAATATGGCATTTTTATGATACTTGTGTGAGTCAAACACATGCTCGTTATCCCATTCATACTCACATGTCAGATGCACATCAACATTTAAGCCTAACATATAAAGTAAGGTTTAAACATTTCATTCGACTTACAAACCGAGTAAATCGATGCTCATGATATCAATCACTGCATTGTGACTGTCGTTATATAGCTAGAATAGAGCTTGTGGCGCCAAAATAATTAATAGACTGCTAGGCATGTATACAAATACACACACGCGCGCGCACGCACGCACACACACGAACACATGATAATAAATAAATATATGATAGATTGTCGGGGCACTATATAAATGCAACACATTCATCACACATGTCAAACGAAATAGCAAATATTGTCTTTCTGGGTATAAACTGAGATCGTACATGTAAACTTAGCGTGCTTGCAAATGAAGGCCATGAATGGACAAGTGAATGGGACTTTTAAAGTCTCTAGGTGCGTATCAAGCCGTATTAAAGAGTAAAGAGTTTCTTGACAGGGGCGTACGCAAGTTCTCGACAAAGTTACATTTTACTTTTCCGTAATCATAAATATATGTTCAAGCAGTGTTTATTACTCTTCATATTTTTTTTTGTTTTTTTTGTTGTTGTTTTTTTTATAAATTATTCATTACTATCAAAAACTGATGACACCCTGATTGGATGTCGTTGTTTTGTGACACATGATGTAGTGCTCCACTGAGTTATACAAACACTGACTGCAACAGTTTCACATGTACACTACAATGGTGATTAAATCAAATTGAATATTTCGATTTACACAAAAAGCCAGCTACTTCTTTGCAAAATGTGAATGGCTAACTAAAAAGACTTTGGAAAACTCACGTGTTCAAAAGATAAGTATTTGTGCTTAAACACAGAAATCAACACATTTCAAGTTCACGACAAACCCTAAAAATAAACCTGTTTTGGGTTGGGTTTTTTTCACGAAAAAATATCTTTTTGATAAATATCATGAAGAGGGCGAGTTTAACCAGAAAACACGATTATCTATAGCTTGCTCCCACTATGTGCTCTACGTGAGGAACGGCGTCCAGGCAACGTCCTCCTATACGCCGTTGCTGCCACGTGATCGTCGACAGAAAACCATTAATCTCATAACGTTTCTAAGAATCCATGAAGAACACAATGCGTGAAGGCATTTTCTTTTTAAAATAAATGCATTTATTTTTTTATTTAAAAAATCATGTATTAAGTTAGGTTATGCAAATATCTTTATCTCGAATTTGTTGTATGTGGTGTATAACATTATCTGTGAATGCAACACATGCGAGTACGTGTAAATCATATCTTTGTTCGTGATCCTAATCTCTTCCGAATCCAATTATCTATATGCAGTGTCAGTTTCGCTAAAAAAACGGAGTTTCTGTTTCAAAAATAATTCCCTATAATACATGTGTGAACAGGCGTTCAACTAGTTGTCACTGAACTGTCAAGCTCAAATATTTCAGATTTTAAAAATGGGTTAATTTTTTTTTCTGATTGTATCTTCTTCAAATGCATGCTAAAAATACTTTACAACCGCCAGTTGGCAGGGACTTCGTCACTGGGTATATTAAGCTTAAGTCATGCCAAGACTGCAAATAAAAAGCAAAAAAACGAACCAGATGAAAATAGAAAAGGAATATTTAGAATATTTCATTGACTTATTACAGAGGTGTTAATGCATGTTTATATCACAAACAGGTGTTATCATTCGATTTAACACTGGGACGTTGTTTGTTTAATCGAAATAGCTAATATACTCGAGGATGGAAAACGGCACAAAAATGTCATATTTATTATTTACAATTAATGGCAAGTGCGGTTACAGGGGACAGTTTGAACAATTATTGAAATATTTATTTAGTCATCTTTGCAGCAAAAGGTACGAATCTTAATATGTCTTTTACTACATGAAAACACGTTATCTATGGCAAGAATTCAAACTCGCATCCATGCGTTTTACCGATGCGCAAAGGATGACACTTTACAATGTAGCCAGAGTCAAGTACGATTAAACATTTCGGGAAAACGTAAAATTCTGTTCAATTGAAAAGGAGCATGATTTTAACGATTGTCAAACTTTGAAATAGATATGAGCAAAGATCCCCATAATAATAATTATCATAACCATCATTATTATATATATATATACTCTCCAATTTAATAATCAGACCAGCTATTCTCGAAACGTTCGTAGCCCTACGAACTTCTTAAACCAATTGTTAACACATTGGCTACGATCAAAGTTAAGAATTCTTAGGGATACGAACGTTTCGAGAATGAGGACCCTGGGTTTCGTTTCACACAGCTCTCGTAGGCCAAAGATCTCCTAACGTTTCTCGTAGCTTTCCTGGTCCCCATGTTACAGTACAGAAGGTTCGAAAGTTACAAGAAAAGTTGCGAGATCTTAGGCTTACGAGAGCCTTGTGAATCAGGACCCCAATCATTCACTGTGACCTCATGCAGGACGGGGGTGGGGTGGGGGGTGTAGCCTAATGGTTAAAGCGTCTACGTCTGCTACGTCTACCCGGGTTTGATTACCCATGTGGGTACAATGTGTGAAGTCTATCTTAGGAGTCCTCAGCCGTGGGGGTAGAAGTGATCTTCAGTAACCTATGCTTGTCGTAAGAGACAACTAACGGGATCGGGTGGTCAGGCTCGCTCACCTGGTTGACATATCATGGCTTCCCAGTAGTGTATATCGATGCTCATGCTGTTGATCACCAGGTTATCTGGTGCAGACTCGATTATGCACAGACCGCCGCCATACAGCTCGAATGTTGCTGAGTATGGCGTAAAACTAAACTCACTCATTCTTACCTACGTGCAAGTTTGTAACTCTGTCATAAAATAGAAGCGAGATGATGGGAACATTTCCACCGAAGACTGTGTTTCTAGACTCTTAACAATTTCCAAGAAAACATAGCTCTTATATCTTCGAAATGAACAAAACGTTTGATTTTTCACGAGAAATCTTAGCTAAAAGCGGGGACCATTGCACGAATCTTATTATATCGGAAGCTGGTGTTTACGAATCACTATCTGCGATAAAAACCACTACCCTCACCCACTGATGTCACGCTTGCATCTCTCTCTCTCTCTCTCTCTCTCTCTCTCTCTCTCTCTCTCCCTCGATAAAAAATAAATAAATAAATATATGTATCTATACATATACTCATACATTAAATTTGAACATTTTCTCTACATATTTACCATCTACTGTTTCTAAAATAAGCCTGTACAATTCAAGATCCCAACTCTTGATCTTGACAGTAGCTAGTACAGTTATAAGTCCTATTATTTCACATAAATAGCATTAACATCCATGATGTCATAAATTGCAGATGTATGTCATTAAAAAAATGCAGATGTAGCCGTTTTTCACTCCATAGCTTCACGGAAATGTTAACTGGGGGGCAGCTCGCTTTAACGAAGCCTTCGTCATTCCAGTGTAAGGGTGTCCTTCAAATGTATTTTAGTCAATCTGATCAATCTTACAGACGAAGAAAGGTTACTATAAAGAGACACTCTTCATTATAACGTTTTTAACGTGTTAGATCTAAACACTAAAGTTTCTTAAAAAAACAATTAAAAATGTCCCTAAGACACTGTTCCCTTTGTCCAAATGTCGGCCAAATTCTATAGTGATTCTTAAAGTTTCGGAGAATTCCGTTGCGTCAGCGTTGGTTACGGTACTGAAATACCTAGAGTGATATAATTGCTACAATCCAAATTCTTTCCCTGTGATTAATTAAATACGACGGCGAAAACCACAGATACGAGGAATTGTTATCACAATTAAACAATCGTATTGATTCAGATGTCAATAAGTCACATCTCAAAGGCTCAGCGTCCCCAACTCTGCATACCTTTCCTCGTTGACCCTTGTGGGGAGATCACTAGACGTTGACATTGAACTTGAAAGAGCAGAGGGGGTCAGAATTGTTTGGCGTTGCTAGTGCACTAGAAGCCAGGGGGTGCGACTATGACCATTTGGGGATCGGGCCCAGGGCCCACAGTCCAAGTATCGACCTCCAGATTCCACCCCCTGAACCCAAGTGAGACACGTTCTCTATCTATTAAGCCTCACGAGATTCAGCAGGTGCCCGCTAGAATAAGCTATCTGTCTTCAAGTCAAAACCTGCTGTTGGTAGAATAAATATATTAAATCCATATGGGTGTTTACTGAGTGTATAATTAACGCTTTGGTAAGGTGGTTAGATATTGTCTGTGAAGAGGTTGAGTGATTTACACCGTGTTGTCTCGGTGGATGGATCGACGGTTGGCAACGTGATGCTGTCTTCGATTTGACGTCAGAAAAGTCAATGAGAAACAGCACGTTAAAAACGATGCCAAATCCGGGTAATTCATTCAGACTCTTTTTGTGTTCTTGTGCCAGGAGAGAGGTGCCTGTTTTGTGTCAATTAAATATGTACACAGAAAATATAAGTTAAACCATTGTGGTGTCTATATGGATAAACCATCTGATATTCCGGCTCAGGAGTTGGAGATCTCACTTGTGTGTGTGTGTGTGTCAAGGGAGAGTGTGTTCCTATCCTTCTCAGATGCAGCTGAAAATAAGATTACTTTTTAGAAATTACTATTTAGGCGTAGTTATCTTTCTCTAATCTCAGCGAGATTAAATTGACTTGTTTGTAGTCAAAGCGAACTGTACGGAAAGAACCAAGCTATCGTTTAGACAATATATCTTTCTGTGTTAACTGATAAACTTATGACATCAATTAAGTCCGTAATCAAATAAGGCTCACTACATAGGTAGTATCTATCTATCTATCTATCTATCTATGTCATAGATAGATAGATAGATAGATAGATAGATAGATAGATAGATAGATAGATAGATAGATAGATAGATAGATAGATAGATAGATAGATAGATAGATAGATAGATAGATGTGCATTGTACTTGTGTCGGTTCTATAGAGAAGTGAGGTCTTATGGAGTTGTACATAGATAATCCTCTCAGCTCTCACATCTCAGCTACAGTGTTGACACCAATCAGACTAGTACTTGTTACGATTATCCTAATGGCACGGTAAGGAAATGTTTGTGACACCGGGTTCAACATTACAATCCGGCACAGAAGCAGCGCGGTCAATAGTCCTGTAACGACCCCCACACACAGGTATATGCATGGTGCTAACAAACTGCTGAACAAACGAGCCATGTATCTGTCACGGTTTCGAGAAATAACTCTCCACAACCTTTCGGTACGAAGTCCATTCCGTTACATAGAGGCCTTCTATAAATAAATAAATAAATAAATTCTATAAATGCAATTCCACATAGGATCATTGCGGCTGACAGTGATGGATCATCAACAGTTTGTTTGTTTGTTTTGTATTTTTCTAAAAAAAATTTCAATAATATCTTTTTTTTAAATTTAGTCGTTATTTATTTTTTTTTTTATTTTATATTTTTTTTTACTGGGGGTAGTGTGGATTGTTGTTTTTGTTTGTTTCGTTGAGGTTATTTTTTCTTTTTTATTATCTTGGTTTTGATTTTTGTTTTGTGCTTGTTTGTTGTTGTGTCTTGTTTGATTTGGTGTAGGGGGAGGGCAGGGTTAGGGGCATAATTAGTATAGCATATTAATACAAATATTCAGTTTAGTAAGTGGTCAAGAAATATTCTGGGTTGATTAGTGAAGAGTTTAATGTAACAAGGGACTAAACACCGAAATACGTGCTTTTAAAACATACCGATTGGGGGTTCTTCAATTTTGACGTCAGTAGTAACTAGCTGGTCCATCTGCTAACGCCCAGGAGAGTTTGTGTGTTTTTTTGCACCTGCATAGGCCCCACAACCCCATCCTTCAGTCACAGAGGAATGTATGTTGGCACAATCTCACAGGCATCTGACAACTTCACTGGCCAGTTATTGATGCCAGTCTCGTTGCAATGCAAAACTTAAACATCACACATTTCACATTTCTTTGTTTAGACACCAATTCCATGTTTGATCTTTTGAACGTCTCGACTGGAAGGACGTGTAATAGTTTCGCAATTAATAAACAAATTGTTAGTCATAAAAGTACACAAAATATTTCTAAAGCGTATTTTGGGGATGTTTAAGAACACTCATCAGTACAATGTGTGAAGGTGGTCAATATCTAAACTACATCACATGTATCCTTCTGGAGTGCCTGTTGTACAGCATCAAAACATTCATTGTTTATAAATGCCTACCTTGGTAACGCCTGTAACACATGCATGAGTTGATCAGGACATTTCATCATATTATGCCGGTTACCTCATGGTGTTACCATGTATGGACACCAGGTGTTCATCTTGAATGCATGGAAGTATGTATTTGGTTGACATGTTCATCATTTATGTGCATATGTTCATCTCGCCACTATGAAATTAACATTTCAGATGATATTTTGTCACTTTGTTAGTTGTAAATACTGAATGACAAAACGACAATCATCTTACCTTTGTACAGATGTGATACAATGTTTGCGACATATTTCAATACGTGTCACCTTAAGTGTTGAAATACGTTTAAATGTGACTTTATTATCCCTGCATACATACGTACACACACACCTCCCTGAATCAGCGTATATATTCTTTTGTCCCGTAGACGTGAAGAAAGATACAGATTCCTACCATTCCTTTGGATTACCTTCTTCTCTCTGCAAACAGCTGGTATCTACATTGAAAATATTCTACCTGTGTGTGTCTCCCAGTTATGACAAGTTCGATGCAGACCTATGAGTTGCTGACTGAGACAAAACGACAAAACTACGTCAAAAGTGATCAAATCACAAACATTGTGGAAATTTTACACAATTAAATATTTCAAAATATACATACTGTTTAACTGACATAATATATAGTAGCTTGTACCACAGTCAGAAAACATACAAACAGAAACATACCGAAAACTGACAATAAAGCGACATCTGCCGGTTTTAATGACGTAATAGGGAAAGGCCACATGACTAATCTCATTTCATAACATAGCAAGTATTTGCTGAAAGCAGAATCTGTATTCCGACGATATCATTAGCATTGGTTCGTGAATATATATTGACATAAATGATGATACACTATAATTTTAAGTAGGCCAATAACGTCACTTTATTTTTAAATATTTCATTTCAAGCCTGCTGTGACGACGTTCAACAGATGCAGTGACTGTTTCGATTCAAGGTACGAATCCAACTCATTCCCCTTGTACTTGTAAAGAATGTGTAAGCAAGAATTGATGACGTCATGACTTTGTGTACCTATGTCTACACACATTTCCTGTGAACTGCAACCCAGAGCGTATATCCTCTAAGCCGCTTGTGTACATCCTAAGCTAGCTTATGTAAGACACGATGCTTGAAAGGAATAGTGAAGAGGAAATGCGTTTATACCAGTTGAATCTTAGAGGGATCTTTAGGACGTCTCCATATTCCCTGACCTCGTTGAAGAAACAAGCTCGCTCATCCTCGAAACTTCCTGTAGACACAGCATGTTGATAGCTGGGTAATATACTTCATCCAAATAGCGCTACGAGGCTAGGTGGCGAAATATGCAATCTAAGCTCAAGTAGACTTAAATATATTTCATTTAACGTTTGAAACATGGGATGGTGTGCTTTAGAAGCGTTCTATCCCTCAGCTTTGAATTTTTAAGGAAACTGAAGTATTTGTCATCACGTTTACCAATACATATTGACAATGGAAACACTTTCGTTTACCCAAACATACCAACTATTAATGCTTTGTCTTATCGTTCTGTGTGAGTTTGTGTCTCAAGATTTTCTCACAAACATTCTCACATGACTCCATAAATTAAAGTGACAAAACCCTTTCCACATTCATAAGAAATCTCTGCAAACAGATCTGCAAACACATCCTGTCAGGACCAGACAATCCGGTGATTCTCACAATGCGTTACGATTATGCGTGTCATCGTATCCCAGTTGCAGAAATCGATGCTCGTGACGTCGATCACTGATTGTCTGGTCCAGATAGCGGGATTATTGCTTAGTGCGACGTTAAATAACAAACAAAAAAGAAAAACAGCATTGTCATCGTCATTTGAGGTGATTACGGCCTTATTGTTTGCAGGGGACGTGGGGTAGCCTCTTAGAGATTCGGGATCAAATCCAAACATAGATACAATGAGTGATGCACCTTTCTAGTAATACTGATCTCAAGGATTTAAAGAATCGATTAATCCCCATCATCATCATCATCATCATCATCATCACCACCATCATCATCATCATCATCATCATCATCATCGCCCTCATTTTCAGATCCTCATTCTTTCCATCAGTACAATTAACAACATTATTTATCAATAAGCATTATCATCATCATCACTGAGTATACTGCTCTTCATTTAGTATATCCCTCATCACTGAATCTATTGCTCATCATTTAGTATATTGTTCATCTCTGAATATATTTCTCATCACTGAATATATTGTCTATCATGAATGTATTGATCATTATTGCATATTTTCCAAATGGGTTAAATCTCACGTTCATGATTATTGCGCTTTTGTAGCTACACATGCACGAATATGCGTGTGTGCGTGCATGCCTGCGCATGCGCATATCTCTGGTTGCTCATAATAACAATTAGTTTCTTACGAGCGTTTATGCACTTTGTAGTTTGTTACGCTGTCTTAAGGGACAGTGGGGTATCCTAGTGGTCAGTGCGTTCGCTCGTCACGCCGAAGACCCGGGTTCGATTCCCTACATGGTTACAATGTGTGAAACCCATTTCTGGTGTCCCGCGCCGTGATATTGCTGGAATATTGCTAAAAGCCTCGTAAAACCAAAGTCACTCACTCACTTGTTTGTAGATTGATAGTGTACCCAAACACAGTACTCATGGCCCTCAGACAGTCCTATGTTCGTTCCCTAACATAGAGGGGACGTCTATAGGAATGACGACCTACACCTACGATGTGTTATTTATAATAGTGAGAGTCACGGTGGCTGAGTGGGTTAGGCAGCTGACTTTGTGTGCTGCGATTAGGTGTCTTACTCTGAAGGTACAGGTTCGAATCCCGGACGGGACTCCCAGATATCACATAACTTATGTCATGATTCCATATTGATCTTCACAACTGTCTGTTTTTTACCATTCCGTCATTGAAGCCAGAAGATTGTTCCTGGAAATGGTATTATTTAACTAAACCAGATTGCTTTTGTTCTTCATGCAAATACTTCATTTCATAACTAAAGTCATTGAAACCCTCAGCATGTCAGAGTGATTTATCATGTTTTGCTTGATTTTCAAGAATGTTTCCAGCAATTCAAATTGTAAACTCTACTATTTCACAAAGATAAGGGTGAATGTATTCAATTCAAAACTTCCTTTGTTGTAGAAATGCAAGACAAAACGATTACCCTCGTCCTTGAGTTCAACGAAGAACCACAGAGTGGTGACGTCATCGATTTCTGTGCACATGTTTCCTGGTATCTGACACATCACATGTTTACAGTAGATTAAAAGCGTTAGCCAACGCGCCTATACTTATTGCCCTAGACGCGTACTCTAAACATTTTTTTCTGCGACAGCCCACCACCAGGAGGAAGGAATTAAAGAATGTATGTACACATTGTCTTAGTGTAGCAGCTGCCAAGATCGGGTGCTTTTTAGGATCAATGCGTCACCATCTTCTACGCAGTAGAAAAGCTGAAAGATGCGCAGTATTTTCACTGCAATGATAGCAGATATTTGGGAATATGTAGATGCAAATTATGGGATTATTCTCACAGCAAATGATGAAAGGACCCAAATCCATTGATTATTAATTTGAAAACAAATGACAACGTAGCTTGTATATGCACACAACCTTTCTAGAGCTGAATTGAGGTACAAATGTGACCTCATGACGCACTGTGAAATAATTTAATCACGTGCATGGTTTTATATTGCTCTCAGATACATTATTTCAACTCTGCAACAACTCCTCTTATACCCTTAATGGCAAGCACGGTAATAACAAGTACCAAACGTTAATGTACGGTCGAGGTAGTAGGGTAGTCTAGTGGTTATGCGCCGAAGAACCGGGTTCGATCCCCCAGATGGGTCTAATGTCTGGTGTCCATTTTTGGTGTCCCCGCTGTGATATTGCTGCAACGTTCCTAAAAGCGGCATAGGACATACTCACTCACTAATGTTCCGTCGAGATGACATGACAAGATCTGCCGAACCTCCATTTTGACTGGATTCTAGGGTATTCGTACATTATAAGCTTTTTGACAGTATAAACGTCATCTCATGATTCTTAACAGCAGACGTTTTGCCCTCACAGGAATCTATACCGACAATGTTTTACAAGGAAACTCCTTTGATATACATTTCTTCCACGGTCAATATCTTTGGGCGAAAAATGAATGGAATCAGTAAATATGCACATGTTTATCCTTCTGCACACATCACAGCATTCAAAGCCCAAGGAGTCATTCCGATGGGTGTAATATGTAAATCTTGGATGCAGGTTCAAGTTTGTTAGTATGTTACGTATGAAATCTCTCCAGTCAAAGACTCCGATAATACTAACCCTCACCAGAGGACTGCAACACGGAACATATACTCTTTAAAAAAGTAGGGGAACTGTACTTTCAATGTACAATTGTCGAAATTGGGAGATATATGGGATTGAATTAATGTTGATACAATAATAATGGATGTTTTGAGAATGCATCACCACATGGATTTCATTCAAAGCAAAGCAATTCGTTCAGTTATCCCCCTTGTTATGTGACTGGAGTATGATATGAAAAGTTCACGTGTAGTTTTGACAGTATTGTGTGATTGGGACCTGAAAATCCTGACCATGCACAGATGCATGAAAATTATCGGAAAAAATGGTCTACAGTGATTCATAGACGTGCCTAAAACCGTCTACATTCATAATGACAGCCCATGCACGTGTAGGAGACTCCCACGTTATGCACGTGCTTCCCATGCATTGTGTTTGCGTGTGGTGATAGCGTGAAATGATGCTGCATACACAAGATGAATGTCATTGTAACGTTCCTCAATGGGTTTTCCTTCTACCAGACTTCAAAGTTCAGGTTCCCATACCTTTTGTAAGAGTATATAAACGTTACAATGCAGCATTTCCCTTTCACAATGATTCGTTAATATGATTCACAGACACATATCATCATAGCGACTAATTCAGGGCAACCATCGTCCAAATGTAAGACCATTTACCAGCCACTCATTTGTACCTCTAACCTCTCGATTGGCTGTTCTGTTAACTGTACTCACTCCCCCGTACCTGGATTAACTACTACTATTATTTCATTCGTTACGTAATGTGTTGGTTGTGAGTAGGTGACTACCGATACTTGGTAAAGAGAATCACTCAGTGACCATTATTGGTTAGTAGATGGTCACTATTGATGATAAATGACAAAATAAATATAAGGACTCTACTGGGCTCCAGATACGGGCCGTATCAGCGTGAGTACGGATAAAAAATATGTACCTTGCGGTAGGAAATAATTTAGACACGTTTATTTGAATTTATTTGAGGGTCATTTATGAAACGAAATACAAGATTACCGACACTCCATCCCATTCCATTCAGCACTCTAAATGTACTTTAAGGGTTTAAGTACTCCTGTATTGAAAAAATAAGGAGTGCGTAGTCCTGATGTTGAAAAATTATATGGCGCCCTGATTCAATATTTATTTACATTCACAAATATGTTAAATCAGATCTTGACACTTTGTCTGACGTAACCAAGTCATATACGATTGTAATTGTTAATCTGCCGACTTAATCCTTATCACTACCGCATTGTACATTGTCATTCAACTTGTCCCACTCACTTTCATTAATACGAAATTGGGATAACTACAATTTGGATTTTCAAGTTCCGTCTGTATGTGAAACGCCAAAATATCCTTTTCACGTTAAGTGATTGTGGTTGGCAGATTCTTATCATAGGAAAGCCGTTGACAGTTACGAACTTGATGTACCTGATCACCAACGGTTAAAATGGTGTAATGACAGGCAATACTCCAATCTACCTGAAGAAGACTCTGTACGTTTTTCTCACACTTACATTGGCAGTGTGACGAAACCACTGCTCCCTAACGCCAAGTCCAAACTCATTTTTATGTCTTTTATTCTTAAATGACTGTTCAATCCAGTTCAAACTCATTCCACGCTGCTTCTCCCAAAGGCTTGAAGCGCTAGGCACGTGGTCATGTTACTCAAATGTCAATGTAATGTACAAGTCAGGCAGTGTTCACTTATACCTAGAGAACCCATCCAGATTATATAAAGCAGTGTTGGGGAAACATTGACATAGACGCTCATTGGACAGAACAGATTATACCTCGACACGTTAGCTGTAAGGACGATGTTCTTAAGCTGAAGGGATTACTAGGAGGTGTTGATGATGGGTTCAGTTTCATCCAGTTCAAACTCATTCCACGTGTAATGTTGCACATACTTGGCAGTCCAAGAAACATTTTTAGAGACAACATATTTGTTGACATGTAGCCAAGAAAGCCATGACCACAAAACTTGTTTAATATTCCTTGACATTTGCATGTTAACAAAACGATAATTTACATATGTACATAGCATATTCCATAGCGTGAGATGCTGAGTATACACAGGACGTAAGCCCTCTCTCTCTTCACAGCTATACTGCACGTACGTCACGTGATCATAATCAAATTGTCATGTGTCATAACCGTCTATACTGCATGCACGTCACGTGCACATGATCAAGTGGTCATGTGTCATAACCGTCTATACTGCATGCACGTCACGTGCACATAATCAAGTGGCCATGTGTCATAACCGTCTATACTGCATGCACGTCACGTGCACATAATCAAGTGGCCATGTGTCATAACCGTCTATACTGCATGCACGTCACGTGCACATGATCAAGTGGCCATGTGTCATCACCGTCTATGCTGCATGCACGTCACATGCACATAATCAAGTGGCCATGTGTCATAACCGTCTATGCTGCATGCACGTCACGTGCACATAATCAAGTGGCCATGTGTCATAACCGTCTATGCTGCATCCACGTCACGTGCACATAATCAAGTGGTCATGTGTCATCACCGTCTAGGCTGCATGCACGTCACATGCACATAATCAAGTGGTCATGTGTCATAACCGTCTATGCTGCATGCACGTCACGTGCACATGATCAAGTGGCCATGTGTCATCACCGTCTATGCTGCATGCACGTCACGTGCACATAATCAAGTGGCCATGTGTCATAACCGTCTCTGCTGCATCCACGTCACGTGCACATAATCAAGTGGCCATGTGTCATAACCGTCTATGCTGCATCCACGTCACGTGCACATAATCAAGTGGCCATGTGTCATCACCGTCTAGGCTGCATGCACGTCACATGCACATAATCAAGTGGTCATGTGTCATAACCGTCTATGCTGCATGCACGTCACGTGCACATGATCAAGTGGCCATGTGTCATCACCGTCTATACTGCATGCACGTCACGTGCACATAATCAAGTGGCCATGTGTCATAACCGTCTATGCTGCATGCACGTCACGTGCACATAATCAAGTGGCCATGTGTCATAACCGTCTATACTGCATGCACGTCACGTGCACATGATCAAGTGGCCCTGTGTCATAACCGTCTATGCTGCATGCACGTCACGTGCACATGATCAAGTGGCCATGTGTCATAACCGTCTATGCTGCATGCACGTCACGTGCACATAATCAAGTGGCCCTGTGTCATAACTGTCTGTAATTTACGATTAACAAACGTTAGACATAATTCAGCTCATGCTTCCATATTGAACACCTGCACAAGGTTAACAGAGATCAAGACCATGGTTCACAAACCCCCCGACTGAGAGTTCATTTTAAAGTCACATCGGCAGTATTTCAGCCGATGTGATGGGGTGGCCAAACTGTTCTCTCGTCACGCCGAAGTCCCGGGTTCGATTCCTCACGTGGGTAAAAATGTTGAGCCCATTTCTAGTGTCTCCTGTCGTGATGTAGCTGGAATATTGCTAAAAGCGGCGCAAAAGCATACTCACTCTCTTACTCTCACCATCAATAATTACTGTTGTGAGCTGGCTCAGCTCACCCTTGCACATGAGGTTACCACCGTCTCTAAGAGCATATTAGAGAAAAAAACAATCTGAACTAATGTCTATAATGTCTAATGTCTAATGTCTAATGTCTATAAACATATGCGTGAGATCGATTTCCAGGTCCGTGAATGGCTACTAAACGATGACCTAAGGTGAAATTATGACAAACTACTTGACATATTCTTAACCACTGATAAGTTGTTTGGTTGATTTAACATAAAAGAAAACTTTCACAGTCAAACTCAATATGGATCGTAAGCAGAAAAATGCGAAAACCGCCGATAATAGACTAACTATGCATCGATTCGATACTGAAAATGTAACTTTTAGGATGTGAGTGACAAAATGTTTTTCTATCATTAGATACCATTTGAAACAACTTAGTGAAAAAATGGTATCTAACAAACACTCGTCTTGTACTGATTCGTTCATCCCTAACATCGTGGACCGTTTAAAGTAGATATATTTCCTGGTTATGGTTAGCCTCGTGGTTGATGTGTTTGCTCGTCACGTTGGAAGCTTAGGTTCGAATTCCCACATGAGAACAACGTATGAAGCTCATTTCTGGTGTCCCCAGCATTGACATTGCTGAAATACGGCTAAAGCGGCGTAAAAGATTACTCACTCATTTAGTTTCAGAGAGGTATCCCAACACGCTGGTAATTTTTGTTCGAGGTTGGAGGATAACCGAAATTCACCCTCCAGCCTATTCGTTAATATATGCAGACGCTTGCCTTTGTATGATTCCACACTAACAAACCCAATGACGATACCACGACGTCTTTGTTTCATTGTTCATCTTGGCGTTATGAAATGAAAAGTGAAACGTTTTGGCTCCTGAATTATTTCATATTTTATCAATTTGCATTTCATTTTTTCTTATCAATTGCAGGATACACATTTGAAAGAGTGTCTTTTTCTAGAAAAATGAACTATGCTTGATGGGTCATCTTAAATGTGAATCAAAATGTCTCGAACCAACATTGAAAACTGATAAAAATATCCACACTCACTGAAAGAAATGGGATTGCTTCCAAGAAATAATTTCAGTGCACCTAAGGGTCATATTCACTCAGATGTTCAACAAACCGTTAGGAGTTGCGGAATAAATCACATTACAAATCAGAGCATAGCGCCATTCTTCAAGTTCAAGGATCCTAAAAACATAACAGAGGTCACGTGAGACGGGCTCTCCTACAGTGCCTCTGTTGTTGCTCTGTTTATTTGACCTCCTGGATATGCCGAAAGAGGTGTCAATGACGGTTTCGGATCCGATTTAGGTCTCATTGTGTCTATGGGTTATCAGAAATCACGTTGAACTTGAATTTTAAACTTGAATAGTTTCATCTTCTGTTCCACCGTCAGTGAGTTGAGGCATTTCAGACTCTTGTAATAATTCCTCCTAAATCTCAATTATCCATTGAATTATCCAGCGTTTCAATGACGTTGTCAGTTGTATTGACATTAAACATTAGGCATGGATGACAACCATTATGATATAAATCTGATCCTCTTTAATGTAATCATTTGCCCAAATACTACCCCAAAATGTTTCATGTTTGTTTAGTATTACAGCGGGTAATTAGCATAAAAATTGACATGCTTTGTTTCTTCTTTTTAACGTTTCTTGTGCTTACGTGGATGTAAACAATCAGGACTACTTAGGGGTTAATGATATAATACATTTGAATACATTGATAAATAAGAACGATCTTGTTACAGAAGATGGTGAGTAATAAGAAAGAATCTTTATGGATAACAACTTCTTATGGTAAATAAGAACGACAAACATCTGGCTGATATGGAGACATCAAGAAGAGATTAAACTGCTTGATGCAAATCTTATAAATACACTTTTTCAATGCAATGCGCTTTGATAAAAGCGTCCCTGGTAACGCCCATTACCAGTCAGTGTTCAAAGTGGTTTCAGTTAATTCTTGATGCCCACAGCCTGGTATAGCTGGAATTTTGCTATATGCAGTGTTAAAGCACACCCTCGTATTGTGCAAATGATACGAAGTAATGTTTGTAACACTGGTGTCCTTAAGCTGCACCAAGATATATTCAGTAATTTCATTCAGTCTGTGAATTATAAACGGTCATCGTGACATTTACAAATTGAAACAAACCACAAAATATCCTCATCAAATTTTTCAGATGACGTCTTATTCAGCTAAGAGAGTTCCACAAAATATCTAAAACATCAATGGCGTAATTTCACAATAAGAATAGTTAAGCATTTCAAGGATACTTTTACATGCAAAGTACAAATACCATTTCGAATAGGACAATTTCCCACCACGAAACGTACGCATTTCAAACTTTAACATTCCTACATATAAACATTTTAGAATCTGATAAATTCGCATCATGAAATTAACATTTTAAGATTTGACAAATATGACGTGAAGCATTCAAGAATGTCATTATGAAGTGTGAAGCAGATGACATTTATAAAAGTAGACACACAGAAGGATTAGTATTAAACGTGCGTATGTGTGAACAAATCTCAAGGCATTTTAAGCCCATAATGCATGGGCATTAAAGACGCTGATAAAACTTTGAAAGCCTGAAAAACACCTTCAATTTTCAGAGACATTGTGTGTTTATAACGGTTACTTCATATTTAAAACCACTGTTGTTGGCTTTATATGTCATAAAAAACATTAAAACCGATAAATACCTTCTGCAAACAAAAGGTTGATAGAGTGAAATAAGCATAGCGAGTTGCGTTGTTGACAGTCCAGTGTTCAAATCCATGAGATTTCATACATTGCAATGCTTCACGGGTGACAATGCATTCTGGTGTCATTTAAATGTATGCAAACGTTTGGCTTACAGTGCCACCTTTTGCGTTGTGCATAGGTATGTAAACACAGCACATTGACAGCATCCTTTTTGTGGAACAAACCAGACATCTGAGAACTGTAAAGGTACAGACACAGTGTATAAAAATAACGTGTCCTAAAATGGACATTAGGTAAGTATTGACATTAAACTGCAAATATATCTAGTCTTGATATTTACATCTGACTTCGATCAGTTAGACCGGAGGAGCCAGTGTTTATACTTAAACAATCTCTGCTAGTAAAGAACCAGAGTCCATCAGTTAAATATACAGATAGGTCATGAAGGTAATGTTCTAAATATAGCTTCTCAATGATGTTGGCGGACATTTATGAGAGAATGTTTGTGGCGTGTATTTGCGACAAGTTCGGTAATAAGTGATAGTTTGGTAGATTTTTAAATGAGTATGAATGAGTGAGTGAGTGGGTGAGTGAGTTGACACCACATTCAGTAAATTTCCAGCTATCTCGTGGCGGTGTATAAATAGTCTGGGCCAGATACTCCAGTGACCAACAGATGAGCATCGATCTGCCCGTTTGGGATTCGATGACATGTGTCAACCAAGTCAGAGAGCCTGACTAACCGATCCCGTTAGTTGCTTCTTACAAGCATGCGCTACTGAAAATCGATTAAAACCCGATTATCATTGCTGCATGTGTTTAACCTTATCAATATACAATAATTTATGGGAATCTATTATCGCGTTTTACATAAAACCATCCAATATGTGGCAGTATCATTTATGGTCAGGTAGCAAGTAATCAAGTCACACGAACAGACTCAGAGACATTATGACAAAAGCACGTCCACGGTGAAAAGTCACATATGATCACATGTAAATGAAGAGAAATAACAATTATCCCAATGACGTAACGATAAAGTACGGTTTCTTTTAAAAGTAAGCTGAGCTTGGATGAAAGCATCTTTGTATACCTTGAAGACGATCATATATAACTGAACCGGTTGGAAGGCCAAACAGCTGAAGGGATATCTAGTGCACTTAACCTTAGTCCGTTTGACCTATCAACATATTTTGTCATTTAGTTCTGCTCTGACTGCATGGGACATTAATAGAGTGATGGTATATGCTTTTCTTATTCAAACAAAATATTCGTGTCACCTTGTATTTGTTGGTTTGCTTGCTTAACGAACTTCCATACATTTCTGTAAAACAAAACCTCGATAATGGTCTTTGAAGCATCTTACCATCCAATCAAAAACAACAGAACAGTTCAAGAATGCCAGAGTCTTCAACGTTCAACAATGTTCCATATAATTTAAACATTACAAGTTTCTCATCACCGTACTTATGACTATAAATTTCTTTACCAGTTCCATGCTCTTGCACTCATTGTAGCCATAACACTATTGTTACATTTTTGTGCCAATTAGCTGTGTCGGGCAAAATGTCGAATCACCACGCAATGTCTGGCGCTGTGTTTGCTTTGAGACTTCGGATATCCCTGTCACTAAGGTAACAAGCAGATCGCAAAGAGCACGTGGCTTATGACGTCATTATGATTGCCTTGTGAATGTAATAGTATTGTGAAATGACCGTTATATGTGGCATTGACCGGTGAGATCTGTATGTCATGCAAACAATATATGTTGCTTTCATGGTCTGAATGTATTACATTTGAGTTGCACTTAACGGTACTTTGAACAGTACTTTGCGTGTAAGCTTGTAGTTGGATAAAAACAGCTGCTGGCGATCCTAGACGTTGTACTGTATGAAACCAGTGGGCAGGGATTTGTAAACCAGCAATAAGAATAATTCAGATTCGAAACTACGATTATAGGAGTGGGTAGGTTTTTACGCCGCTTTTAGCAGTATTCATGGCCTTGTACCTTGTACATTGTACCTCTTGCCACTAGTCTGGCAATACACCTGGCTACAAGAGCCTGCCTCAGCAAAGGAATGCAATTACAATGCGGGTGGGTGGACATGTGCTGTTTGGCATGTGTTGGATTTTAAAATTTGAACCCCCCAAACGGCTGTATGACAAAAGGGATGATTTCAACTCCAGCCTTCCATGTTTTGGAGGTTTTTTTTAATATTTTTTTCTTGTTTTTTATTTCTTATTATTATTTTTTTTATTATTTTGAGGTACAATCGAGCATGAAACTGTTTGATCAAGGTCAAAACATTCAAGGACTCAGTAAAGCTTGAAAAGTGTTTTGTTTTCAAAACTATGGCTTTTATTTTG
This sequence comes from Haliotis asinina, assembly GCF_037392515.1. Classification (NCBI taxonomy): domain Eukaryota; kingdom Metazoa; phylum Mollusca; class Gastropoda; order Lepetellida; family Haliotidae; genus Haliotis; species Haliotis asinina. The sequence continues at coordinate 34,443,707 of NC_090295.1, forward strand.
CAATCCAATAGGAACTTTTTACATGATTCCTTTTAACCAGCCGGGTGTTTTCGTAATAATTGGCCTATCGTCCCATTTGAGGCATTCGGCATCACACACAGAGGCAGCGGGATAGCCATATGGTTGAAGTGTCGTCTCGTTACACCGTGTACCCGGGCTCGATTCCCCAACGTGTGAACCTGTTTGAAGCGTGTGAACCTAATTTCCCGTGATATTGCTGGAACATTGCTTTTAAGCGAGGTAAACCAATATTCACTCACTCATTCCGTATATAACTGAAAGGCTGCAGTTCAGAACATCTGGGTCTCTCTGGTCCACTGACACCATTTTGCCTTTATTTACATAATCATAGCTGGCATATTGGTCAACCTTTAAAACAACACCTGAAGGATAGCCATGCTGGCACTACTCCAACAGAGGCCGTTCTAACCAGCGGACGGTGAGACAAGTACGACCGTACTGTCCACTACACAGTCGTCTTTAGAGGAAATACAATGTCTGTCCAGGACATATTTATCTAAAAACGGACATACGAGAAGAGAGACAAATATTTAAAACGAACGTAGCAGGTATCGATGACGTTAAATGATCAGGTCTTTACCACTGTCGATAGGGTGTGCGTGTGTGTTGCCTAACGCTGCACTGCGCTGCATGATTGCGCCCTCTAGATACTTGAGTGTGGATCAGACAATCCAGTGATGACTAAAGCAACGATCCATGCAGCTGTGTACAACGCCACTTCGTTCACAAGTCACCACAGACCGATCCAGCGAGTTCCCTCTCAGCTCAGATGGTTGTTAATGTTGAGACTCCTTATATAACTGCTAAGGCCACAAACACCTAGAATCGTCATGGTTACCAATAACATGTAACAGCAAATGTGACCATAAATACAACTATCAGTGAGTGAGTTCAGTTTTACGCCGCACTCAGCAGTATTCCAGCTATATGGCAGAGGTCTGTCTAGACCAGAGAATCCAGTGATCAGTAGCATAAGCATCGGTCTACGCAACTGGGATACGATGACATGTGTCAACCCGACCCTCTTAGTCGCCTCTCACGAAGAGGATGGGTCGTTGAAAATACATTACTAGGTGTAAGAAGTTGTTGTACAGTTTAGGTTTTGGGTATGTTTGGGAACAACAAGACGTTATTAATCCAGGTTCCAGGTATATTCTTATCGGAGTTCACTTCTCGCTTGAAATTTGTACATGAACAGAATTGGCGAAATTCACTCCAAACTGGTAGCAAAATTTTCATATATTCTTGTTTTAAATCTTATCTGACTTTCAAAGGAGTCTTTTATAGAGTGTGTAAATGTAAAGACGTTCAGATATGCATTAGCTCGTATCAGGTGTTCCTCCCATCAGCTTCACATTGAAACGGGACGGTATTCAGGTATTAGTAGAAATAATAGGGTGTGTAACATGTGTAAGCTTGGTTATGTTGAGGACGAGTTTTACTGTCTTTTAGTTTGTCAGTCTTACAAGGAATTGAGGCAACAATATATACCTTGTAAATATTATACCTTTCGAAATATGGAAAAATTTAACATTATAATGTCAACTTCTAATGGTGATCTGATAAGGAACCTATCTGTCTACATCTATAAAGCTATGCTCTTTAGTTCAGTATCCCTGTGTTAGCTAATGCAACATTTTATTGTATGTACGCCTTGACATGTCACAGCATGTACTGTAGTCATGGGCCGATGGCCTACACTATTGGAAATAAATGAATTGAAATTGAATTGAAATTGAAAATACATTCTGACCCGGATTTTCACGGGTCCAACTACGAGTGGAAATAACTTAAATTACTTGTTGATAGTGGGGTAGCCCAGAAGCTACCAAAAATTCATGTTTGATTCCCTGCATGGGTGTAATGTGTGTAGCCCATTTCTGGCGTCCTCCATCTTGATATTCCTGGTATATTGCCAAATGCGGCACAGAACAATATTCACTCACTCATTCTTTAACTAGTCAATGCTCTGCGATACTCAAATAGCTTCAATTCCGCAGCAATGATTCTAAATCCAGAAAACAATATTTCCCTTCCCTTAAAAACAGGTTCAACCGCTTCTACAAATTACCTTGAAGAGATCTGTGGAGTAATTCCTGAAGATTAAACAGGTCAACTACCTGTTCTTAACCCTTCTTCACAAGCCGGCCGAGACCTGCCCGAACCACATCACCGATACAGTGTATAGAGAAGGAGTCTGTCTGGCCCAGTCTCTGACACGACTTTACCTCAGTAATCAAAGACCATCTCTCTGGCACTGGCCTGTAATCCAGGATGAAGTCGAGGACGCGACGGAGACATCACCACCAACAAACACACTGGTCCTCATCACTGACCCGTCCAGTGTATTCAGCAAACACGGACTTAGTCAATTTGACACATTAAAGGTACAGCCTTTGAAGCAACACTTGTCAGTCTGGGCTTTGCTTGTTACAGTGACCTTGTTTGTTTTCTGGTTTTTATCTCGTTTGCTCTGATTAAACGTGGTCATTTTGTTTTACATTATTCCATAGGGAGGCTTATGCAATTGTGACTTTCAGCACAGTTGCCCTGTTGAACGTTGAACAGACCCGAACGTGGAAGTATGCACAGGTCAATAATAAACCCGTATTTGATTGAAGTTTGAACGGTTACCGGTTTGGTTTGTGTGATGAAGGTTTTGTTATGATACACTCTTATCTTGGCACATTTATACGGTTTCTGACGAATGCGTTATTACGGCATTTGAAGTACATGTAGACTTCTTACAGGGTAAGACTCAGTAAGACTAACGGAAAGAAACACAGAACTGAATTCTGAAACAGAAGATAACGCCCTTTACACTTGAATTCCAGGATCTACGTTTACACACTATGGGGAATATATCCTTCAGTCACATAGCACAGTTAATACGACGCAGTACCTGAGTATTATCATCTCGTATGATGGATTGTGTATTCCTCGAAACTTCATGTCCGTGTTTGCATGATGGTTTCATCAAATGTTGAAAATATGGATGCCAATTTCAACATTATGAGGAGCACAGAGGTTCTGGATATAGTCTTATTTCTTCATTGGTAAATGATGTAATGACGGAGTAAAGATATACTGCAAAATTCTTTATTCCTCATATTACAGAAGTTGGCCTCCATGACTCCCCTCTCTTCACTTCATCTCAGTATAGAAACATATCATAAGTAAAAAGTTGCATAATGAATGACTGAGCTTTAAGCTGGGGACACCAGATATGGACTTCATAGAATGTGTCCATATGGTGAATCGAACCCAGGTCTTTGGCATGACGATCGAACGCGTTGACCACTAGGCCACCCCTCCGCCTCCTATGACTCAAGGGGCAGCAGTATTTGCGAACACGGTGACCGAGACTAATCACATCAATCAGCAAACCAAGGCTATTCATAACAATCACTGGATAATCTTGTCCAAATAGGCCTTATTTACAGACCACCGTTAAATATTTAGAATTTTCTCGAGAGAAACGTAAACGTACACAATATAGGGTACTTGCGTGGAAGTAACAAGGGTTCGGATTTTATGGCGTCTTTGTATTTATCAAGTAACATGGTTTACTGACAGTTTTAAAACGCTTAGATTTGCTCTAAACACATATACAAATACACATTTGGGGGCGGAAGGCAGACTTGTTTTGGGGAGTTTGTTTCTCTAATGTCGCTAAGCAGTTGGCGTGCAACCAAACCGTGATTAAAAAATTAAAACCGTCTTGTCTTTACCGTCGCTGACGACATGGGGGGACAAGTCGCCGCCTGGGGGATTACCACAAAACAGGTGTGCCCAGGTACCTAATCATTTAATGACACCTGATTACCTCGATAATTAGTTCATGGACACTGATCACCTTGAAGGCAAAATTATTAAAAAAAACTATTAACTATTTAGGCGTGCTAGGGTGAAGTTGCCAGGCGTTCCAGTTTTCCTCTTGTGGAGAGGCAGAAAGAGTTACACACATCAAGAGGTTCTTTCGGTTAAACATCTTTTATGTAGTAAAAAAAGACAAAACAATATGTGAGGCTTCGCATGAAGGTGCCACTTGACCTGTTAATGGATTCAGTGGTTGTGACGGCTTTATTAGACACATTGAAGGTGACAAAGCATGACAAGGCCTTTGGCTGGCTTAAAATAGGAATGTGAATGAAATACCATAATGGGGAGAATAGTTCCCTGTATGCCACCTGTCTGACTATGGGTAGAATAAATGTACTAGCCGGGACATCATAGCGAAGAGAGGACACCGCGAAAAGGCTTCGTTAACAGTTTGGAGTTGGTCTTTGCCGTTGGTCTTTCGCTCGTTTGATATCGAATCATTAACTCGTCTAATAAAAAGCTGTATTACACGGAAGGTCGTTTAGTATCTTCTATATATTCCTTTTATTGGGTAATATACCTTTTTCATATAATGTACCTATCTTAGAAGAGATTACATGCCCCGAAGCATCGTAATTTGCTAGTGCACAGAGGGATTTCTTTAATTATTACCTCATAGAATCAGGATTAATTACAAACCTGACACACACGTATAGGTGTACATCAGTTATCCACACACCAACTGAATGTCTTAAATCTCAAAGTACTATTTCCCTACAACTTCCTTCTCCGCCCCACCCAGAATGTGTTTAGCCGAAGGTTCCTGTACACTCAAAGACCAACACTACTGCACAATGGTTCTTCTGTCTCACTGGAGCGTGAAACAATATTGGCTTCAGTTGATCCTATACACTGTGTAAAGTGTAACAGTTTCTCACTGCAGAGCTAATAAATACACTGACCCAATATCTGCGACACAGTCATTTTGTTTGGACACTTGTTCAGGAAGAAGTTCCTGGACATGGGGCGTGGAAGGTCACCAGCCGATGGTCTGACCAATATTGACCATAGCTTCCTCGGGGAAGGTAGACGGCGAACTTTCACTGTTTGTGCTTCTGAAAAAAAATGACTTTTGCCATAAAATGAGAATGTATGCAAATATTTTGTTAACTTTTGAAGGTCAAATATTATTCAATACGGCAAAGACCAACTCCCAACATTGACAGTTGGTTTTTTTTCAACTTTGTTTTCAGTGACTCAACAGTGTCAAACTAATCACTTCCATTAAGAAGTCCAGTTTTGTATATTTAATACTGAGAGTGTTGTAGCAATATACAACTACTTTTCATGGCGTTAAAACCCAGAAACAGGGCTCCTCAAACACCGTACACATGTGGACAATAAAACCAAACTAAACAGTCGTACCTTTTTAAATGGAGTGAGTGAGTTTAGTTCTACGCTGCTTTTAGCAATACCCCAACACGATTACTGCTGGGGACATCAGAAATGAGCTTCACACATTGTAACAATGTTTGTAAAATCGAACGCCGGTCTTAGGACTGGCGAGCGAACGCTTTAATCACAAGGCTAACCCAACGCCCATTTTAAGGTAGAAAGTCAGAACAAATCATCCAGATTATGAAAATATGTATCTTCGAAAAGGTTAAATGATTGCTCTGAGTCATCGCTAATTTCTACGTACAGTTTTGGCCATTAGAGGTAACGGAAATGTGTAGGTCGTCGCAGGTTCGAATCCCTGGGTTTTTGGTTTTCAGTACGTTAACACTAAACTTGTACTTTTCACACAGTTTCAAATGTCTGAGATCTACTTTAGATCTGTTTGACTTGCGTTCTCAGGGTCCACTCCTCACCGTCTTTCTACTTTTTGAATATATTTGTCATCCGGAAATTTATTTCGAAGAAGATTTATGTTTCCCGATATATAACCGACTAGAAGAGATGACATGTGTGTGAGAGGATGTGCGCATGCGTGTGTACGTGTGTATGTATCTCTGTCAGTGTGTCTGTCTGTGTTATGTTGCAGCTTGTATTTTATTAGTCAGGTTTACTGCAGGTATTGTAACTCCATCTAACTGAGGTACCATGACGCAGTTTAACATTGATACCCTACCCAGACATGTCTACTGATTCCGAGCCAGGCAGAGCTTGATATATCTCTTTAATGCCGAGCGGTAGAGTTGATTCAGTGCCATTTTTAAATGTTTTTGGACGACGAATCCGGGCAGTCTCTCTGTCTAGTAACACACGGAAGCAGTCCTCCTATGTAATGACTATCTTCCATATTTAATCCATAATGGCATTATCATAGAGAGCACAGGAAATGTTTACGTCTAAGCTACGTTTGTTGGCAAAACATTTATTGCAAATATTTGTTAATTACCTTTTGGATGTTTGCTGACAAAATTAATTTCAGCGATGTTAACAGAAGGTCGGGGCGCGACGCAACCGAAGAATTTAGGAGCGGCACATTTTTTTAATGGTCTGGTTGAAAAGTTTTAATTATGCTAAAATTGTTTGGTTCGGAGTGAACAGTCACGAAATTGCTTTCAAAAACACCGAAAGGTCTTGGGTAACGTTGTGTGATCTTGACATTGTTTATGTCAACTGCTTCTGAACATGAAGGTGGGGCGGAAGGAAAACAGTATGCCTGTTGGTGTTAAGTTTAATCCTGAAAACGGGATTGGTGATAATATTGCGAAATCGCAATAAGGTTTTATTCACGAACACCTGGTGTCATCACCAAGTTTATCATATCCATCTGTACAGAAACCATATCGTTGTAAGGATTCTAGTTCATATACATCTCCTAACTATTTGCCGTTTTTGCCCCCCACCCCCACCAACAACCAAAAAAAAGAAATTGCTTATTCTCAGGCGATGACCTCTTGAATATAATGTTTATTAAATTAGTTCTACTGTAGTGTGATAACGGAGACTAATTTTTCTAAGGTACTGATCCCCTGAATTTAATGTTTTCCTTCAAACCACTGTAGTATTATCATTTCTGAAGTCTCTGGATGTTTTGTGTCTGATCCAGTGGTTGTGGGCTCGAATATTACATTCTGGAATGTCTTCAGAGATAGCATACCACAAGCATGTTATTTTACAGTGTTTTTTATTTCAAACCTAATTAAAACACAATTATCTCTTATTCATGACATATAATATACATTGCTGCTTGTAAAAAAACCAAATAAACAAAATTATAAGCTTACAATCGCGATTCAAAAGTGCAATACTGTGTACTTGGGCTTACTTTCCTCGAAACGAAGCCCTCGGGAGACCGAACCCAGTCGTAGCGAGTAGGGGTGCACTTAAGTGTAACGACAGCTTCCGATCGACTGGTTCACTTGCTGGTACGTTGAGTGCTCATTATGTGTACAGAAAGATGATCTGTTTGATGGGCATTTTAGAAGTATGGTGAGTCACAAGAAAGTATGATTCTTTATGGATAACAACAGCATTTATTGTACTTGATGCGTCGTTCCAGTATGGTGAACTACTGCGCGGCTAGAAACTGTCATTCGTCCAAGTACAAACCAGGACTTGAAACTGACAAGAATTTGCGCCAGTTTCCAGCAGATCCAGTCATCCGAGAAAAATGGATGTAGTTTGTTTGCAACCCACAGACATAAAAAAACATGTCATGTGTCTATGTGTATGTATGTTTGCCTAAGTACATAATGTGGCAGAGACAGGAGTGGGGTGCACGAGTCATAAATTCATTTATTTTATTTATGGCTTAGAGCCTAATAGGTGTTAAGATCACATTGCATGTGGTCAATGATTGAAGCTGTGTATTGCATATTGTCTTTAGCAGACAGGCAGGCAGACATATAGGTGTCAATCAAGCAGACATTGAGCGTTCTCTGTGAAAGAAGCTGCTTACTACAATCAACAAGTTTTTTTAAGTAAGGAATAGATTATTTACTTGTTTGTGCTCACAACCAAGAATAGACTACTGCTCACGACCTCATACTCCAGGCATGCATACTGTTCAAGCTCCATGCGAACCTATTCACTGCGCATGCGTTATGGGTGCAGCGCATCACAGCTGTTGAAACCAAATTTGCCCATATGAACACCAGCGTCAGAGAATGGTCAGAATCGATTATAATCCGTTACTTTAGAAGTGAAACTGGTAAAGTTGAAGTATTTTCGTGAATATAGAAATATTTTTACGCTCTTCATGTAAACGGGAATATTCGCTTGTTTTCACATTTCGAAATTATTCCATGAATTTTAACCTTGACCTTGAATAATTAATGTCACGAATCCACTGATTATAGTAGTTGATGAATTCAGCAATAGTTCCTTGTTGGGCATGTGGTCAGCGTCAGTTATTGGTCAATATTGACCCAGCGTGATCCCTTGGGGTCAAGTGACCACAGGGTATTGTACTGTTGGCTAGTCATCAGGAAAACACCTTCCTCATTGTGTTGTCAATAACCACAGCATGTTAATGGATGACTGTAAAACAACGGTACAACCATTTGTCCTTTACTGTTTTTTACTATTTCACGCAAATATTTTGTCGGCCATGGACAAATGTCTTAGGCGTATTGTCAAAGGTCACAATTTTGTTTTGAACGTATAATTAATTTGTTCATAAGACATAATTTCTGTAGTATCGGGCAAAATGCAGAATATATAATAAATCCAGTCCTTTTCTGTACCTTTTCTGTTGTAATATTATCCCTTCACCGCCAATCGTCCTCTGTGACTGTGTGGCTTATGATTGCTTACGTAGAAATGTGTTACTGTGAATATTCAATGAGAGAAGTTTTAAAAGTTGTAAGAACTTTCACCTTGTAATAAAATCTGCTAAAAATTCATCTTCCGCGTTTGGAGATGGCTTCGCGCACACGATTGATTATGCGTTTCCAACCTTTTTGAGTATATTAAAATAATATCCTTATATATGCGTCCTTGTTTCGTTTCTACAAAACCATAATGCTTTTTACTTAAGTTTAGCTTAGAAGAAAGGAAACAACATGTTCCGTTTATGATCTGAAAGAAAAGAAGATCACTCAAAAAAGAAACAGTTGGCATCCCTCTCCTTGTCTGGATCTGCAACATTCAACAAATGCATTTCAATCATCGTAAAACCACCCTTTCATATAAATACATCCAGGATAAACCCTTTAAATACACAATCAATCCTTTATAATACATGTTAATGTCCGTTAGTGTGTGGATGCGGGGCCGAAATATGCATAATAATCCCCATGTTTACTTCCTTAATTACCACAGAAGCATTTGACGTCATGAAGTTGTGAAGAATGACAAACACACCTAACCCCGTTATGGAAGAAACGTTGCTGCCTTATTAACTGCTGCATCAAGGTATTTTTGGACGTTTAATGTTGGTTTTAAGGATTATTGAAAATTCTTTGCATAGTCGTTAAAACGCCTTCAAAAACAAACAATTGCATGCCTCAAGAATCGAAAGTTGGTGCTGTTGCGTCCGATGACGTGATGTTGATGTAATACAATACAGTTTTGTTTTTCATATGATCATCTCACAATGACTTTAAGTTCATCTTCATTTGTACTTTATCTTATAAATATACGTTATGAATATATGTTAACAATATTCAACATAGGCATGCGCAGTTAACGTATATTTATGAGTCAACACCACACGATTATGGGATATTGGCCGTGTAATTTTTTACTGCCATAATACTCTGGTTCTGTCACATGTCTGGGTGTTATGTGCTCTGTTAGATGATACTTCGTTCACACTTGAGTATCAAATATCGCCGATTCCATACACATGACATTCAAGTAAAAACAGAATTTTAACAAGAATTTAACGAGAATGTTTACACAGCCCACACGCGTTTGTCCAGAAAACATAGACAGTAATAGCGTTTGCATACTGAGTATTACGATACATTCTTCGTGTATGCATATCATTTTATTTAATGTAGTCGTAGTTGTCTTCATACTATCTATCTAAAACAGTGGTGTCTAATTAATCATATAACATCATATATATACAGCGAGATTACTGTAAGTCATGTTTGTCAATCCCTTTCAATATATAGAATATGGCGTTGTTGTTGTTTCTTTGTGAACGTGACTGAAAAAAACCTGTTCTACATGTGTAACAGTAACTGTTCCTTAGCCTTTAATTCAAATATGTATTCGTATTTGTTTAAACATATCCGGATTGGATAATGTGAATGCCGCTCCGGTACAAAAAAATCATATACAATACAATGCAGTGAAGGGAAGTGTACAGAAACAGTATGTCAGCGTTGTACAATGTAATTAATGTTACTTAGGCTTTAAAACTTGAGATGTGACGATTCTCACTAAGTATAATTGAAATCGTGGGTTTGGAGCATTTGGCAAACTCTTTAAATGAAATTTGAATTTCATATGACCACACCCAAGACAGCGTATGTGAACACCCACATATCTACCCGGCGTTTGACATGTGCATTACACAGAAATACCAGACATTTAAATTTTCCGAATATTTCGAATGACGGTAGAAAGTTGATGTCTCGGTGATGATGACATCTTCGCCCGTTTCCCAAATACAAGGTTTTTGTCTTCAAGAATTTCGTTTCAACTTTTGTCGTCCATTTCCTTTTCTTTTTTCCCTGATTGAATTGGATGTGCCTGTTGTCAACCTTTTAGGTCATGAAGATTACGATGTTTTATATAAAATATGTCCACATTGTCTGCCACCCTTTCACGTTTTTATTTCGACGTCGTTCAAATAAACATCTCTCCGACTTCCACATCACATCTTTGGAACAGACACAATTACACCTTGGTTAATTTGCAGGATATGTTTTTAGAGACAGTTGTGCATCTCTAAACAAAGGAAATGGCTGTTTCCTCTATCACATGGAAAAACGAATCTTTTCAAATTGTTATGATGACATTGTTAAGAGCTCTTGGCAAATATCAAAACATTAAAACAACTACATTGATTTTTTTCTATAATGACATTGTCTTATTCAAGAGAATGCTTGAAAACAGGTCATGTAATTAGACATTTCTTTCACTGGTGAAAGCCAAGTCCAAACGACTGGCAGGATACGGAGGGAGGCAACTGTTCCTGATTTGTCAATATGAAGTTTGGAAAAGAACCTTTAAGATCCAGTATTTCTTTTTGAAGTGTGTCCGTACACGATGCAACAAGCAAGCTGTTCTTGTGGAAATGTTTGTGAAAATGCTTATCTTAACTTAGTTGAGTGTCAGTTATATACTGCCATGATGTCTTATTTACGTAGTGTTACCAATATGAATATAAATCAAGAGTTACTATAATTGACGATGCAGATCTGAGTGTTTTCATAAATCAAAATATATTAATTGTTCAAGCAGATTCTTTTACTTATTGCAGCTGTTCCACTGTTTATCATCTTTCTGTTATTTACTCTCCATTTGGTAATATCTGTGTAAATACTACGGGGAAGGTGTTCGAGGTTGTATGTCATGTACCCAATCCCTTTCTCATGAATAGAACATGTTTAAAACAAAACAAACTTCAACGACCAAACGCTACATCTGACCCCTTGGAGTTCCTTGTGACCAGGCAACGCCTCTCTGAAGGAAATGCACGAAAGGTATTTCCCCTGGGTGTGCTATAGGACACACAGCCTGAGACGCGGTATGCCAAGGTTGCATTTGACGGTGACAGAGAACCGTGGATAACAAACGGACCCATGGGATGAGGATGTAGGAGTCTAGCAGCTGAGTGGGAGGTTGCCCCGTGGAACTGAAAAAATGTCCTCGGAATGATATGCTATGTTGGTATGGCACGGTTCCGCTTGCACTACGTGTTATGTAATGACTGGCAGTGGTCGTGAAGCATGGGTATTGGTTCATTATAAACAGACATTGACCTCTATCAAATTTTATTTACACGTTGTTCGAGGCTGATATTTGCATGGCGCTTACATTTTCGGGTGTATCTTCTCTAAACGTCCATGTGAAATATTTCCTCCACCTTTTACAATTATTTTTAAAACACTTTCATCTGTTAATAGTAGTTTATTCTGACACCATGGTATGTTTGAACATGGGATACTTTTCAACTCGGATTTTCACACATGGCAATAAATTAATTTTAGTTGTAGCAGTTAACGATTCTGTTTCTTTCGTTTTCTGTGATGAATTCAAAAGAATCAAATTGATGTTTTATTGTTTTTTATTATGTTTGCATTGTGTCACATAAAGAATTCTTTGCAGGTAACAGAGGTACCATCCCCATGATAATAATCAGCCTTCACTTGCTGGTGATCAATAGCACGTCTATTACATGCTGTTGTCTGTAGTGATATATTTAATGATAAGTACTAGTTTCTAATCTCGAACAGTGACACTCAAGTATTTCACTGTCCATTGATGACTGTTTTCTACGTTCTAAATTTATTGATTTTTTTTATTTGAATCTAATTTGACTACGATTCCTCATAAACAGTTTGTTTGTATTATTGTTCAATTTGCACTGTGTGTACGCATTTTGGTCAAGATCCTCGTAGACAAAACAAATCAGACCTTGGAACATAGTCCCACTTCAACACTGAAGTATTCCAGATATCCACCCTTACGTAAGACTGAAATCTTTATTTGAAAAAAGAACAATTTCGAAAGGAAAAAATTGTCAAAATAATCAGCTTGAGCACCGTATATCTAACATGATGTCTCACCTCTGGTGAATAGACCTCATAAAAGCTGCACAGGATGTTAGTGCCGAGATTACCGTTGACACCTCTGAGTGTGAACGATTATGCAACCCCGGCTAAGAGGATCATACATAAGACTCCGGACCACACGTTTAATCTTTTTCTCTGCGATCGGTAGATGGCGCTGTTTGTTACGTCAAGAGAATTGAAGAATGGATTCCCTAGTTTGTGCGAGAACACAAGACTTTCGTGTAGTGCCAACTTGTAAAGATGTATATCCAAGGTCTCTTCTTAGAATGAGTGAGTTGTATTTAACAGCAGTCCGAAAAGAATTCCTGTTACTCCAAGACGTGTGAAAAGGTGGGTGGATGGGAAGGGGTGGAGACAAAGCACTTAGAAACGATGATGGTGTGTCAGTTTGATCGTGTGACGCATCACTGGATTGCCCTGTTACAGACCTCACCCATATAACTAGAATATTGCTTTAAACGACAAATAAACAACGAATATGTATTTCGTGCTGACAGACCAATGATCATAATTAAGTTTTGATCAAGAATTTGAAACCCATCTAAATGATGAAGTCACAATCAACTCCAGGTATTATATATACTACCCAAAAGTTTAGACTCACAAGTGTAAATGTAGCCACTTACTTCAGGCAACTGTTCTCAACTAGATTTTGCAAAATAGTCCATACTGTTTCAAGGTAATGTTTACACATGAACTGATGTATTGTAAAATAAAAAAGGTTCAAAAAATAATAAAAAAACTGGAGAATTCTTGTCAAATAATAATAATTACACTAATACGCAGCAGGTTTACAGTTTTATTTATTGGAGATCAATCTTCGATGCACAGCAGGAGTCCTACACATAACAAGACGTAACAAAACTGTAGACAACATAACACAGAAAGAGCTCTTTTGATGGAAAGTATGTACGGTGCCCCAGAGTTCTAAAGCCACATTTCTTCTACCTTAACATATGGCATTTTAACCATGTGTAATTTGTAATAACAGATAAGACATGAGAATATACTCAAGGTGTCCCAATACTCAGGGTAGCATTACAAAGTTACCTACTTTCATTGAAATTGACTACTGTTGTCAATGTCAGTATCTGTTACCATGTGGAAACTATAAACCTGAACGTCTGTGAATTAGAAATGTCAGATCTTATTACATTTTAACGTTATCATTAAGTCACTAACATGCACCAATACTTTTATCATATCAATACACGGCTATAGCAATGATAGTCCACTTTAACAGCTCAACCCCAGGATGAACATCCTGCTAAATGGCTTATTCTACCAGGTACCCATTTTATGCTGGGTGAACAGAGGCAGTTTTGAACAAGGTGAGACCACATGTATCACATGTGCATCGTTTTGCTACAGGACTGAAGCCCGAGAAACTCTCAGGAGTCAAGCAGGGATGTGCAGTCCCATCAGTTGTTGTGAGAAAATTATGCCTTGATGTTTAAAAAATTCTTTCTGTGATTACACAGTGATATAACATATGTAACATAAAGTGTAATCCCAAGTAGAACATGTGAGCTCTTTCTTGTTTGGAATCCAACACTCGTCAGTAATGCGTATAAACACACATGCATAAACAGGAAGTATGCATGTTGACAAGGAACAAGTGCTTTCTACACTAATCTAAATCACTTTTAAAATCTGGGTTTGCCATCTTCAAATATGAAAAACACCATGTTCATTTTTCTTCCAAGTTTAGAAAACTGGATCATTTTGTGGTTGACCCACTGGGATTACAGAGCTTTGCTTTTAAGCATAATATGTCTAACCGTTTGATTTTTGATACCTCGTGTTCAACAACTGTGATCCCATAGTCCGGGTTCATATCCCATATTCCACATTCTATTTCACCGTCAATGTTTGAAAAAGTTAATTTCGGACCTTTGGGTCTTAAGCTCAAAGTAAAATCCAGGTTAACACTAACGCTAATTTGAGGTTTAGAATAGAAAACGTATTTTGGGGTTAAACTTTTGGTATTTTGGACGCTCTTCGTATAAGCGTATTAGCAACGTGTGCTAATTCAGACTTTACGACCCTGTGTAACTGTTTCTTAGGAGTATGTTTAAACTTATGTACCCATTAACAGCTTTTCTGACTTTTTCGTGCCAGTCTTTTTCCCATGGGTCAACCGATTGTCTGTTTGTCCACTCAGTAAGCCGAGGACAAAGAGTAGAAGTGACTTCCTGATTTCGACTCATCTCTGCCACTTAGTGCTGTAGGCTAAATCTGATGTTAACACAAGGAATTAAGAGCTCACACGGGAATTGAGCAAATAATCCGATAGATAACAAAGGATTATTGCTTCTATTGTACGTGGATTTAGACATTGAACATATCCGATCTAAATCCGAACACTTATTTCTATCCATTTGTATTTTGTACACGTCATTGGCCGAAACATCCACCGATTCCATCGAGTGCAAATGGTAAAACCAAGTGCTCGGGAAAAGGGTAATCATGTTCTGTCCTACCTAAGTCATGTGAGCTAGTGATAAATCGGGGTGACTTAATTGATCCTCGGCAACCTATGCTTGTCGTAAGAGGCGACTAACGGTATCGGGTGGTCAGGCTCGCTCATTGAGTTGACACATATCCAAATGTTCATGCTGTTGGTCACTGGATTGTCTGGTCCAGACATGATTATTTACACACCACCGCCATATAGCTTGAATATTGCTAAGTGCGGCGTAAAACTAAACTCGCTCACCGCTACACAAGCTTATGGGTTAGTTTGCCTGTTGACGATATTTACACGTCTTCAAATATTAAATATATCAATTGATAGTATTCACGAGAATAAATATATTCTCTTTAAAATTACACTATGTAAGCATTGTCAACGTAGTGTGATAACAAACTGCAAAAGGACTGATTCACACGCATAACACATTTTCTTGAAAAAAAGCTTTAACTGTCTTACTTATAACCATACACAATGTCATGGGTACGATACAACTGTGTTTGTAACATTATACAATGTCAAGGCCGAGAGTAGAAATCAACATTTTAAAAATAAATTTCAAAAGCACATCTATTCTTGAATCAAAAACACCCATTCTGTCCATGACGTAATTCCAAATGTTTTGATCTGTATGTAACAGTCAACATCAAATCTCGCTTACACACAATAAATTGGAACATTGCTGGCTTAAAGGGCTAGTGTCAGGTCGCAATAAATGTGTTACCATTGATCTAGCATAATGCACCACGGAAGAGATTATGTCAAGAGCCAAGTGTAAATACTGCTGCCAGATGGGGTTGATTCGGTGATGATATTTCACCTGAATATTGTAGACTCAGCGGGTATAATGATACTACACCGTTTAAGAGAGATTATTTTGAAAGATGGAAAATAAGCTGGGGTTTTGTAATCATAAATGATGAATGAGAGGGGAAAGGAGAGAGAGAGAGAAAGGACGGAGAGTTCCGGACTCTGCAAAAGAGGTAGGAAGAAAGATAAAGTGAGAAAAAAAATAAGTTTGAGACTAAAGGGGGGATAGAGAGAGAGAAGTGAAGGAGACATTATGAGAGAGAGAGAGAGAGAGAGAGAGAGAGAGAGAGAGAGCGACGTCCTGATATAACAGAAAAATGAGTTACTGAATCTTCAGAAGAAATGGACCAGTATACAAAGAACGCGAGAGTGATTGAAAGAAAGACAAACAAAAAGCAAACAAAGAGAAAGAAAAAGAGCGGGTACGAGACGTCCGCATGAACACGGCTACTCTTTCTTCTTTCCACACGAACGAACCATTCCAAATATTTTCAGAGTGGAAACCTAATGTTTCCACAGGAACATACAGGAATAGTTTGAATGGATGTTTTATTGCTGTCATGACATGATAAGACAATCTAAATACATACAAAAGGGATGAGGTGAGATAGAATAAACAAAAAAATGTTAACACATAAAAAGATTTTATCATGACTGCTAAACAGGGTGAGTGCAACAATACACAAAGTCTCGTTGTGAAAGCAACAGTATGTGATGAGAGTGACGTGGTGCTCAAAACACAAATATCACATGAATAATTTCTTAACTGATATTTCATAAACGGACTGACACTGTCCTTAATCCACCAAATGAGGACACCTGGTACATGATGAAAAAAAGGTTCAGCATTATACCATTGCAAAGTGCATACCACACTATTCTTGGCCACCTCTGTACTGTAATGCTGACTCTTGCACAGAGGCCATAGCAGACAGTCTGTAAGTAGAGCACAAGTACAGGAGTCTGGTCTATGATTGTTTAGACGTGTCTCTTTTACCAATTGTAAATATACACCAGGTAAGGTATATCCTTCCGCATTCACTCGCGTAAATCTAACAGAATCAGGCTTATCCTACTACGAGCAAACACTCTAGAGTGGGGACTTACTGGAAGACAATCAACCCATTGTGTATCTGATCATTCAAACAATGGTATCTTTTGCAGGTCTTTTGGTGCAATGTATATGCCACGCTTCCTTATGGAAAGTAGCTTGTAGACGCTGTATCATATGGCTCATATTACTGAATAATTTATGCAAGAAAACCTTGTTAAACCGAACGGTTCCGTTCAAACAAAGTTATCCTTTGCAGATGTCTGGATGCAAAGTATATACCAGAAAGGAGCTTGTGTGCACAGTATCCTCATATTGATGATATTGTGATATAAGTTTTTCACAACCTCGAGTCAAGTCGAGTCAGGTCTATGGCCCATCTACATGATAGTTACAGTGACATAGGAATATCTGGGGGTTTTTCGTTGTTTTGTTGTTGTTGTTGTTGTTGTTGTTGATTTTTTGGATGGGGGGTGGGGGTTTGGGGTTTTTTTTCCTGATGTATGCCTTTATACAAAGCCAACTGAAATTGAGCAAGACTATTTTCAATATTACTTTGCAACAAAGATATTTATGCATATAGGGTTCTTTTACAAGAAAATGATCTGCTATATCTTTCAGTCGTAATTCAGGATAGCAAGGACATTTCAGTGTAAAATGAATTTCATTTTATATGCCTACGCTACATAAAGGTCAATATCGACTGTCTATCTCGACAAAGGTTTTTCTACCCTCATTAGTTATTAAAGATAACAAACATAAACGATATTTTACGAACATTGTTCTTAAACTATATGCTGTTATATTATTGATAAATATTTTTCTTCCTTGAGTGACGTTTTAAGATCGTGTAATATTCATGTCGTAATATTCATGTCGTAAGATGGATTTCCATTCATGAATTAAATATATGTACTGATCTAACACGAAATTCATTAATGAACATATACCTGTCCTAACTAAACCCGGTGCAGTTATAATTAGAATTGAAGTAGACATAAATATAAATATCAACATGGTATACGAATGTGAATATCGTAGTTCACCGTCCAATTTCGAATAAACCATGAGCACTGAATTTTGTATATGAATTTCTCCCAAATGATCATAACACCAGACGCTCGCAAAACAGCCTAGCGTAATACTGTCCGTTGTTACACATTGCACTAGTTACAGGCACATGCAAAGGCAAGGCAATTACTCAACTGAACATATGACAGAAGTAAAAACGGAGAAATGTATCTAACATCTTCATCAGGACATAACCCTGAATATTTACCGTTCACAAATGAGAAAGTTACGTGTTACAAACTTGTAATCATCCTCCTTGCCATACAAACTTTTGGATTAGTGGTCAATGAATGAAGACAGGCTCATCAATTTTACAAAGATATTTTAAACTATGTATAGGCGTCCAATGGAAGGAAATCGGGGTTTAGTCATGGTTATGCATATAGGTGATTATGTATAAGGTGGTAACTATTGCAGTTCGTGTTCATACCTCATCAAATATTCAACAACATTTCAAGGTCCTAGATTGAATTATTATGATGATTTAAACTATTAAATTAGATTATTGAAAGGAAGAAGGAAATAGATTAATAATCTGTACTACTATGGTGATCGGACACTTATTGAGAAACGATTTAGAAACTGTGATGAATATTTACATAGACATTACATGCATTATCAGTCACCATCATCAGCATCACCATCTTACGTTTACGTCATTGAACATACCGCTGTATTTACAAAATAAACAACATTAGAGTTCAGACGTATTTTTACTTAAAATGCTTCCTGTGGAGTAAAAGGTTCCCCCAATAAAATGAGACAAATGTTACGTGTTTACAAAGGAAGTTAATTAATCATTACATAAAACCAATGTTTCGACGTATGACACCGCGGGTCTGTGTTTACCCTTCCCAACAACGTGTTATTGGCTTTGAAGCCCACGGGGAGCAAAATGACCAAAGTTCAAAAAGTGGGGTCTTGCAGTTCGCAGATTTACGTTAAATGAAAGGCGCAGCACAACCCAACATAGAAATAGTCGGAGGTTTATCTATTGATCAGGTACTCATTACACCCCAAACAGTCTATGCAATTATTATTCCAGACCATGCAGACCCTAAAGATCGATACTTCTTTGTCTCTTCTGCGTCGGCGCAAACAACAGTTGAGCAACCAATCAAATAGCGGAACAAACGTTCCAGAAAACATAATTCTGCCGTTGACATAGCTTAAAAATCACAAAAAGATTAATTCAAACCACATCTTAAGTGGTTTTATTCAGTACGCAATTAATGTATAGGAACATACATAGTTCTGTTAATAGTGTCCAACTGTTAGTAAAATAGTGAAATTGAAAGCACAAATGTTTAAACAAGTCTGCATTTACATGTTATAAATGATTGATATTCAAAGTATAATTTACGTATGTAAATCTCCAATAAAGCATTGCGTACATTTTATTTTGATTAATTCTTACAGGCGGTAAATATTTGCTTCTTAAAACGTTAAAACCACAAGTTATGTACACAGATGTTTACCTACAAGAAAGAATTATACAAATTAAAATCGTCAATACGTAAATTGATAATGAGAGTTGTTTAAAGTTTATTCATCTTTACTTTTTAAAACTTCATTTTGTTTAGGGATATTATTTTATTTCTGGTACTGAAAGGTCACGTGTCTATAGTACAAAAACATTATTACATCGGTATTTACACGCACATAAAATATACTTGAAAAAGAGACAATAATCTACTGTAGGTTACATGTGTTCTCAGATATATTCTGTTCTAAACAACATGACATAGTAAGTAAACATGGACAGGTTTTGAAGCATAGTACGGTTTGTGTTGTTTAACAAAGCTGCGAATTTTTCAAGGTTTGGATGAACAGAATAATATTTCTTAATATACAACTTTCTAATGGAATTTTAAGCAGGACAAATTAAAAGGAAATGATACTCAACTTCTATTTGGTTAAGATCACATAGTTTGCAAGTTCTGTTTTCTCTTTTGACATTTTTAAATCTTCCACTTTCGATAAATATATCATGTTAAGAACATCTCAATCGATTTAACGCTATCCAATATTTTTTTTATTATTGAGACATGTAAGATATCAAAAGTACATTTAAAAATCTTATAATTCAAACATTTACCGGAAGGCGATATTTTTGCAAACCATTCTTGCAAATATATATCTTTTAATCTTTGTGTTAGTACTAAAATAAACTTACCCTCAGAATCAACATACTGATTGTTCCATATGTAGCCAAATCCTTTCGAGAATAGAAAATGTCCAACAGAAGAAGCCCAATTTGTATGTCCATTTTTATCGAATAGTATCAACTTATTGTAACATTTCTTCGGTAACCTATAATAAGGCATCTTCAGTAGTTTTAACCAGTATTTTATAACTCTGATATTCGTGTACAAGTACATTGGGTATTTACTACATTCTCCATACACCACTGTATTGTATTGGGCTTAACACCAAGAAATCTTTTACATGCTTTCAATTGGACTCTTTCTATATCATTGCCATAATTCAAATATAATTTGATATCAAATTGTAATTTCTTCTTGTGCAATTGACGAATTGCACGTTCATATCAGTTCGTTTAAAAACGGAAATAGTGTCAATAGTTTCAAGCTCTTTCCATTCTTATCCTGAAAAGATTAGTATAGATTTCACACACACACACACACACACACACACACACACACACACACACACACACACACACACACACACACACACACATTAAAAGTTAGAACTGGTAGCGAAATTTTGACAGTTTCTTCAGTTCTCTTAGGGAGCAACAACAAAATATTTGTCTTGAATAAAAAATCCTTCTCCTTAATGAGCCTAAATGAAACAACATAAGATCAAAATATTTGCTCAAACTCATTAAACGAGACTGAATTTGTGTGACTGTGTGTTACAAAAAAGGAACCTCTATTCAAGAGTAGTGCTAAAGAAGCACTTTGTCTTTAACAACTATATGAGGAAACACCTTACACGGGTTATAAAAATGTTGTGGTAAGGAGCAGACACAGGAAGAAACATATTGGTATCGTCCCAATTTAGTTTTTGAACTAGCGGCCCAATCATCCTTTGCTTGCCGTAACAGACGAGTAAATGAACTGGTGCTTGGATTCAGTGACTTGCTTGAAGCAGTGTCTTGTATAAATACCCTAAAACGGTTTTGCATTTGGCAAATTGATTTTGAGACGGTCCCGGATGCACAAACGAAAGAAATCTGCCTCTGAAAGTGACCAAACCTGGATGAGAGAACGCGGAAGGATTATCACACAACAATGGGTCATTTTATTCATGGAGTGCGCACTTCAGAGGATGGATTATAGTATCAAGAACGCTGACCTCAGAAAATGACCACAGTCCGGTACACGAACTTCATGACCAAGGCTCCAAATGCGTGAATAAATAACAGAAATTAAGAATTGACGGGTCAAGTGAAACATGCTGTTGGTCGTTGTTGAACTATTGTCGTTGATGACACTTCCTGACAGCATGCCAGATGGCTTTCTGAAAATAAAATTGTTTTAATGATATGGTGATATTTTTGTGAAATCGAGTTATTATATTCATTCATTCATTCATTTGGTTATCACATAGCTGATTACCATGTACTGAATGTTTTCCCAGAAGATTTAGTGTGTAAAAAGGAACGGATTTCAATAACTTCTTAGTGTCATATTAAAGACATCATGAGCAATACATCATCACTTTTGAACTCACTATATATCAAATCTTGATTAGGGTTTTTTGCATTAAATGTTGGTTTTAAATAAATATGTAGAAGATAATGTCCAGTGATAAGAGGCTGTTCATTAATGTTTCCTGCAAAGCAGAGTAAACAAGTACCTACCTCCTGAAGTTGGCAGTTTATGAAGTTTCCTTCTTGAATGCAGCTCAAGATCTTGTCAATGTTACAAAGTAGTAACGACCAACGGGATCGGGTGGTGAGGCTCGCTGACATGGCTGGCACATGTCATCGGTTCCCAGTTGCGTAGTTCGATGCTCATGCTGTTGAAGACTGGATTGTCTGATCCAGACTCGATTATTTACAGACGGTCGTGATATATATGGAACATTGCTTTGTAAATCCAACTCACTTACTTCTTTTACAAACTAACAGTAAATATGTTTCCCTTTAACGCAAACATATCTACAAGATGATGAGCCATTGAAAAGGACAAAACGCGACAAACCACGAATATTTTAGGTTATATGATTGATAAACGACTGGACGCTTCAACTATTATGACAGATATCCCACCGCCCCCAATGAAATTATAACACGTTGTCTACCTTTAAAACTTCCTCCTGCGATTTACTTCTTTCGTAAACTTCCAAACTGTGATGTGAAATTTCACATTGAAACCAAACGGCGTTAATGCTTCTCTAATAACTGCATTTAAGAAGGGCTTTGTAAACCCACACTGATCTGTCGACCTGTAAAAATAAGGTTTGAACGTAGCTTATGTTTATTTTATTAAACCCCTTTCATGACGTTCATTCATAACACACACGCACGATAAACCACAACCTCCAACCAAAATCTTAAAAAGGACATTCAAGAAACTGTAGTCATATCTTACACATACATGCGTGCTTTTCTCTGCTGTATTAAAGTTCAATTAAAGTTCACAGAATATAAATATGCTGACAATTTGAGTGCCAAATGGGTTCTTTATACATTGAAGATTGCAGAAATATCAAGCAAAGCTGTGTCAAACTGCCAAGAGCCATCCTCAAACCTACATCACTTTCTGACTTCCCGTCCTCGACAAGATGACGACGTTAGAGATTGTTTAGTCGGAACCACGCAAGTCTTAATCTCTCGAACCCCTTGCATCAAAGGATTAACACCGCCGAATGCGGAAACAAACTGGAAAGGGGGATTAAAAGTGGTGTATAAATATGGAATTTAAGAGATGAAGGCAAAGCGGCCATGTCCGGCAGTCTATATGGCCATGGAACAATACCTATATTGTCCAGCGTGTTGAACTAGCAGACAGATCAAAGCATATCACCTTTGGGGTTAAAACGTGGAAAAATGTAATTTTCAAGTGCGAATAATAAAATAACATGATGCAAAACGTGCAATGATTTTACAAAAAAAACCTTAAGCAACCAACCGGAAATAGCATGATAGAGTGATTATTTTTATATGTCATCCTCTCTTCCGGGACAGTTGAAAGGTCAGCGGGTTAAATGTTGTTGTCTTGACAACGTTGAGGTATTGTGTGTTTTATGAACGAAATGGGTTGTGCTTTTTCAATATATGTCCCTTCATGTGTTCTTTCGACGGAGATGACAAGGGTTTTGTCGTATTCATTTCATTTAGTGCTGGTATACTAATATCAAAACAATTATATTTTTTAACAAAACACTACACTAACATTATGAGGGACATGTGTATGAAATGATGTGTGTGTGTGTGTGTGTGTGTGTGTGTGTGTGTGTGTGTGCACTCGCGCGCGCGCTTCACCTTCAATGCAGAAACCAAAGGCCCCAAAACACCGAGTGAATTTAGTTTTACGCCGCACTCAGCAATATTCCAGCTATATAATTGAGTCTGGATGCAGCAATCATCAGCATGAGCATCCGAATCTTCATGGGTTCGACAAGATGGATCGCGATGATAAACTTTTCTTGCATTGTAATTACACGTTAGTTTCACCAGCAAGAGCATTCTAAAGTCGTTATGTTGATGTTTACTGAATGCATTTGGGAGAAAGGTTCGTTGGTTCTATTGGTACGAGAGTGTATTTTATGTAATTTGTATTGTTATTGATTAAGTGGTAGTTATTATTTGGTCATAACGTTTAGAGTTTTGAGTGATAGTTATTATGGGTCACATTTCGTATCGTAAATGTTTTAGCGGCACGTCTTTGAGGTAGCGCTTTAGAGTTGACTCCCTTCGGTGTGTTTTGACTGTTGGAAAATGAGGCGAAGGTTCCATACTTCGCTGGAATGCTCAAGAATCAGTGATTGTATATATAAGGCTTGTTGCTGTGCCAAAGCCACTGGTTTCCATTGCTGGAGAGTATCACTGACGTCCCCGATCTAACACTGGAATGTTGCACAAATGGTATTGACATCTCACTCCCGGATCTGCATATTAACCCCAGAAGCTGTATTCATTCCAGTAGCTCTCAGGTCGAAACACTGCTAATTGAGGCATTTAGAACCTAGTATGATGAACAATGATTCACAAGGAGAATACATACTTAATCTTGATTGGTCCCGAGTAGATGATGGTAAGACTGAGGGATGTAGTAACCTGTTACCATTATCTAATCAAGGTCAATCCAGATTTAAGCGGCCTCTATATATCTGGCTTCATAATCATGAACCTGTGAAGATTTGGGTTAAAACTGATCTTCAGTAACCCATGCTTGTCGTAAGAGTCGACCAAGGGGATCGGGTTGTCAGGATCACTGACTTGGTTGACATATGGCATCGCATCCCATTTACGTAGATCGATGCTCATGCTGTTGGTCACTGGATTGTCTGGTTTACAATATAGCTGAAATATTGCTGAGTGCAGCGTAAAACTTAACTCACTCACTCATAATCATGATCTATAATCACAACAACCATTAGTAATGTTAGCACACTGTGCAGCAACTCTTCAAATATATAAATGTATAAACTAAAATATTATCCATGTATATATTCCCCTTGTTCATGTTGTAAATCATGCTTAATAACGGTGTTAGCATCTGCACCGAAACGAAACGTCTGTTGCAATAAAGAAGTTGTTTATCCATAACAAAGTCACCCCTGTTCACCACTAAATGTTACAATGAGATATGACTAAACAAATCAAGACTGTGAACAACAACAAAAATCAAACTCTGAGACAATGTGAGTGTGAGACAATGTACATCGCATGATGGAGATCAAACGTCCAAGGCTGAAGTGCATCATCTTACATAGAAGGCATACTTCGCCCCGTGATGTGTTTCAAATGCTACCTTAGAACAAATAGCACATCCACATGTTCCTGGTATTGTCGTATTTGCGAAACATCTAATTGCCAGGAGAGAACCATTCTCCGCGACAAATGAAAACATTGCACTACTTCCGAAGGCATTTTAGGATTTGGTTAATGTTTGCTTTTGCGCAGAATATTTGTCAGCTATTATGTACAATTAGGACAAACATAGGAGGCTCGACATTTGCTACCTTGCAGTTGTCCATTGTCTATATCACCCTTGAAAATGTTTGCCTGGTCTTCTGACATACGCTCACTAAACAGCAATGAAAGTATGCGGCAGATAAAAGTTTTGAAAAAGACTGGTGGTTTTATTTTCTTAATGAGAGAGAGAGGGAAGTGGGGGAGGGGCAGCGCGAAGAGCGGACTGAGCCAATGAGAAACACATTGTACCTATGTTGGGAATCGACCTTGTGCGTGACGAGCGAACGCGTTAACCACTGAGCTATCCCGCCGCCCCTAAATGAGAAACAGACAGAAAAAATACAGGGATGGTAGAAGAGAAGAGTAAAAAAAGAAAGGAGTGGTTGACGGTGGAGGCAGAATCGGCACTGCATTAGAGAGAGGGGAATAGAGGGATGAAAAAGAGAAGAGACGAGGAAAGAAAAGGAGAACCCTTGAGAGAGGAGAAACGAATACGGAAGGGGAGAAGAAATCAGGGGGAGGGTGCCAGGGAGGGGGGGGGGTGAGAGGCGCATCATCACATGCCTTCTTTCATATATTTACTATCATCGCAATGCAACGCGGAAATCAAGAAGGCAATGTATTCCCAGAAACTACCTCTTGTCCCAGTTGAACGGTTGTTGTTTGCATGTGCCAAGCCCGCGGGGACTTCTGTCAGTTTGGTCCTACAACTGGCTACAACACACCATGGTTGTCGAGTAAATATATAAGCTTGTTGAGCCTGTGTCCGTGGTAACGCTGAGGATGACAGGATGTGACAGGCAGCCGGCACATTGCCCTCCACCGTATCAGTCTTCAGGTACATCTGATCTCACTAACTGCAGCATACTGAGAATGGACAAGGATATTGTGTTTTGTCCGGAAATGTCAATATTACAGATGTCACAAAGATAAACTAGCAGCTTACCGTAGATTCCGACCTTGAATCTGTTGCATGGAAGCCTGACGCGAAACACTGACACGTGGGTGCGGATATTGTAAACACGTTTTAATCGATGAACTGAATACTGTATCATGCACTAGTCCATTGGGTAATATCCTACTTCACCGATTGTTCTTTAATTGTTCCTTGCTCTTTGCTTTTTTTAATAAAAATGTGTTTTACTGTTCCTTATTCACCGCATTTTTTGTGAAGAATATTTCTCAACTGTTCTTTATTCAGAATGTCCTTTTACAGTTCCATAGTCAATGCATGTTTTATTCAAACTATTTTTATTGTGGTTTTGAGTGAGTGAGTTTAATTTTACTCCGCCTTTAGCTATATTTAGAAATATCACGGCGGGGGACACCAGAAATGGGATAGTGAACAGATTTTCATTATCATACCATTACATATAAAACAAGTATTATATTTATTTATTATGACTGTAAACATCGATGTGCCGACTATAACATGCCTATTCATCAGCATAAACTCAATTTGAACACATATGAGGAAATGTCCACATGTCTCTTTTGTTCCCAGCATACAATATTAACAGGTGTAAATGCAAGCTGCAAGCCTCTCCAACCTCCTTCTCAGGTGCGTGTGACCCTTATACTTGACCTGTACCGGCAAGGGAGGGGCCCCTTGAGAACTGTCCGGGCAAACATCATGTAATCCCCCTTTGAAATATCACGATAACACGACTATATTTCAAGAATCATTAAAGGCCTTTACGGCTTGAAAAGAAATATTGTTGGTGAGATGGCTTCACTTCCTCGTCTCCCTGGATGTTTAGAGAAGGTTGTGTCATTTTTTCCAATTTCGCCGATATCTGAGATTGCATCCCAGCCTATCTGTTTCTGGAATAAACGTTTTTGCAAATGTCGTTTTTAAACAGTGACAGTAGCTTGGTCTTTAATAGGATTTACAAAGATAGAAGTACCTGGAAAATATTCGAGGCAAGTTGACACAGGACCACGTTGGAAACTCATCTTACGGTTTGCTCATTCTAAACTGAGACGTTCTGGCTTTCTCTTCTTGATGTTCGCTCTGAGAGAGCCAGTCTCTAATTCTATGTCCCACATTAGCAAGGTGTCCTTAAGCTTAACGTCTGAGGTCTTCAGCTTAACTCCTGAGGTAACATTGTGGGAAATCTTATAATATATTGGATTGCATTGGCTCGAAACGTAGTAACTGAAAACACAATTTTATAGTAAGGAATATATTGATTTCATATGAAATCGTGCATTGCTGGTTTGGCATTACCAAGCAAATATACACATTTATAAATTATTTATTTTTCACAAATTAAGAAAGATATATTTCAAAGAGTCCGATATTCCCTTGTGTATTTAAGATACTTTTTTTACTTGTCCAATATATACTGAAACTTGAGTAACATCTACTTTTACCAGAAAGGATATTCATTAGATTCCGTACTATTCGGAAACGATCATGTAACTGCATCGAAGAAATGCAGATTCTTTAATCTGTTCATTCGTATATTGCAAAAATCAGGCAGATTTGACGCCTTTTCCTCAGCATAAAATGATTGCTTACTTTCAATTCATCATGTCGACATGCTCCTGTGTACTATGAGTTTATGCATGGCTATCGACCAAACTATTTAATAAGTATTTGTGTTTGTAAGGGAGACATGTTCACACAAGTTTATGGCTTGTTCACCGATCCCTGTTGAATAAAAATATGAAATGAACAAAAATAATCTTGAAAACCGAATCACAAAATCCCTAGTTACAAAATATTGATAGTGCATGTTTATAACGCACACGTATCCACGCTCGTAAGCATGTTCTTGACGATCCATGAGTACATCAAACTGCATCTACAGGGTTAAAAAAAACTACAGTGAATGTGTTCAAAATACTTTTTTAAAAACTAAGGCTATTGATGATGATACTGAGCTGCAAACAGATACTGAATATTTAAACCAAAACGACCAGGGCAAATTGTTGGGCATGAAAGACAGATCTGACAAAGATGATGTTTTTAACATGTTTGACAACATTTAATGGCTTCGTTTGTATGCCTGCTGTTATTTAACTCTGAAGTTTAATGTTTCGCGTTAATACAATAACGTTCACGAGATCATTTAACAGTGTAATTCCGTCTCGGACAGCAATCGGCTAAGAACAATGTCATCTCTATTCAAGGCATTATCCCGTGACAATGAAGCAGTATTTTGTTCCCTAATTAAAAACATGTTTACACTCTGGTGTCAATGTTGCAATTATCCTTCTCGTTTAAACAAAATCCGTTTTTGGCGAAGGTCTTCTTGACCTTCTGTTTTGTCAAGGCCAACGTCATTAAAAGGGTCAGTTGACTAGAGTTGGCACAGAGGTTGTTTTGGCAGGCGGACTTTCTAATAGCCATGTAATCCTAGGTATTAAACGCAAATGCTGATCTGTGGCTTAAACGTCTAGCAATATACAAGGTCACATAAACATTGCCAGTCATTATGGGCGTACTCATTTAGAAATGTGATGAATTTACGAAATATTTTGTTGCCTGAAGGTCAGTAATGTACATATACATATAGTCAAGTCTGTACAAAAACTATAAAACCCCAAATACGATTTCTCCATTGTACATTTGTGCTGCAGCATAGCAATCCTTTATCTTTTAATATACAGTATATTGCACTATGCACTTCGTAACAACGAATTTCAGTTCGTTGTAACCATAGTTCGTTATACACGACATTACGTGTTTCATCCGGATGCTTTTCTCTAAAGCATTATGTATAAAATAAATTATGTAATTGTCACGTCAAATGAAGAGTGTAATTTAATGTTTCAGATTTGTATGTTCTCCTTAACCTTTCACCCCACATTTTATCGATCATTCATGACCTTTGAAACAGAGTGTTCCACTGCTACGAATGTATTTGAACAAGAGTGTTTTATTCATAACATGTCACAAGGTCAAATCAGGTCATCTGGGAGGAGTCACAATCACACGTCTGTCATTAATGCCATAATTCACACACGCATGTATACGTTCCATCTGTCTCTTCAGTGCTAACCATCGTCATACCATCTCCTATTTCACAGTGTCCATCATAGCCGTTATTAATACTAAAAATTCTAAAAGTAAACCATTTCCTAAACAAGCACCCCCAAATGCGCCTCCCCACGTGGTAACGGGGGGCGGAATATGTTCCTAGTGTCTTGCAATTCAATCAATTTCCCATTAAGTGTTTGCTGGGGCATTAGACTAAAGATGTGTCCAAACGGCGACATTAGGCTTGTCAATATCCCCCATGCCAACCTACTCACAAGATGAATGCTTAAATCCTCTTTTTATGATATAGTGATGTAAACGCCCTTCCTGGGATCGAGGGATATTGTCTGTGGTTCACAATGTTATCTGGGAGCTTGTGTTCGGTTACTGCAGTTAAAACTTCAAAAAACATAAGTTGAATGCATGGCATTTATACTTCTTTGACATCTAGAATCACATCCGGGCTGTGTCACACTAACCTGTCGAAAAGTGACCTAGACACATGCATGATGTAATATTTGAAAAATCAAAACTTTGGAATGATATGTAGAAAAATTCAAACGACAAAGCCCTGTCCGTATCCAGAATAAAACCTTTGTTGATAGTAGAGTCGATGCTACAAACACGACATGTGTTTATGAATCATTATCAAATAGTGATGACACCAGGTGTTCGCAAAACGGGCAAAGTAGGCTAGTCAATAGTTACCACCCAGTGGTTATGAACATCATAATTCAAATATTTATAATTTCGAAAGCGCCAAATTTCGCTTTGCGTAAGAAACGGAATGACATGTCCTGGGATAATGGTTAATTGATAGACAACTAAGTGAGTGAGTGAGTGAGTGAGTTAAGTTTTACGCTACGCTCAGCAATATTCCAGATATATGGCGGCGGTCTGGAAATAATCGAGTCTGGACCAGACAGTCCAGTGATCAACAACATGAGCATCGATCTGCTCATTTGGGAACCGATGACATTTGTCAACCAAGTCAGCGAGCCTGACCACCCGATCCCGTTAGACGACAAGCATAGTCGCCTGTTATGGGAAGCACGAGTTGCAGAAGGTCTATTCTACCCCAGACCTTCACGGGTCACTCTGAGAAGATGCGTTTGGGGCTCTTGTGTAAGGTAGTTTTAGGCGTTGTTCCTTGCAATGTTTTGTTTGTTTATTTATTTGTTTGTTTGCTCAGTTGAACATGCCACAGCTCTGCATGTATCTGTGATGGATGCTACATTTAATCATCAAGATTTATAAACGGACATGCCTCATGACGCTTATCATTTTGACAGTTTATAGTAGAGGCGCTAGTGAGCCAAAATCCGCTGTTATTTGTGCTTCACATTACAAACAATCTTATATAAGCAGGAGCCAGTGTATGAATGAAGCTTGTTTTACGTCGTAATCAGAAACTATCTACAGCATTGATGGTATCGTAGAGCCATGTACTGCTTGTTTAGCTTGACGCTGAGCTATTCTACATATGTATCCAAGGCACAATATCAAGACCCCAGCTGGGCCCCATCCCGAGTAGAGGAGCCCAGCTGGCCCACACTCATTAGGCGGGCTGGGTAATTGATATTAGCACTGGTCAGTGACATACCATTGTCCCTGGGTGATACCCGTCGTAGTTGCAGGCGGCTAGTAGGTAACCAACCAATTAATAATTAGGGGCCAAATTAAGATAATTACTGATAACCCATCACTGACCAGGAGCTAAGAGGGAACAACTAGAACAAAGACCAAGACTGACCAACCCTGGGTATATATATATACAATAGTGCGGGGAGGGAGAGGGAGAGAGAGAGAGAGAGAGATCGAAGCTGTAGAGACGTGCTAGTCTAGGCCTGTGTGTACGAATAAAGAGTTGTGGACCCGAGACAGACTTGTGATGTTCATGCACTGAACATCCACTGGAGAGACACAGCACCACCATCCCTGGGTGCAACCATCTATCTCTCAGTGCGCTACATCAATCTCTCAGTGCGATATATGCCTAACCAGGGAGGTCAAATGGCACGAACGGCGGGTCGAGCTAACTTCATTAAATAAGGGAGCAGAGAATGGTAAAAGACGACCTTGTCTCGACATCGGACATGTTGACAATCAGCTGACAAATGTGCCCCCCTTCACAGTGATAGACCCAACCAGTCCTGACACGGTCACGAAAAGCATTATTATTCACTTGATCAGGTCAAGCTGGTGAAGCTGTAATTGTTCCAACATGGGCCAAACAAACCAGTGAACCAAAATGTGAAGCAGGATTGACAGGCACGATGCCACGCCAAATCAGAGAAGCTAAGGTGGCTGGTTCAGAGACAATTTGTCGCGGGATGTGTTTGTAGCGAGTACCCAGTGTGATATATGATTGTGGGTAGAGATTATCGCTTTTATATACTAGTATGATGATTGTGGGTAGACAATGTCGCTTTTATGTACTAGTATTACGATGATTGTGGGTAGACAGTGTCGAGTTTTATATACTAGTATTACGATTGTGGGTAGAAAGTGTCGCTTTTATATACTAGTATTATGATTGTGGGTAGACAGTGTCGCTTTTTTATAATAGTATTACGATTGTGGGTAGAAAGTGTCGCTTTTATGTACTAGTATTACGATTGTGGGTAGACAGTGTCGAGTTTTATATACTAGTATTACGATTGTGGGTAGGGAGTGTCGCTTTTATATACTAGTATTATGATTGTGGGTAGACTGTGTCGCTTTTATATACTAGTATTACGATTATGGGAAGACATTGTCGCTTTTATTGGTCCAAGAACACGTGTACACAATGGAGCGGACATATAGTGAGCACACTACCTAATTCATTACAATGTATACCAGTACTCGAACCAGACCGTAAAATAGGCGTTCTCGATCAATGTCATCTAAACACAACCTACTGTGATACTCTCATGAATAAATCAGAAACGTTCGGCAATAATCTGTGGGAGAATAATGGCTCAATGGTTAAAAATGTCAGCGCAGTCGTAGACGTTCGTAGACTTCCTCTGTTCTAACTTATGGATATTGATATACAATGATTGATAGTTTTCTACTTTTAACCATTGAGCCATATGTAAATTTACGACTGATTACACAAACTAAAAGAAATCACGCAGTAACAGATTTTGTCCTTTCAAAAATGACGTTAGCCTAATTTATTTGGGTAAAACATTTACAGACTAATGTTTTCATATGTTCCACGATTGGTCAATCCTGGAGGATGCAATGATCAGGTGTGCCTCCTTTTTTCAAAGCTAAATCCCCGTGAAGGAGTCCTGGCTCCCTGGCACAGTGTCGCATCATTTCCCAGTAATCTCATGCAATCTGACCATGAACCACCAGCCGTTCTATGTCAAAGTGGAGAGTTATATTAGAATTAAGCAACTTTGTTGAAATCACAGCACAACCACGGTCAGTGTATTTTCCTCTTAGCAGCAGGTTGTTGAAAGAAAATTTCCTCGCCCTGTGTAGTCTCGGGTCAAGGGCAGCATGGCGTTAATATCTTCAAACATTAACACCATGAAAAAATGCAAGTCAAATCCATGGTCCACGATGGGCTTTTTTCAAGTATTCGTCGTTAAAACGTAAATGCGTTGCCTCTTTTTGTGAACTGCGTCAGTTCTGAGCTACTAAATGTACGGATATGGAGACAATGTTACCGTGTATGTATTGTCCTTTAAATGTTGATTGTTTTGGATTCATGAGAATAATTGAAGCGTCAACACACAAACAGTGGCCGAAATAGGCAGTTTTAACACCTCCACGTTGAGTTATTGTTTTCGGTTTTTATTTCGGTCAAGGTTGCGACTGTGATGTTTCTCGTGTTGGCACGTTAATTCTGACTTTTGACGGATAATTTGTGTTGGTTTATATTATTAGTGCTGACCCAAATAAAGTAACCTGCTTTTAGCTGTATTTATTACCTCTTTGAAACATGGACTTGGAGAGATCTTGGCCACTGCGCGAGTGTGTTAATGTGGTTTGGCATAATGGAAACAGTTCCTTTGACCCATTATCACTCAGTAATCCCCACCTCTACCAGGAGGAATGTGATTGGACGTCGCTCAGTTTCAAAAACTCACAGCAGTGCCGGCTAGTTGATACAGCGCGGTGGTATAACAGCATCACCATCCAAGTAAAAGACCACTGTTTCCGTTGTAATATGTACGACACTGGATCCACACTCTGTGTATGTGCCTTACAGCTGTTACTGTGGAAACTAGAAACACCAATATGCACAAAGTGAACCATTTTATTCCTGCATTATATTTAGAGTTAATTGGGAAATTAGCTATTTTGCAAATTGTACCCATGTAGGTATCATTAACACACGTTTCAAGGACAGACATCTTATAAACGCACCACCATTTCCCACTATAACCAACCCTAAACACAACGCATGATATGCACGTGCACAACGCAGTAGCTCCATACACGTGCATGGGGTCCCATTCTTGAGTTTGACGTTTTTTCAAGAAGGTCGAGAAGTCACTTAGAACATTAATTTTGACACTCATCTTGCATCACAGATTTGTTAGTGTGTCTTTCTAGTTATTTGTTTTAAAAGGAAATGATATATATGTAAATTACATGCCATACACCAATCATCTTTCTAAAGCGACTACATTCCAAATAAGTATGGTTGTAAGGCAGTGCAAATGGTTGTGTACTCTCAAAACATTCAATAATATCATATTAACATTGATTGACTCCGATAAATCTCCTAAATATTTTTAATCGTAAATAAAATAAAATGGAGATCCCCTGCTTTTTTAAGAGTATATATGACTTGGCCACAATAATGGTATAGACCATGTGCCACTAATGTGGCAGACCTAATGTTTTAGTTTACATATAGTTCAGTTCAGTTCAGTTCAGTTCAGCTCAAATCCACCATATGGTGTCTTTGGTGGACTCGTGTTTCCTGGAGACTTGAACCTTTCCAACTTTCTCAGTGTCTGTTTGTGATAAGGTTAACGATGAATTTCTTGACACTAGTTTATACAATTTGAAGGGGTATACACTGTAAATGTACCCTTGCTGCTACAACTTACATCTCTGTGCGTGTGTGTGAAAAAGAGGGCATTACGTAGGTAACTATGCTTGTAATTATCATTAGGTGAACAAGCAGCTGCTTGTTGGAAATGACTTGTAAATGTAAGATCAGAGCTACTATTTACACTTAAAAGCGTGTGAATTCGTATGTATTTCTTAGTGCATTTATGTTATATGTGACTATGTATTGCAACATATATACAAATAAGTATCTCAGGTATTTTACGTCACTATAGCATTCGCGTTATACACAGGTCATCCGAATGAGATCAAATAACTTACAGTTATTTTTTGGCTCAACATAACTTCAAACAGTTTTTGTAGTGCCAAATGTTTACATGTTTAAGCAGGAAAGGTTTAGTTTCATTCTCATAAGACGTTACCTTGTTTTTCTTATTATGATAATCTTACTGTGGTTAAGCGGTTTATTTATTTAAAGAAAGCAACAGTAAGGTGCTTACAACTATGATATAATATTATTTGTTTTCATGCGTTTCTCTTACTCAAACCTTGATTTTTGTAATCCGACATAAGCTTACACAGTAATTCCATCACCAGCTCTCCAAGTTGTGGGCATTACATATGTGATCTGACATCAAACCAAAGCGACTATATTGTATATCTGTCTAAATCTCTGAGTGTCAAGGTTAGCATTTCTTTCATTCCAGCTTTAACATTGTTTGTATAATGATATCACCTTGCTACGCATGTCAAGAATTATGAATGATTTATCTTTTCGCTTCTAAAGATCAAAAGGATTTGTTTTTAAATGCCACAAATCCCACACCACAACAATAACGAACGTAATATGTATACATGCATGTAACAGTTTCTTGTTTCTTTGTCAAAAGTATGATCATAAATGTTTGTTTATCTGGTGTTTTGTTTATTTGTTTCTTGCTTACCGCTGCACTCAACAATTCCCTGTTTTATGGAAGCGAGCTGTAATTTTCAAGACTGGAACAGATAATCTAGTAACTGACACCTTGAGCGTCGATTTACGCACTAGGATACGATGACATGTATTAATGACATCAAAGTGCCTGACTACCTGATCCCTTTAGTCGCCTCTTATGACAAAGGTGGGTTACTGCAGACTTATTACTCGGAACTTCACGGGAAGGTTCTAATAATCTACAAGGTTCTTACGACTTCTTATAACATTATAGGTAATACATAAGGATTGTATTTGGGGACATGTAACACTTTATAGGTAATACATAAGGATTATGTATGGGGGCATGTAACACATAACAGGTAATACGTAAGGATTGTATATGGGGGCATATTACAAATTATAGGCAATACATAAGGATTGTATAGGGGGGCATGTCACAAATTATAGGCAATACATAAGGATTGTATATGGGGGCATGTAACAAATTATAGGCAATACATAAGGATTGTATATGGGGGCATGTAACACATAACAGGTAATACGTAAGGATTGTATAGGGGGACATGTAACACATTATAGGTAATACATAAGGATTGTACTTTGGAGATCCAAAATAACAGATGTGGATGGGACATGTAATACTGTTGGCAGATTATGCACATGGCAATATACACGTGCGACATTGAGTGCATTATCATATATATGCACAACACAAGGAACAAAACACATCATACAGTGGACATATTCTGCAAGAATCATTATACACGTATACACCGTATAGATATGTCATGTATATGGTACATACGGTATACGGAACATAATCTATCGACAGCGTATATTGACAAATGGTACATATGTCATTATAGACATGTTCATCGATCATGTAATACATGCCAGTATACACTGATCATAACCAATCACAACTATTCATTGGAGTATTCATTCGACATACACATTTAAAGTGACTATATGCCATGATACATGTATCCTGTGATGTATAGGTCACATATACATGGGACGTATTGTGTCGACATAATACACTGGACAAATCAGGTCGGCCACATAAATCACGAAAGCAGCATTTCAAGCAAATTGCAGGTGCCAATAAAACAATGGCCATAAGAAGCTCTATCTCCTACCCACAGTTCAGATTTCGATGCTGTAGTCCTTCAAAACGCCGTGTTTACATCCCAATGCCTTAAAGAGACAGCCATTAACATATGATCCAGTTGTGACTGTGCCAGCAGGGACGCCCTTCCTGGTGATAAGGTGAGGATTCCACCTTCATCCCATTGTCTGGTGACAGTTCAAAGTATGTGTTCTACGAAAAAAGTGTTAACATGCAGCTAAACATGGAACATATTAAAGTGTCCCTTTCGCATACATAGAAGATACGATTAAGATATTAAAATGTACACTGTAGATGTATGCTTGTATGTGGAGGTACACGTATAGAAGTGCATGTTACCAAATGTATGAATGTTGGTGTAGATGTATGTGAAGGTGTATGTGGGGTCGGTGTAGATGGAGATAGTTGTGGGGATGTCGGTGATGATGTTCATAAGTTCATTAGTTCACAATACGAACTACAGTCGGCTAATGTTGATACGCCGTGTCAGAACGCTTGATATATATCATATGACAAAGGATATGGGAGAGGAATCGACATTTTAAGCATTTATCGTTTAATGTTATTTGGAGAACAAACAAACTGTCTGTTCGTTGTGTGCTGCAATGTGGACAGCCTCACTTGAGTGAGGAAGTGATTAAGTTTAAATTTACGGCGCAATCAACAATTTTCCAGGAATAGGGCGACGGACTGTAAATAATCGAGTGTCGACCAGACAATACAGTGATCAACAGCATGAGCATCAATCAACACAATTGGGATACAATGATATGCGTCAATCATATCAGTGTGCCTGACCACCCGATCCCGTTAGTCGCCTCTCACAAGAATATTGAAGATCTTTTGAAATTATTGAAGATCAATCCTAATGCGGATCTTCACGTTCCAGCCTCACTGGACGGCGTCCATGCCACTTCAATAGTCCCCTTGAGGCAGAGCAAAAATTATAAACAATGCGTTTCTATACATTTATATTTTATGTAGTCGGTAGTGTAAGACATAAAATGCATTTTAATGCAATCGCTAAAATCCCTTTAAACATTTTGTTTTATTCGTTTGCTGTTTGGTTGTTTACTGTAATGTGTGATATTAACTGTATAAATAGCTAGCGTGTGACATTTCAATAGAACACAACAACTGAAATATCTGTGATACAAAAATAATGCACACATAGATAAAAACGAATGAGGAATCGTTTCCCAAATGTGTATGAACAGAAAATATATGTTCTATATTTCATTCACCGATGTTTCATATGACTGTGTTTCAATAACATACACAAACACATATTGCCGGTGGAAAGTTGACAGGTTAGTAGCACCACGACTTAGCAACTGCTCCCAAAGCGACTCATGCCGTGATTAAAAAACTTTCTCCTCTTGAGCCCAGGATTGTCTGTACAGGTAAGCTACAGGTATATACTAGATAATCTAGGTAAAAGTCAGATCGCCATCTACTCCCAAGGTCATGTAGTAATTACTCAGATATATACAACAAATCACTCTACAGCCATACGGCATAAGTAGGACAATATAATATTTGCACTGGTCTGTTGTTTCTTACCAGAAGTCTGTTTTGGCGGCTGTTTCCTGCTTTTAATGTATATGCTTAGTTCAGTTTTTGCTGTGCTTAAAGGAAACATATTTACAGAATGATAACGTTGGATGTTGTGTATAAACACCTGTACAAACAGAGGGATTTACATGAGGAATGTGGACAACGGCCAGCTGTGAAACTGTTTTGAGCACTTTCTTACAAAGAACCTATATGCGTAGGTATTACATGACGCGATGCTGGCAATGCTTTATATTTTGTTGGGGTTTTTTTTTCATCATTCATGAAAGAACAAATCAAGTGTTTTCAGTCACGCATATCATGCATATA
The DNA here is from genome assembly GCF_037392515.1 of Haliotis asinina. Classification (NCBI taxonomy): domain Eukaryota; kingdom Metazoa; phylum Mollusca; class Gastropoda; order Lepetellida; family Haliotidae; genus Haliotis; species Haliotis asinina. The sequence goes on from NC_090295.1 coordinate 34,481,734, forward strand.
TATTGCATATTAGCCTTATGATGTTGTGCACTCCGTGTCGTGTATATAAATGCTGACATTTACTGTACTTGTTCAAGTGCATCCTAATGTGAAGATCGATGCTCATGATGTTGATCACTGGATTGTCTGGTCCAGACTCGACTATATACAGACCGAATTCATATAGCTTGATTATTGCTGAGTTTGACGTTAAACATCAAACAAACAAACAAAAAACGTGTTCAAGTGTCAAGTGTTACTTTTTCAGTACATCAACAACTCAATAATGGTTGCGTTCTTGAAAGAGATCGTCTTGAAAAGATTTCCGTCCGTATCCCCCCTAAATGTTAACATTGAGGAAAACGTTCTTAGAGTGTCGTTTTTATAAGTTGGATATGTGTTTCAGTATGTCAAGATACATTGAAAGAAACATGTTAAAACCCATTGTTATCAGATGGGGGAATATATATTTCGGTGATATGAGTGAAATTTAAGGGGGATACAGGCGGAAGTTTTACCATCGTCTTGATGTCATTGATGAATCGAAGGTGCCAGACCTGCATCAATGCACATGATGGACCGCGTGAGTGACTGAGTATAGATTTACACCGCTTTCAGCAATATTCCAGCAATATCACCAGAAATGGCTTTCACATACCCATGTGGGGAATGAAGTGAACCCGCGTTGTCGGCGTGACAAGCGAAGGCTATCACAGGTGCGCTGTTGTTATGCATTTGTTTTTCGTCACTATATCTTGAAGGATAACCCTTTCTACGTAAAAACATTTCACCCACGGCAGTAAAAGTTTAACACTGATTAATATCAGCAACTTTCGACGGCATAAACCAAATGTCTTGTTCAGTTGGGGGGCGGTGGGATAGCATAGTGGTTAAAGTGTTCGCTCGTCACGTCGAGGACTCCGGTATTGACCACATCGACGTAAATCTAAACTAAGAAACTCACTTACTTTCCATTTGAATATTACCCGCGAAGGTCCGGGGTAGAATTGGCCTTCAGCAACCCATGCTAAGAGGCGACTAAAGGCATCAGGTGGTCGGGTTCGCTGACTTGGTTGACAAATGTCATCGGTTACCAGTTGCGTACAGTTTTTATCACTGGATTGTCTGGTCCAGGCTCAGATTATTTACAGCCCCACGTCATATAGCTGGAACAATGCTGGGTGCCAGCAACCTACAGACAAATACTCGATTTGCCTTTGAATGTGTTTGTGACGACTGCAAAATGTCGAATACTGTACGCTCCGCCTCTCCCACTAAAACTACCTCAGCTTGTTTTTTTCATAAAACTATTCAGACAATTCACAGGGAAACACACTATTGCAATCGCAATGCAATAGTTGGTCGCAACAGACTACCCCTATCGCAATAGTATGCTTCAACAGACTTTCGCCACCCCAATAGTTGTTTCACCCGCAACAGGCACCCCTAATGCTCACAAACACTATTTTTACCGATTTTCAATCGTACATTCAAACAATTTTCAAGGATATTTTTACACCCTTTATGTCCGATGGCATCTGTCCTAGCAGATAATCAAGACTGAGTATTCATGTTTGATTGGCGTTTTATGTTTACTTTCACAAAAATAAAGTAGGTGTTTTATTGAAGAAAAAATGAGCAAACACCCTTTTTTAGGCTTTTCCCCCTTTTAACAACTTATGAGAAAGGCCCAAATACCTTCGCACATGTTTGAATGGCAGAAAACACGTTTATATTGAGTAACATATATGTGTCCGTTTGCCAATATCGTAACAATGAATTCCCTAAGCTTTGACATCAAAATGTCAATGTCAAAAAATATTGAAATAAAACGCGTGGCATTTCTTCACAGTGCGTACCAACTTGCAAAAACGTCACAAAAAGCGTTTCCCAAATCCTGCTTCGTATTCTTTATCGCAGGTCGATTTATAAAACTATGTAGTAAATATTGAAATGGTCATTTCAGAACAAACAAGGAATTTTCATTGTCAATACGACCATCTCTACTAAAGCGTCACAACGTAATATCCTCGCTACCTTCAAACATTCACAACACATGAATCTCTATCAACAGAGTATCTGAAGCGAGTCGAACCTGCTACCATGTTTAACAAAGTGTTAAGAAGATCACAAATCTCAAACATAGCCTACATCGTTTACAAGCTATGCTTTTAAACCTTGGCATCAACCGTCAAGGATACGCGATAATTCACTATTTAATTTCATGCATTGAAAAAGTAAATGTGTCAATAATATGTGGCCTTGACAAATCGTCCAAAATCCAACGTAGTCAAATATTAAATAATCGACAGGAAAAGGAAATGATTGTATCGTAAGGTGCTTGAGCTGTAAATAGTTCTTACATTTCGATTGCGTAAGTTACAACAGCCTAATATCAATATTTGATAGACATGACTTTTAATTCATTTCCTCCTAATTCTTAGAGGGAATATCAAAAGCATGTCGGCTCACTATAAAAGGAAACTACAGAAACATTCTCAAATTCAATTTCAGCACGAGTATTTAACGTAAAGCTTTGGCCATTGTTCTTGTGAAATTGATATAATTCTCTGTTTAGACGGAAGCAGTTCAACAAATGCTCAGAAGAATTTGTAATCATCTGGTCCTCACATTCGTGTTACACGTGTGATTTAAACATATTCGCGCTGTATGATTTATTATCGTTTTGCTTAATAACATGTTTGAGAGATACACAATGTCATCACTGGGACGCGAAAGCATAAATCTTTTTAATGTTTATGAATATTTTATGTGTAGTGTTTTTGTCTATATCTGCTATTACATTCATGAAAATAGGACTGATGACTAGTTACAAGTACACAGCATCTTTTGAATTAGTTTCCTAGGCAACAAACATGCAGTTAAATTAAACTGAAAAGTCTGACTTCTTTTTCACAACAGTTAAGTTACGGTGGCAAATGTCGGAATAAGCCAGCGTTCAAACTTTGCCTCTCAGTATTTCAGTAATTCCATGACGTTCCAACAGCTGGCAAAGAAGTGTGAGATATTAGTTGGTTGATGACGTCATAATGGCACTGGTTTCAGATTCCCATCGTGAAGTCACATTGTTTTTTTCTAGACAGTTTGGAGAGTCGATACCATCCACATGTGCAAATACCAAAACGTCATTACACGTGAATAATGGAGACGGGACAAATACACAAATGGCTCATGATGTTCACACATGTACTTAACTTTGAAATGCTTCATCTTTAACACATACAATCGCATTTTCACATCCGTGCTGTTCGCAATCCATATGAGCCATTCTCATTAACATACTGTTATGAATCACTAACCGTATTTACTTGCTGGCTAACACCTGTCTTAGCAGGTACAACATGCTTCACAAGTTGTGAAATACAATCATATCGTTGAATTTCTCCATTATCTGTTATCTGTCATGCAAAATATACGACCAAAACGTAAACTGTAAACGCAGTCTGAGGTGTTTTCTTGTAGTCTATAAAGAACAGAAAATTATTACTCACATATCTGTTCACAATAACACTATTTACTACAATCCAATATACGACATAATTATTTAAACACCAGCAACAATTGCAAGATGAATGTATTCTTCGTGAATATACTAGTATTTCGACACATGTATGCATGTCCAAAGTGCTAAAGACGTGTGTTCTGTGTATATTAACAATATGAATTATTTCTTGCCCATATTTAAATACTTAATTACTATTAAAAAAATCTTTTAAAAAGACAAACAATAAATTGTTGCAAGAATAAAAATATACAAAGAGGCAGATTCGATTATTAGCACAAGCCAAGAATGACCTCTTCACAGTTCGTCGTTTGATACAATATAGGGATATAAGACGCTAGAAACATATTGTCTGTAAACACCTCTGAAATGTCATTGTTTCCACAGCTGAAAAAATGTGTGTGAATATCGATATTTAACATGTAATCAGTTAAGCTACATTCTTCCTTCTTCCTCTCAAAGACTCACTTGGATGTAAATGGCTGTAATTCATGGGTGTAAATCCCTAAATCCTTATAAAAACCACATGTTAAAAGTTTTTAAACACTCTGAATGATTAACTGTCGTCTCCAGGTGTAGTCTCTTTTCATCAGAATAATTTATGTTTACAATGTCTTGACGATAGAGCCATTGTGCTAAGAGGCCCCCGTGGTTTGTGTTCTTTAAATTTTTAAAACAGGACACTGGCATGCCCCTCATATGGTAATACACACAGCATTCAAAATATGAAAAAGTGCATTTCTGAAAAAGTCTTTGCACCCTGTCGACAAAGGTAATGTGCACCGATGTGACCCATATATGTCGCAGACCTGAGCTAATACTACACAAGTCTAACAAAGGATTTAAATCACTCATGCTTTCTAACTCAGTCACTGTATTGTAAGACTTCATTACACGTGACCAGAAACAAAAACCTCTGCATCCAAGTTCCAAGTAAGACAACCTGGCAGTGAAGTGTTCATTATCGTGTTGAACTTGACACCAGAGAGTGTTGGATAATACCTGGTATTTTGCCTTAAGTTTGGGAGATAAGCGCAGCAGAAGAACTTACATAGAAACCACGTGGAGCGCATGTTCACGTGTGACTTAAACGCTCTCGATTTACCTAGGAAAAGCCTTAAGCAAAGATGCGACACAGGCAAGAAGAACGTGTGAAGAGGAATGCATGTGATTAAAACAATGGTTGCTGGCTTGTGTCAACATGCTGAACACTCCTGTTATAACATAGATCATCACTGAAAGGCATTGTTGAGCAGGGGCACAATGGTCAACCGTCTTAGGAATCCCGAGTGATTGATTGGTAGCACTTGACCACAGGGTATTCAGACACCTATACTTGAGTTTGTCAAACATCTTAGTTGTGTTTCACAGTCCATGCATTCATGGTATGATTATTTGACACTGCACTGGTTTCTGTAATCATTCCTAGACAGATTCATCGATGGTAGGTACTCCGAGTCATCATCTTGGATCAGAGGTGATTGAATGATGAGCTTAAACTTGATGACCAATCAGTTGGACAAGGCATGCGTCAAAGTAGAATTTTCGATCAGTAGAAACTGGTTCGTTTGTTTTTTAAATAACTATTATCCATTTTGGGTCTGAAGTTCGTCTACGCTCCGTTGTGTTATATCGTCGTATTATGTTTTATTTTATAGAAGAATTTCACTCATCTATTTCTGTTAGAGCTCATAGAGAGATGGGTAGAGTAATAGTTTTCCGAATGCAGTGAAGTTCTAGGTAGTTCCTCTAATGTGAAACATGGTATCATAGTATCGAGACCTAAACAACTAATAGATTGTGACTGAATATTTACTACTAACAGTATGCACATGTTGAGTTTGAAACCATTTTAATTGATTAATTAACCATCACACGAAATGTGGGGATATTGTGTAAACCTATACTCACTCTCTAATTATTGTAAATGTGCTTATTAAGATATTGAATGTTCACAATAAAACTGAAATTCGGTTTTTTATGTTGTTAGGGAATAAAGGGTCGGCGGTTGGGAGAAGGTGGGAAGAGAGGATGCACATTTCCAATGAAGAGTCTAAACCTGGAGTCTGTCTGACGTACTACACTACTCTTCGTCAATCAGTTTTACATTTTTCCAGAAGCGTAAATAGATGATAGCGATCCGTTTAGAAAACGGAGAACCTACATGCTGGTGGCACCAAACCGTCGTCGTTGCAGCCTAATTGTACCTCACAAAGCTGACCAGACAGGTTCAAGTTGCCGCATACGTACAGTGCAGCGAAACCATTTGTAGGTTCCCAGAAATTACGCCAATGTCAAACCATACCCATTCATCCAATGGGGAAAGCTTAGTTTTGCCGGTCTAGACAAGAGTGTCGAAATATTTAAAAATTAAACAAACTCCCATCTCACTCATCATCCTTGACACGTGTAACTAAACGTGTTTTTCACTTGATTTTGAGTATTAAGAAACATTTAATTAAAAAAAAATATTTAATTAATTAATAATTACATATATTAGATATTTCGGTTTTGCCCTTAACCTGCACCATAAAAATGGCATTAAGGTAACCAACTCTGAACAAGGGTGTGTAGTGGCCAAGAATTAATTAACTTTAAATGCATGTAATCACGTTCAAAGTAAAAAATTGTTTATCCACTGTCCATATTCATATTCAAGTCTCATTTGTATGTATAAAATATACAAATATACATATATATACAAAATATAGCGATTGTAAATTATGAACTTTTGAATTCATAAATAGGTTGAAATTCCTATGCCATCTTCGTGAACACCTGGTGTCATTACTGATTTTCAAGACTAGGTATTCTTTTGTCTGATTTTCAATATTATACCTAGTCTGGCAAACGCACTATACGCGACTCATTGTAAGTGTCATTAAACATCTCCTGTAGTGCAATTACTAATACACCCGTAAAACAAAGCTGCCATACCCTGCCAATGTATATTTATTCTTTAAGCAAGAGATTGTATGAGCAATATATGTTGACGTAAAAGCGATATCTTTGTATAAACGCTCCGATGTATAATTAGCATTGAGTCAGTGCTACATTTACCATTTAAAAATAACGATGAAAAAGGTGCATTCCCTAAACAAACAAAAAATCAAAATCTGTCGGATCAAAAGTGAGCATGTGCGTTGTTTGGAACGCCGGCTAAACAAGTGCGCGACTGATCTGTTTTAAACCGGGCACTAGTGTTTATCACGAACAGGCGTCTCCAGCAAGTGAAACAGCAAAAACGTACGTACGAACGCCCAATGAATCTCCCCAAGACTCGCGACACTGCCAACACGTAATCGGAGGTCTCTCGGAGATCAGAGCAGTACGGATTAGCCAGTTGACGGGGCTCAGTCGGGTTAACCCACACGATGTGTGCTTGGCGTAATTAAAAATGATAGCGCAACAGTGCAGTTTGAAATGTTTTGCAGCTTGAATTCCTGAACGAATATTTGAAAACGCATTTATCGAACCTTGCGCACATGTACGAAAATGTGAATAAGAAGCGATTTATAGGTTCAGTGATGTGGCTTGCATGCCATCGTGTTCTTACAGCGAGGGGTGATGATGCATCAACTTGTGTCAGCGATGTCAAGAAGTGGCATTTCGTCTGTGGTGAAATTATTAATTTACTGTGCATATCAAGGTTTTCGGTATAAAGATATTATAATCTGCATGACCCTTTAATATGGTGTCTTCCGGGACGGTGGGGTAGCCTAGTGGTTAAAGCGTTCGCTCGTCACGCCGAAGACACGGGTTCGATTCCCCCTATGGGTACAATGTGTGCAGCCCATTTTTGGGGTCCCCCGCTGTGATATTGCTTGAACATTGCTAAATTCAGCTAAATTCACTCAAATGCAAAATTCCAATTATCAATAATATAAGTTTTCCATGACCCATGAAATCGTTTCAGCGAATACTTGACACTAGGTTTTCGCTTGCATTCGTGTTGTAAGTGTCCATTTGGTGCGTATCAAGTGACAACACTCATGGTTTGATTTCCAACTCTGGAGTATATTAAAATGTTGATATTGACGATTAATTTGTGTTTCTGGGAAATAAAATAAATGCCTTAATTGTCATTTTTAATATAAAATAACAGACACAATGTAAGGGTGTTCGTGAATATGACCAGGTTGAACTTATAAGAAAGGCATGTTTTCATCTAGCTGGGATTTAATACTAATTGCAAATAATCTTTAGTATCTATGTAGTCAACTCGCTTCGACTTGTGTAGCTTTTATGTAAAAAATGGCCGTGGTCAAGCATATTATATTCCAATAAACGGGATACAAGGTGTAGTTTGGTGGTGAAAGCGTTCTCTTGTCGAATCCGTAACGGGTGCACTTTAGAAAACAGTTTTGTTCCCGTCGTTGTTTGAATATTTAATACACAAGCTGTTTCACTCTTATGAGTTAATATCCAGTGATCAACATCACGAGCATCGATGTATTTATTTGGAGTACGATGGCATGTGTGTCATCGAGCCTGACAACCCGACCCAGTGACTTGCCTCTTGCTACAAGCATGTGTTGCTAGAAGACTAGATCTAACGCTTAACTCCGGATTATGAGTAAAGTAGTAATGAGAATGTATGAGTTTGATTTGAACAGAATGTTATTTATATTACGTTGTCAGTCTAATGGTGGAGTAAAGTACACGTTTACGGCTTGGGTGAAACCGCGTTTGCCGCTTTAATATGGACAACCGAGAAACATAATAGATGCAATTCAGGATTCGAATTCAAGCTCATGTTCCTGGT